>NW_020837964.1:24019385-24223680 GCF_003676395.1 Aethalodelphis obliquidens | reverse complement strand
ACACACACACACACACACACACACACACACACACACACACACACACATTCACCTCCTCTAAATTTTAAGTCCTTGCTGCAGTAGATGTTTCTCTTGTCTTAGCTTCGTAATTCAACACTATCTATCCACAATTTCCTGACTGAGGCTGAATGGCATCCCATGCCATTGTAAGACCAATAATGAACTCGGCTTTACCAATAATTCTACTTCCTTAATTTCATTCTAATCACCAATCATTTTGAATGATTTCTACCATGGTATTTGCTACCTCTGCCCACCTTTATGTTGGAAGGTTCTGCACTTTCTTGTTGATTTTCATTCACCCTTTTTGAGGTAGGATGGTCAAGTAAATAAGAATCTCATCTGCTGGAAACCCAGCTCCACCACTTATTAGCTGTTTGGTCTTGACTAGCTTACTGGATCTCTCTAAGCCCTAATATCCTCATCAATGTGTTGGTAACTTTTACTTAATAGACTGTTATGATGATAACAACTATAAATTCATTTAAAGTTTTTAGCAAAGTTCATGAAACTAGACCACTCAAAAGTACTAGTTGTAAAAAAACACTATTTATCATTTTAAGATTCTTTAGGAACTATTCCACGATCAACCATCCACCCTGAGAACCAAATTTGTGCTTCTTTATTAGCTGATAGTCTCTCAGAAAATACTGTTAAGTTTTCAAAATTTTACACTTAGACATAAAAAAATATGTATGTAACATAAAATAACTCCCCCACCCCCCACCGTGGACTGTGGGTTACATTAAATTCATCCTTAAACTTTAAGAGCCAAGTAGGGATACCTATACAAGTGGGTGATTTTCATTTCTTTTTTTCAATAAGCAGATTCTATACTAAAAAGAGTGAAAGTAGACATCAAGCTATTCTCATCGTTTACACTTTGCCTATAAATATATTTGAGTTCTGTTGTGGGAGACGTTTTTTACAAGAATTTGACCAGTGTGATCTTGGAAATGAAAGGCTTTCAAGCCCTATACCTTGACTAAGAATGTTTCAAATATGTTCGTGAATTCAAATACACATAAGATAGGTGACCCTAGTATGTTGAGTATGGATATTTATGTCATTTTAAGTTTTTTGAGGCAGAATGGAAAATCAAGGTCAGAACATCTATGAGGTTAGTTAGATAGACTAAACATAAGGTTATGTACTAGTTAGACTGGAACTTTTTTCCATAAGTCAGCTAAAAAATAAATACTGAAATAGAAGGTCAAATTGGCTGGTAACTAGGGAACCAAAAAATGATTTATTTTACAAAAGAGATGTTTTTATTTGCTGAGAAGATTTATTCTATGATATTTTGGAATATACGGTTAAGAAAAAATGAGGATCTAAGTTTGGCACGCTTTTTTAAAACATGTTTGATACGTTGGCTGAGATAATGGGAAAATATAATAATGAATTCTAATGAGTAGTAGTATCCTACTGTATCTGTAAAATACTTATTTGTAAAAGTATTTACTGTGGTTAGCAAATATTGTTTTTGATAATGCTTTCCTGATAGGGGAATATTTATTGATTGCACTTATTCTGGGAAGAATTTTAATCACAGATTTAGTGAAGAAGTGTGACTGTCAGAAAAGCTCTGATTTATCACTAGTAATTCTCCTTCTGTTATATTAATTTAAGATATTTATTTCCATCACAGTTTATGTCTTGTTTAACAGAAAATGACCACTATAAAAGGCATGTGTTTGTTATTGGTGTTATTTACACATATATTCATTCCAGTTCTTTTCCTCTTTTTAGGTATATGGCAGTAATACATTTTCTCATCCTTTTGATAATTTACATGATGACTTAGTCTGATAATAAAATTCCAGCTAAAGCAATGTGTGTTGCTTCTGAATGAATGTATGAAGACTCAGTGACATAAAATATTATATACCCTTCCTTTTGCAGGATAGAGAAAGCACATATTGAGATAAAATTTTCTGTGCTGATTACAAATTATCACACGCTTATTGGTTTAAATCAACACACATTTATTATCTCACAGTTTCTGTGGGTCAAGAGTCTGAACTTGGCTTGACTGAGTTCTCTGCTTAGGATCTCAGTAGTCTGCAATCAGGGTTTCAGCTGCACTGCCTTCTCCTGTGGTGAGTGGGGGAGAATCCATTTCCAACTTCATTACAGTTGTTGGCTGAATTTATTTTCTTTGCAGCTGTAGGACTGAAAGTCTAGGCTTCTTGCTGGATGTTGACTGGACGTCATCTTCAACTCCTAGAGGCTGCCTACAGCCCCTGGTGTCTGCCCACAGTCCCTTGTCATGTGGGCTTTCCCAACATGGAGACTTATTTCATTAAGCCAACAAGGAGATTCTCTAGAAAGCAATCAGCTAGCAAAGTGGAGTCTTTTTATAATCAAATGTAACAGTAGAAGTGGCATACTGTCACTTTTTCCACATTCTGTTGATTTGGTGAAAATCACAGTTCTCACTACTCAAGAGAATAGGATCACAAAGCTGTGAACACTAGGAGGCAAGAAACAGGGGGCTGCTTTAGAGTCTAGAGACCATCTACCACACAGAAGAACTAGTGCCCACTATCAAACTCTGTTAGACATGGAACCTGTGTGAGAAACAAGGTTTTATTCATTAAACTGGAGATTGGGGTGGGAGGTGCTTCTTACAGAAGCAAAACCTAGTTCATACTCACTAAAAATATGGTATTAATGTAAGCTCTATATATTTTTACTGCAGTTCTGACATGTAATTTTCATTTGTTTCCACTGTATCTTATGTCCACCTCATGACGGCACAGTTTACTCTTTTATATACTTCTTTCATTACGTCTTTTTCTTTCCTTTGGTTACAAACTACACAAGGCAGCATCCAAACCTACTTCCTCAGTGCTTTGCACTGTGCCTGATACATGAAAGAAACGTTCTTCTATGTGTCCTAAAATTTATTTGCAAATTAATCCCGTCAAGTGTCATACTGATAGCACTAATTTCAATTACCATATAACTGCATTGGGTAAGTCAAATTCTGGCATGATGCCATTAGCTATGTTGAGGGCCTTGATATGAAAGAGCCCCAAGAAGTCCTCGTGAGTGCTCGAGGGTGCTGTTTATGATTTCAGCAATTCATTTACTGAGTCTGCCTTGGGTGGCTACTAATGGACAAATATGATGCTAATCAGGAAGGAGAATTCTCAGTTCTCACCATTAGGAATAATTACACTTACCCGAAATGTAGCTCTGTGTTGTTTTTTGTTTTCTCCCCATGCCACCAACTGTAAATGTTGTAGCTGATCCATATTATCTCAACGGTACAACTGTCAGAAATGATTTATAGGTTAGTATTTGGCTAGCTTTGAGTAAGCTTACCTACTTTATTTTATGTAGCATAATACTTATTCGAGCTTTATCTTTGTTAGTCACACTTAATCCTCTACTGGCTTATTGTTCTCACTTATTTTAAAATTAAATTTATCTTACTATATTGAATAAGTTTGCTATGAGAAGGAAGTAAGACAGCTTAAAAGTGTGGCAAAGAGCGTAAATATGTAGGTGGATGATAGATAGTCAAGCAGGCAGGCATACGTAATAGCAGTTGCTAAATATTTATTAAATTATTCAGAAAATTTAAACGTATTCACATCTACAATGACAAATCAGAAAAAGAACAAGTATTTTTGTGTTGAAAAAAATGTAGGCACTGGGAATAAATGGAACTAGATTTCAATTTCAGTTTTGCTGTTAATGAGCCACGTTAATTTGGCATTTTTTCCTCTAAACTTTTATTTCTTTATCTGTGAAATGAGAATATTATCTAATTTAAAGACTTATTTTGAGACAGGAATATATTAGTACTAGATAATCAATAAGTGGTATCTTTTGGCTCTACATATCACCATAGTCAACTTGTTTACTATAGTAGAAACAGAGAACAAAATTTTGTACCTCAAATTACTTTGTGTTTTTGAAGAATATCACAGTTCTAGTTCAGTTAAACAGATGATTATTTGTTTAATATTCTGGATTTTCTCATTGAAAATATAGTAGAAAAGTTATTCCTGATTAAGAGAAGCTTGCAGCTTCAATAAGGAGAGATAGATATAAATAACAGAGATTTCACAGATTGTACAGACTATTAATGGCATATGATTATACTCAGTTTTTCCATACCAAAGACAAATGAACAGTACAAACAACATTCCTAGTTCATGATTAAATTAAATACATTATATGAAACTCCTTATACTAAAAAAAAATTTTTCCTGCTGTGTTTCTATCTTCCTTCCTCCTTCATTTCCTTCCTTCCCTCCTCCTCGCATTGTACGAAGATTTATTAATAGAAGGAAAAAAGATACATTCTCTGGTCTCATTAAGCTTACATTGCCTGGGAATTAGGGGACTGATGATGAGAGGGGCATAAAATAAGTGGGCAAATAAACATATATCAAGTGGTAAGAAATGCTATTAAGGAAAATAAAACAGGATAAGGGAGAGAAAGTGGTGGCAGGACCAAAAGTAAATGGTGAACTAAATTACTAGAGCCCAGCG
The DNA here is from genome assembly GCF_003676395.1 of Aethalodelphis obliquidens. Taxonomy (NCBI): domain Eukaryota; kingdom Metazoa; phylum Chordata; class Mammalia; order Artiodactyla; family Delphinidae; genus Aethalodelphis; species Aethalodelphis obliquidens. The sequence continues at coordinate 24,219,147 of NW_020837964.1, read as the reverse complement.
TAATCTTGATGCTGTCATGTTTTATAATACTGAGCAGAGCCTCATGGAGTTTCCTGTGTTTCTAGCAGGATCCTCCATGCCTGGCTGACTCACTGGTGCACTGTGGTTAAGAGCTAGGTGTGTGTTGCTTGACATTGTCAAGACCAGCAGAAGAGTGGTGTCACTAAGGTCATGCTAAGATTGATGGATACTTCATGTCAGTTCTACTGAGTATGACATTGGATGACATCACTACACATGGTCTTGTCCACACCTAAATTAGAACATCAGCTTCAACTTTACACATAGAAAAAGAAGTCACTAAAGTTTATCCATTAGTTCCACACCCCCTCTCAAGTCATCTGAATTGTCTCCATTCTTACCACCATTACCCTCTCAGAAGCCACTGTAATCACTCACTTGAAACACTGCCATAACTACTGAAATGATCTTATGCTCAGGCTTGATCCTCTCCAACAGTAGACAAAGGAATCTTATTTGTTTTTGCAAAATTTTAAATTACTTAAAATGCCCTAATGGCTTCCCACGTCCTTTCTGTAAACAGGAATAGAAATTAGGGATCTGTTCATGTAGGGGCTTTGATGTGGATATGCCGTGTCCCCCCTCCCCCTGTCTACCTCAGCCCCCATCATCTTTAACTCACACTTTGATTGTACTGGAATTCCTCCCATTCTCAGTCCTGATTTTTCTTCTAGATGGAGAGATCAACACATGGATGCTTTATGTCTTTAATCATCCTAGAGATAATCCTTCTTCAGATTCCCCAGCATATCTTCTTTAAGTACCTCTTCCACAACTAAAAGTCATGTCCTCCTCTAATGTCCTTTTTCATCATGCATTTCATGACACATGTCATTGCCTTTTTTTGGCTCTATTTTCTTTCCCACTAGACTGGGATCTCATTGTGCTGGGATAGGTCCTGACACGTGAGTCATGAAATAAATATTACTGAAGTAATGGTCAGTGTTAATGGTGGAATAAAAATCCAGTAAGTTCACTGAGTTGACCAACTATTTAGCTTTATTGACTCTGTTTTGTTCTGATGTCCGTTCAACAGCAAATGGTATGAGTTTCCAACTAACAGAATATGCAGTTGAATTTTGATTTCCTCCATGGATTTGTGCCAAGGAGTCAGGAGAGAGCCATGCTTTCATACACCACCAATGAATAGCTGAAAATGAACTCCATCCCATGATAATAAGCCAGCACCTTGTTATACTACCAAAAATGTACTTCAGTCTCGTGTGTTTGTTTCTGTGTATCACCACAATATTTTCCATTGAAGAAAAACTTCAGGGTATTTAGCTAATAGTGCCATAGCCCTATGGTAACCTGTGTCAGTTGAAGCTAAATTTCTAAATTTAGTGTGAAGGAAGAATATCATACAGAAGAATTTTTCCATTTAGAAAAAATAAAAAAGAACTTGTTACTTAAGTATAATAAAAAATAAACATAAGATTTTGGCAAATAATTTTAACAAGTAAGGTCTTGGAGATTTTCTAGAATGACTTTAATGATGCTTAAACTATACTTCCAAAGAAAATATCTCCTTTAAATAACTTCTGAGACATAGGCACATCATATTAAATAAGCGCAGTATGGTATCATCCTGTGAGGATGATAATATATTGCATATAACTTTTCAGATTTAATCTATTTGATAGATTAGTTATCAGTGTGACTTCTCAGAGGAGTACTTTAACTCAGAATATTAATACTGAAAGAATCTGTAAACAACTACCCAAACAATGCATATAGAACTCTATGTTCTATACTTTACAATTGTCTTACACATATAATTGTTTCACAAAGTTCAAATTATAAGTTGGTTCGATAATGTCTTCTAATTCCCTCATTACTAAAAAACTGGTGAAAAACTTCAACTAATTTTGGATTAAGGAACGAACCGTTCTGCCTTATTCCTCTTCTTGAAGTTTCCAAGTTTGGCTCATTTACTTATGCTGTCGTCTATCCTTTGCTCCTTTGTATTAGGATTCTGTATTCTTGTCAGGACTCCTATGAAGGAAAGGTCAGCCTCACTAACATTGCTCCAAATTCATGTTATCTTTCATCTTTTAACCATCCTACTCTTATGGCTTTGCCTTCCTTAGCTATGTAGTTGTAAAATGGCTGCTGGTGATTACATTTTGTAAGGAAATGTTTATGTCCTTGTTTGCACAGTTCTCAAATTTTTACCCTAGTGTATTCTGAGTGTTCTTTGTTCTTCCCTTTTCTACGTGATAGAAGAGACACTTTAACTCTGCTCTTTTGGTTATGCACATTATCTTCCTGGCTGACTTTTAAGCTTAAGACTTTGGGCAGAAATATGGCACTGGCGCCACTTCCTGTGTAACTCCATGTCATTTCCTGTGTAATCATATCATTCTCAGAGTAATATCATTAAACATTTCCCACCCACTGAACTGTGACAGCTCACAAGAATTTCATTTAATCATTTCATGCCCAGCACTGTGTGAACTGCCCTTTCCCTAGCTTTTGTTAAGAAAGATTGGTAGGCATATCATATGCATACCCAATTAAATTTAAAAAAGGTCAAACCATGTCTGTTTGGTGGGCAGAGCTCAGTAAAACTTTAATCTGCTTGTCTGCTGTTGGGTGGGGCTGGGTTCCCTCCCTGTTGGTTGTTTGGCCTGAGAAGACCCAACACTGGAGCCTACCAGGGCTCTTTGGTGGGGCTGATGGCTGACTCTGGGAGGGCTCACGCCAGAACTTCTGCTGCCAGTGTCCTTGTCCCTTGGTGAGCCACAGCTGCCTCCCACCTCTGCAGGAGACCCTCCAACACGAGCAGGTATGTCCTGTTCTGTCTCCTATGTGGTCACTGCTCCTTCCCCTGTGTCCCGATGTGCACACTACTTTGTGTGTGCCCTCCAAGAGTGGAGTCTCTTTTTCCCCCAGTCCTGCCAAAGTACTGCAGTCAAATCCTGCAAGCTTCCAAAGTTGATTCTCTAGGAATTCCTCCTCCCGGTGCCAGAACCCCAGGTTGGGGAGCCTGATGTGTGGCTCAGATCCTTCACTCCAGTGGGTAGAGTTCTGTGGTATAAGGATTCTCTGGTTTGTGAGTCATCCACCCAGCAGTAATGGGATTTGATTTTATTGTGATAACACCCCTCCTACTGTCTCATTGTGGCTTCTCCTTTGTCTTTGCATGTGGGGTATCTTTTTTGGTGCGTTCCAGTGTCCTCCTGTCAATGGTTGTTCAGCAGTTAGTTGTGATTCCAGTGTTCTTGAAAGAGGGAGTGAGAGCATGTCCTTCTACTTCACCATCTTGAGCCAATCTCCAGACTATATAATTTTAAAGTTAAAAAATTTTTGTGCTCAAAAAATGCCTAGGTAATTTTAAGACTTCAGTAATTTCTTAATTTCAATTAAGTTGAATGCATTAGAAAATGTCCTTTTACCAAGCATAAAATGGTTATGTAAATTCATCAATAAGAAAGTTGAATAAGGCAGTTATGCTACTGATATTAAAAAAATTCTTGCAGTTGAAAATAACTCTTACTCCTCGGACCCTCACTGAACAGCAGTTCATTAAATATTTGTTGGCTATGTCAGGCATTGAACAAGGCCATGTTCAAGCCATGAAGAGCATGTGTGTTTTAGTGAAATAGTGAAAATAAAACTTACAATGCTGATATATATTTTACACTTAAAATACTCAGTGACAAATCATCCATCTCAAGTATGACTAAATATTAATAATTCCCAATCTGGATAGAAAATCAAAGCAGCAACAATTATATTATGCAAATAGCAGCAATTTATTGTGCAGTTAGAAAATAACAATCTCTAAAAATAAATGTTTGTAACAGACTATCTCATGCATATAAGTAGATCAACAATTTATTCTGTATTCCTGTGAAGCTTGCCAGCAGATCTAATGCAGGAGTACGATTTCTTGTCTAAGACTTTATCTTCATTTGCTTTATTTTGTGTTTGTGCTATGCTCATATTATTATTGATATATATGGGTTGGACAAAAAGTGCCTTCAGTTTTTAAGTAAAGATAAACGACACATTTTTCACTTTCACCAAGAACTTTATTGAACAACGTATTCACCTTTTTGTTCCACTACCTTCTGCCGTCAGTCAGAAGTTGACTTTCTCAGTCAACTTCATGATTCCATCTTCCCACAACTTTTTATTTTTTTGAGCAAAAAACTGTTCCAGGTGCCTTTTATACTCTTCCAGGGAATTGAAATTTTTTCCATTGAAAGAATTTTGTCAAGACCTAAATAAATGGAAATCCAAAGGTGAAATGTCTGGTGAATATGGCAGATGAATCAGAACTTCCCAGCCAAGCTGTAACAGTTTTCACCTAGTCATCAAAGAAACATGCAGTCTTGCATTATCCTGATGGAAGATTATGCATTTTCTGTTGACTAATTCTGGACACTTTTCATCGAGTGTTGCTTTCAGTTGGTCTAATTGGGAGCAGTACTTGTTGGAATTAATCATTTGGTTTTCTGGAAGGAGCTCATAATAGAGGACTCCATTCCAATCCCACCATATACACAACACCACCTTCTTTGGATGAAGACGGGCCTTTGGTGTGGTTGGTGGTGGTTCATTTCGCTTGCCCCACGATCTCTTCCATTCCACATTATTGTACAGTATTCACTTTTCATTTCCCGTCACAATTTGTTTTAAAAACGGAACGTTTTCATCATGTTTAAGTAGAGATGCGCATGTGGAAATACATTCAAGAAGGTTTTTTTTGCTTAACTTATGTGGAACCCAAACATCAAAGCGATTAACATAACCAAGCTGGTGCAAGTGATTTCAGCCCTTGATCTGGATATTTTGAGGATGTTGGCTGTCTCCCGCATGGTATAATGTTGATTGTTCTCAGTTAATGTCTTGACTTGATCCCTGTCAACTTCAACTGGTCTACCAGACAGTGGAGAATTGTCCAGCGAATAATCTCCAGCACAGAACTTCACAAACCACTTCTGACACATTCAGTCAGTCACAGCACTTTCTCCATACACTGCACAAATCTTTCTTTTGCATTTCAGTTGTGTTTTTACCTTTCTTGAAATAATAAAGCATAATATGCCAAAAGTGTTGCTTTTCTTCTTCCATCTTCAGTGTTAAAATGGCTACACAAAAATTCACCAATTTTGATAAGTCTTTTTTTAAATGCATGCTGATATGATAGCTGTCACATAAAATCTAACAAAATTGTTCCAAATAAAGTTAAAGACAGCTAAATACTACTAGAGCCATCTTAGAAGAAAAAACTGAACAAAACTTTTGGCCAACCCAATATATATATATAATTCCCGTTATATATATTTTCTTCGTTTATAAAACGGATTTTGAAAACTGAATATCCCAAAACTTTCTTACAGGTAACAAATCAGTTTCTTAGAGTTAAATGGAACAGTGGAATCATGTATTTTAGACTCAAAAATCTCTTCCATATTGATATTAATTTTCCAGCCTTTTCCACTGATTCATTGCATATTTATTAGATATTTCTTTTTGCAAGGGCTTGCTTACACTGAGCATTATAAATAGTTTTGAGTAATAGCAGATATAATCCCATGAAGTATAGTCTGGTGGGGAAAGCAGACTTTAATCAAATAATTATATACATGGAAGTACATTCTCAATTGTGGCAGATGCTATGAAGGAGAGGAATATACGGATACAATAGGTGGCTTTGCCTAAGAATGGAAAGCCAGTGGGGGCTTCCCTAGGAAGAGTTGGCTTGAGAAGAATGCTGTTCATTAGAGGGTGTTGCACTGCCCGCCCCTCCAAATGAATAAAGTGAGGAATTTCTAGAAGAATGGCATGAGTGTCTACCCCTGAAGAGTACCCAGGTTTATGAATTATCTGTAACAGTGGCAATCTGTGAGCATCACCTCCGCGCTCTCAATCTTAGAATGCCATACCTTGAGAAAAATTTTCTCACTTTAATGGAATGCAGCCTATATTTTTGTCTACCTTGCCCAGATAGAGGTGGTTTAAATATATATACATAAAAATGTATATATATATATATATATACACACACATATACATATATCAAGCTAAATAAGGCTGAAGTATAGAGAGTATTAGAGATATGATGATTGAACCAGACAATAGAAGCCTGATGGATTGTTAAACTAGAATTTAGCATGGCAAAGGAAATATTAAAGGCTAACCTGACAACAATTTCTGAGAGGATAAGATGGAGACTAAGCAATTATTCTCAGCCTTCACTGAAGATAAAAGGAAATGAGTCAAAATTACGTCACTTTTACTTAAAGAGATAACAGCATGCATTACCAAGACACACATGCAGTGCCTAGAAGTCATTAGGAATCTATGTCCAGAAGGGAAAGAATCTTATCTCCCCAGAACTATTCTTTCCTTCATCCCTCATTGTTTGTTCTTTAATGGCCTATCAACCTCAGTATTACCTGACTTCACCAACACAGCCCCTGTCTATTGCATTACTACATCTTGGCCAAGTCCTGCCAATTCTAACTCAAGAATTTATCACACATATTCCACCACTACCATCTTAAGTCAACTCTGTAATACAGCTGATTTAAAGTATTTTAATAGACTCTTAAGTGGTCTGCTGGAGCTCAGACTCTCACTTACGTTGTCCATTTTGCACATTGTAACCAGTGTTCTTTCCTTAAAGCACATCTCCATGCACGAGATGTCCTTTTACAGACTTCACTTGGCAGGCAATAGGGAATTGTCAATTTAATTGTTATTAAACCCATTAGCATGTAATTCACAGAATTAGCATGTAATTCACAGTTTCCTTTAAGAACTATTTTCAACAAACAAAAGCCCAGGACCAGATGGCTTCACAGGCAAATTCTATCAAACATTTAGAGAAGAGATAAACACCTATCCTTCTCAGACTCTTCCAAAATGTAGCAGAGAGAGGAACACTCCCAAACTCATTCTATGAGGCCACCATCACCCTGATACCAAAACCAGACAAAGATGTCACAGAAAAAGAAAACAACAGACCAATATCACTGATGAACATAGATGCAAAAATCCTCAACAAAATATTAGCGAAGAGAATTCAACAGCACATTAAAAGGATCCTACACCATGATCAAGTGGGGTTTATCCCAGGAGTGCAAGGACTCTTCAATATGCACAAATCAATCAATGTGATACACATATTAACAAAGTGAAGGAGAAAAACCATATGATAATCTCAACAGATGCAGAAAAAGCTTTTGACAAAATTCAACACGCATTTATGATAAAAACTCTCCAGAAAGTAGGCATGGAGGGAACTTATCTCAACATAATAAAAGCCATATATGACAAACCCACAGCCAACATCGTTCTCAATGGTGAAAAACTAAAACCATTTCCTCTAAAATCAGGAACACGAGAAGGATGCTCGCTCTCACCACTATTATTCAACATAGTTTTGGAAGTTTTAGCCACAGCGATCAGAGAAGAGCAAGAAATAAAAGGAATCCAAATCGGAAAAGAAAAATTAAAGCTGTCATTGTTTGCAGGTGACATGATACTATACATAGAGAATCCTAAAGATGCTACCAGAAAACTACTAGAGCTAATCAATGAATTTGGTAAAGTAGCAGGATACAAAATTAATGCACAGAAATCTTTTGCATTCCTATACATTAATGATGAAAATCAAAAAAAGAAATTAAGGAAACACTCCTGTTTACCACTGCAACAAAAAATAAAATACCTGGAAATAAACCTACCTAAGGAGACAAAAGACCTCTATGAAGAAAACTATAAGACACTGATAAAAGAAATTAAAGATGATACCAACAGATGGAGAGATATACCCTATTCTTGGATTGGAAGAATCAACATTGTGAAAATGACTATACTACCCAAAGCAATCTACAGATTCAATGCAATCCCTTTCAAACTACCAATGGCATTTTTCACAGAATTAGAACAAAAAATTTCACAATTTGTATGGAAACACAAAAGACCTCGAATAGCCAAAGCAATGCTGAGAAAGAAAAATGGAGCTTAGGAATCAGGCTCCCTGACTTCAGGCTATACTACAAAGCTACAGTAATCAAGACAGTATGGTGCTTGCACAAAAACAGAAATATAGATCAATGGAACAGGATAGAAAGCCCAGAGATAAACCCATGCACATATGGTCACCTTATCTTTGACAAAGGAGGCAAGAATATACAATGGAGAAAAGACAGCCTCTTCAATAAGTGATGCTGGGAAAACTGGACAGCTACATGAAATAAGACCACTTCCTAACACCATACACAAAAATAAACTCAAAATGGATTAAAGATCTAAATAGAAGGCCAGACACTATAAAACTCTTAGAGGAAAACATAGGAAGAACACTCTTTGACATAAATTACATTAAGATCCTTTTTGACCCACTTCCTAGAGTAATGGAAATAAAAACAAAAATAAACAAATGGGACCTAATGACACTTAAAAGCTTTTTCACAGCAAAGGAAACCTTAAACAAGATGAAAAGACAACCCTCAGAATGGGAGAAAATATTTGCAAACGAAGCAACTGGCAGAGGATTAATCTCCAAAATATACAATCAACTCATGCAGCTCAATATCAAAAAAACAAACAACCCAGTCAAAAAATGGGCAGAAGACCTAAATGGATATTTCTTCAGAGAAGATATACAGATTGCCAACAAACACATGAAAGGATGCTCAACATCACTAATTATTAGAGAAATGCAAATCAAAACTGCAGTGAGGTATTACCTCACACCAGTGAGAATGGCCATCATGAAAATATCTACAAGCAGTAAATGCTAGAGAGGGTATGGAGAAAAGGAAACCCTCTTGCACTGTTGCTTGTAAATTGATACAGCCACTAAAGAGAACAGTATGGAGGTTCCTTAAAAAACTAAAAATAGAACTACCATACGACCCAGCAATCCCACTACTGGGCATATACCCTGAGGAAACCGTAATTCAAAAAGTGTCATGTATCACAATGTTCATTGCAGCACTATTTACAATAAGGACATGGAAGCAACCGAAGTGTCCATAAACAGATAAATGGATAAAGAAAATGTGGCACATATATACAACAGAATATTGCTCAGCCATAAAAAGAAATGATATTGAGTTATTTGTAGTGAGGTGGATGGACCTAGAGACTGTCATACAGAGTGAAGTAAGTCAGAACAAGAAAAAGTAATACCGTATGCTAACATATTTATATGGAATCTTAAAAAAAAAAAGGTTCTGATGAACCTAGGGGCAGGACAGGAATAAAGACACAGACATAAATAAATAAATAAATGGACTTGAGGACACGGGGAAGGGGAAGTTGGGACGAAGTGAGAGAGTAGCATGGACATATATACACTACCATATGTAAAATAGATAGCTAGTGGGAAGCAGCTGCACTGCACAGGAAGATCATCTTGGTGCTTTGTGACCACCTAGAGGGGTGGGATAGGGAGGGTGGGAAGGAGATGCAAGAGGGAGGGGATATGGGGATGTATGTATACATACATCTGATTCACTTTGTTACACAGGAGAAACCAACACAACATTGTAAAGCAATTATACTCCAATAAAGATGTTAAAAAAATAAAATTAAATAAAAGTGAAAAGAAATAACTATTCTCAACAACTTATGTTGTTTATCTCAGTTGAGATCTATTCCTGTAATGCATTTTAGTAAATATTTAACACATATGTATTGAGCATCTACTGTACAGTAGAAATGAGAGATACAAAATAGAAAAGAGAAGAAAGGTCTTTCACAGTAGCCTGTGAACTAATATAGGCAAATTCTATATTTTAGTACTTAGAAAGATATGAAAACATAGAAATTTAGCCAAGTATCATGAGAATACAAGGGAGAGAAAAGGGATTCTAGTCCAATCTATTCTGTGATAGTCCTCCTTTTAAGTTTCTTGTTACGAGTATATTAGAAAGTGTCTAACTTCATTATGGTGTGTTTGGATATGAGGGTAATGACTATAGTAGTTTAGAATTGTAATTACTTCTCTGTGTCGTCTTTGTTTTGCACATGATTTAATTATGTTACTGACACATCACTGTATATCATTGTTATTCTCTTAAGAACAATGCATTCCAATCATGCTTCCTCTTCAGGACCTCAAGGCACCCAGACCTCAAGACATTTTTAGATATCATTATTTAATAGAATTTATATTTAGCCTATTTTATAGATAGATGTGCCCACGTTTTGCAAATGAAGAGGTGACATTGGTTCTTCTCTGGCTTTTGGTTTTATCTGAGAAAGTTTATATTGAATTTGCTATGTTATTTAATATAAAAAATATTCAGCTTGTGGTTAGAAAATTTAGTACGGTTTTTAGTTTACTACTGGGCAGGTTTAAGTACAAAGACATGCACGTAGATACAAACAAACAATAGTTTTGAAAAGGTGCTTAAATTCAAAGTAAGTGATTGAATTTGACTTTAATGTGACTTGATAAACAGAGGTATGATAGAATGATTTATAGAATTTCAGATACAGGTTGGAATTCCAATTCAAATCCCCTGCTTTCAAGATTTTATATGTTACTGAGAAATACCTCAAAGTAAAGGAATAACATGATCTGTTCCCCCACCTAACCCCTAGCCCCTGGAAATGAACATTTTTTGTTTGTTTTTAAGAGATTACATTTAGCAATGGTAACAACGTGATTTCGTGCAGAGAGTATGGGTTTCAGTCCAGGCAGACCTGAATTTGAATCCATTGTCTCTGTTCCTTAGCATTGCCACCTTATTTTAGCGGCTCACTCTCTCTAAGTCTCAGTGTGTTTCTGAAAAATAGTCGTAATATCCACTTCGAGATGAAGGTATGTAAAGCCCTTAGCATATAAGAGGCACTTAAAATATGTGTGTCTTTCTCTCTATCTGGTATGTTTGTGTAAACCAGAGATTATTGGAAACACTTATCCATCTAGCATTTTGTCTAAATAAAATTTTTCTCCTATTCCTCCCAGCCTCCAACAGTTTTAAACTCAAATTGAGATAAACAAATGGAAATGCTGAAGGACAAAGGACAAGGTCAGATCTGTGTACATAAGAATGGAATAAAAATCTAAACACCCAGTCCCTTTCTCCATTCATCAGAGTTTGTATCAACTATTCCTGGCAGTTACACTCACTTCTTTGGCTACTGGTGTGCCAGCGGGGTCTCAAAAAACAGACTTGTCCAAGTGAACCAACTGGCCTGTGATGTTAATACAGATTTTAAGAGCACTAAAATATTCCTTTGGAACAGCTCACGTGCTGGGAGAATATTGCACATATTTAACAAAATAAGAAAACTAGGACATAGCTCATTTAATTCTGTAATTGCTTTGAGGTTCACCAGAAAACCGCAGTCATATCACAAAATATACTTCGTTTCGCCTTCTTTCTAAACCTTTCCTCTCTCTCTAGTTTCTCTTTTTCTCTTTTATCCCTTCACTTTTCAAATAGATTTGAAAAACAGAAATACTAATGACTCTGACAAAGTTAAATACATTGCTTTCTCTTACTTGCTATAATTCAGGTATGGCCAAGTGTTTTCATTTTTAATTTATTTTTCATTCACTTGTTTATCTTTAGATGGCTTAATTGATTTGAATTACAGGAAGATGTGATTGGTGAATACATGATCATATTGAGGATTTGTTTAGTATCAGGCACTGAAGAGATAAAGGACAGAGTCCATGCATCTATGGAAATCACAGGCTAAGGGGGGAGATGGATAAGAAATCTTGAAGAAGCAAGGGGATTTGTTAAGATGAGTATCTCCATGCAGTTCTCTACAAAAGGTTGAAGACAAAAGTTACTGTGTTTCAGGGTGGATTAGATCAATTAAGCTCCTGTCTCTCTTGAATCTTTGAGGATAGAGATTTGCTAGTAAATCACTCTTGAGTAGGATTGGGGGGTGCATAGTGAGTAAAGGGAGGGGAATGAACCTCATGAAGAATATGCAGAGCATGTGCAAAACCATAGAAACCAAGTGGCACAGTACTTGGTCAGCTGCAGGAAGTTTTAAACAGTGGATGGAGAGTGATGGAGAGAGATTTCTATGTGCCTTTACAGCAAAATTTCATGAAAAACTTCCTGTATCATTTTGTATGGCTTATGTTTATGTCTATTATTTCTTTCTCTTACTATTGGGATGTAGTTTCCATGAGGGCAAGATTCTCAGCTGTCTTGTTCTCTATTCTCACACCTAAAGCAGTGTCTCTGTGAGATAATAGAAAATATATTTATTGGTCCCCCTATCCCTGACTTTCTGGTTTTTGACCCTTCCCTGACGTAGAGCTCCTAAAACCCTTGAAATTTTCTTAAGTGATAAGAAGATAAAGGTGCCTTTTGTTTGTTAATGAGATGACTCTTAAAATTCACCTAAGGTTGAGGGCTGGTTGCCAGTGGAACCAGCCCTGTGTTTAGAGGGTAGGAACCTTCAGTCCCACCTCTCGCTGACCTCTGGGGTGGGGAGAGAGGTACTGGAGGTTGAATCAGTCTCAAATTGCTGGTGATTTAATTAATCATGCTTTCCTGTGAAAGAGTGCTTCTTTTGAGTTTGTACATCTTGGTAAGATAATAATTATAATTCAGTGTAATAAAACATTACATTCAGTAGTTACAATTTATTAATTGATGTTCATTTGCTCCTCTTGTCAATATTTTAAAAATAGTTTTAGCCTTTGTTTAAATTTGTAGTATTGCAATATAGTAGTGATTGTTAGACAGTAAGTTTTAAAAAGAAATCATATTGCCGTGTTCTTAAAACACATATATATGCACAGATTATACAGTTTATGCCTCTTCATAATGGCAGGAAAATTATAAATAAACATATCATAAAGTTGAATGAAAAAAAAAATCAATCATGCCTATGTAATAAAGCCTCCACAAAAACCCAGAAAGGACTAGGTTCAAAGAACGTTTGGATTGGTGAATTCTTAGAGGTGCTGGGAGAGGGCATGGAAGGTCTGTGCTCCTTCCCAAGTACCTTGCCTTACACATCCATCCCACTTGAATATTCATCTGTATCCTTTATCATATCCTTTTATAATAACCTGATGTTAAAATTGATTAAAGAAGAAGACAATCTAGATGATACAAACTTTATTTAACACCTTGTGAAGCAGACCGTCTCCTTTCAGAGAACTGCAAAATGAAGCACAAGCCATGACCAGGATGCTTTTATATCATAAAGAATAAAGAAAAAAAGAGACAAATAGAAAACATCTCGTTGGCTGGGGCCACATAGTCAACCTTGTTTGGGGTAAGAACACCCAGAATAGGTTTGGTATTTGGTGATTGGCTGAGTGGACATCCTGTGTTTCTGGTCAAGTGAACATTTGCAAGGACATGAAAATTATTTAAGTTTCAGTTTGCTGATGTGGCACGGGGGGCTGGAGTAGCTCCATTTGGGGCCTAGAAATCATGTCAGCACTGGTAAATGTAAGTAAACTGTGTTTCTGAGTTCTGTGAGCTGCTTTAGAAAATTAATCAAACCCAAGGAGGGGTTCATTGGAACCTCCGATCTGTAGCCAGTTGGTCGGAAGCACAGGTGATGACCTGGGAAAGCAATTGGCATCTGAGGTGGGGCAGGTAGGGGTGGGGAGAGGCAGTCTTGGGGGACTGAGCCCCTAATCTGTGGGGTCCCACACTATCTCCAGGTAGAGAGTGTCAGAACTGAGTTAAATGGTCGGACTCCCAGCTGGTATCTTGGAGAATTGCTAGGTGTGAGGAAAACTCCCACACACTTGGACCAGAAGTATCAGAAGTGAAGTGTTGTTGTGAGGATAGTGTTCTGTGTGAGTAAAAACAGAGACTCACAGGAGAGAAAGACTCGCGAGTGGAAAACTTATTTTCCCCAATTCAGCCTGGTTTGTAATGCGTGTTCAGTAAACAATGAGTGGATGGAGTGAAGGGAGGCTGGATGGTTAACTTGGGTCCAGTAACAGAGAACCATTATTTCCTAGCTGCTACATTTGGATTTTAGCTTTTCACAAATTTTCCTAAAATCTTCTCATGATTTTTTTTTTTTTTTTGCTGAAAGACAGTGTGTCTTGCATTTTAGTTCTGATTTTGAAGGTCGATATTAGTGATAAAATGTGAATATTTTAGTGCTTTATTTTAATTTTACTTTGAACAGAAAGGAAATAATAGCCTTTTAAAATGAAGAATAAAATTATTTATAACATTCCCCCCACCATGCACACATGTAGGACACTGTTTATAATATTCCTCAAAGTTCTGACTTTTATTTTGTCAAAAGTAAGACAGACAGTCTTACTTCATTAACAAATATTGGATTGAGATTTTATCTTATCCAAATTGAGATTTAGTAGCATGAAATAATTATAAGCATATTTTAAAGGTACCCTGCTAGCAATCATTCTTTAGTACATGTACCTAGACATTTCCAACAGGCATGTCTTGAGAACATAATTAAAAGAATACCTATGGGGAAAAGTGACTTCTCCAATGAAATGAGTCTTCTTCCATTGGCCATATGCTTCCACAGCTTGGTGACTTCAGGAAGTTGAAGATGACACAAGTTTATTGTAAATTAATACCGTAAATGAGAGCAGCTAGGTAAGATATTTTCCTTTTCAAGCATATCGTTGCCTACAGTTCTGCCCTCTTGCTTTGCAGAAGACAGGGTCTCTCCTGCCATGGTTTGTGGATGCTAAGAGAGAAAAGTAGTTTGGAGGAGAGAGGTGCTGAGTCTGGCACAACTCAGCACCATCTGCTCACTCTTGGAATCCACAGATGTTCTATACCAAAGAACTGTGTAAGTTAAGGACTAACATGCTTGGTGGGCACTCAGAGCCCCACCTGGTGGAACATCTCTGTGAGCAGGCTATGGCAGGGTGACAAGGAAGACAGCCCCCCTGTTGGGCCTGACGCAGGGGAGATTTTGAGAGGGAAAGTGTCTCTTACTTCCTTGAACAGTCCACTTTGCCAAAGAGCACATCTGAGTGACTTGAGCTAAGAAGCAAATTGCACACCATGGAGAGAGTAAAGTATGGTGGAATGAGCGTTGGACAATGAGTCCAAAAGATTTGGCCACTGTTCCTGGCTCTGTCACTAACTCTGTTTGTGACCTTGAGGAGGTCATATCAATTCTCTGTGCCTTCACTTTTCTCTTTCTAAAAATCACCAATCTTTTTATTCTTTTGTACTTTCCAGAAGGATTTTTTTTTTTTTTCAGTATCTTTTTGACTTTCAGATGTGTAGACTCTTTCAGTATGTCTTGGGGGTCTCATAAGACCCATGTCTCATGATAAGAAATAAATACAAATAGCTAACTTCATAACTTTGTTGAAACTAGTTTTATTCTGATCTCTGTTCAAAAGGCTTTCTTTAAAAGAAGTATAGCGTACCATCTGTGATGTTTTGAAAATAATAAATGCAATAAATGCTGAAATATTTGGTGCTCTAAAATATAAATATTAGATATAATAATAATTTACTATATATTTTCTATTCTCATTATAAACAGATGATTTTTACTAGTTGTTCATCATTTCTTAAATCTAGCATTTACAACAATGGCATGAAATATATAGAAAGCAAGCAGTTCAGCCTGTCCCCTTTTCTGGTAATATTTGGGTCCTGTATCAAAACATTCGCTGAGTAAAAGACAAGCTCGAACATTCTTCGTTATTCAAATTAAATTTTCTTACATGTACCTGCCAGCGCTCTAGCTATTGATCTAGCCATGTTGTAATATGTAAAGGAAGGCCAAGGCTTGTGAAATACGATCCTGACTTACCTAGAGTTGTGAGGAATCAAAGTGAGGTTCTATTAGAAGCCCTTACTGCATCGTCTTGGTGAATCAGATATGGAATGGATTCACATTGCCAGTAGACAGGCGGTACAGGAGGGGATAACCTTGATTCTAATTCCTACTGAGATCATGTATCTGACTGATAGGTTGGTTAGTCTATACAGAACTAATTATAGAGGATGGTAATAGGAACTGTCCTGGGAAAAAGTGTAGCATAAGTGTAAGAGCATGGATTGTAAAATAAACTGAGTTTAAATCCTGACTGACATACAGTAGCTGTGTAACATTTGTAATTTTACTAACATCTCTTTGTAGATGCCTTCTTATTTGTAAAATGGGAATAAATAGTATGCCAGCCCCATAAAACTTGCTGTGATGATTAAATGAGATAATTCATGAAAGTGCTTAGCACAGTGCTACTTAAAAATTAGCTTTGTGGTGCTGGTTGTTGGCTAGATTGTTGAAACATTATTTTACTGACTTCCTATAGGTATTGTCTGAGTGACTCACTGTTCTATTAAGCACTTATTACATTGTCTAAAGATGGGTTCCCACAGAAGTAGATGCTGAGATACAGATTGAGTACAAGCCGTTGATTTGATAAATCATCCCTGAAGCACCAGGAAGAGAGTGGGGAAGCTAGACAAGGAAGAGAAGGAAAGCCACACGGAGTACGTTAATGAGCAGGTTACGCTTATGGTCGTCTGGGGCTCCTTCCCATTGCTGACCTCTATTAGATCTTATGGAATGCTCCTTAGAGGTATCCCTCCCAAGAAGTGAGATGTTTACTCTTGGATTCCTTTTCCCAGTGACTGAGGGCTGATGCCTGTGGGATATTAACTTCTAGGCACTTGCATCCTGCTCAGTCTCGTCAGGAGGAAATTGCAGGAGGATACCTTGGCCAGCTGAGGAGGTATATACTGAGCTCCATGGTCCCTATGCTGAGGCTGGCACATGCTACCATGATGAATGTGTCAATTAAATCAATTCCTGTGAAAGGAAGGAATCCTTTCACAACACGTACATCAAATCATCACGTTGTATGCTCTAAATATCTTGCAGTTTTATTTGTCCATTATACCTCAGTAAAGGTGAAGAAATAATTTTAAAAATTAAAAAAATTAAACTCTTAATTTTTGTAATAGACTTTTTTTTTTTTTTTTTTGTGGTACACGGGCCTCTCACTGTTGTGGCCTCTTCCGTTGCGGAGCACAGGCTCCGGATGCGCAGGCTCAGCGGCCATGGCTCACAGGCCCAGCCGCTCCGCAGCATGTGGGATCTTCCTGGACCGGGGCACGAACCCGTGTCCCCTGCATCGGCAGGCAGACTCTCAACCACTGCGCCACCAGGGAAGCCCTAGACTTTATTTTTTAGAGCAGTTTTAGATTCACAGTAACGCTGAGTGGCAAGTACAGAGATTTCCCACATGCTTCCCGACCCCACACATGCACAGCCTCCATGTTAACATCCCCCAGAGTGGTACATTTGCTACAACTGATGAATGTACGTTGACACGTCATTATCCTCCAAAGTCCATAGTTTACATTATTGTTCACCCTTGGTGTTACACATTCTATGGCTCATGAAAAATGCATAAAGACAGGGATCTATCACTATGGTATCATAGAGAATAGTTTCACTGGCCTAAGATTCCTCTGTGCTCTGCCTTTTTATCCCTCCCTCCCTACTAACCCCTGACAGCTGCTGATTTTTTTATATTGTCTCCACTGTTTTGCCTTTTCCAAAATGTCACAGAGTTGGAATCATATAATACATAGGCTTTTCAGATTGGCTTCTTTCATTTAGTAACATGCATTTAAGTTTCCTCCATGTCTTTTCATACCTTGATCTCTCTTTAGTGCTGAATGATATTCCATCATTCTCTCTCCATATATTTTTGTTGTTTGCTTGAACATCATAAGTTTTCAGCTACTTTGGCTAAATATAAATGATCACAACTGCTGGAACATATGATAAAAGTATGTTTAGTTTTGTAAGAAACCACCAAACTGTCTTCCAAAGTAGCTGTACTACTTACTTTGCATTCCCGCCAGCAATGAGTGAGAGATACTGTTGCTTCCCATCCTTGCCAACATTTGGTGATGTCAGTGTTCTGAATTTTTGTCAATCTAGTGAATGTGTAGTGGTAGAGAATTGTTCTTTCAATTTTCATTTCCCTGATAACACTATGTGAAGCATCTTTTCCTAGGCATATTTGCCATCTGTATATTTTCTTTGCTGAGGTATCTGTTAAAGCCTTTGGTCCATTTTTTTACATTGGGTTGTTTGTTCTGTTATTGAATTCTAAGTCGTTTATATATCTTTATTAACAATTCTTTAGCGGATATGTCTTTGCAAATATTTTCTTCCAATCATTTAATTTTTATAGCAATCCTGTCATATATATTTCTCATGTTCCTTTCTCAAGGTCCTACAACTAAGAAGCAGTAGAGTTGGAATTTGAAACCATATCTATACCCTGGTCATAAAATGGAATAAAATCCAAGTCTATTCCAGAGCTATTTTAAGATCTCTCACAAAATGATGTAAATAAATGCAACTAAACATAATTGCTTTCTAAAATGATGGTTACTCCTACACTTTCAATATGTGAAAATCTGCCTTTTGATAAACGTATATTTTATTTTATTTATTTATTTTATTTTTGACTGTGTTGGGTCTTTCTTGCTGCTCACAGGCTTTCTCTAGTCGTGGTGAGCAGGGGCTACACTTCATTGCGGTTTGCGGGCTTCTTATTGCAGTGGCTTCTCCTGTTGCGGAGCACAGGCTCTAGGCACACGGCCTTCAGTAGTTGTGACACGTGGACTCAGTTGTTGTTACTCATGGGCTCTAGAGCTCTGGCTCAGTAGTTGTGGCACACGGGCTTAGTTGTTCCATGGCACAGTGGGATCTTGCCGGACTGCGGCTCGAACCCCTGTCTTCTGCATTGGCAGGTGGATTCTTAACCACTGCGCTACCAGGGAAGCCCTGATAAAGTTATATCTAAATATATATATATATATATACACACACACATATATATATGTGTGTATATATATACATAAAATATAAATTTTTTAAGACAAACTTTTAAAACATCTTTGACGGAGGAAGAAAAGTATAATCTATGAACTGAAAGTCCTGAGAATGCAAGAACACAATTTTATGTGATTATAGCAATTAAAAGAGGATAACAGAATGGCATTTAAATGCAAATTCACATTTTAATATGACTGGAGGGGAATCTGCGTGCACTTGGCGCATGGGAGCCAGTGGTGATTACTAGGTGGTGCCCTGATCCTTGAACGTCTGGTCCCACTTCAATACAGCTAACATCAAGGCTCAATATCAGCTTTATTTGCTTGTTTTAACAAAACTAATTAGATTCACAGCGTAAAGCAGATTAGTGTTAGAGCCCAAGCTGTTTAAGAAAATATAGTGGTGGAGGTGAGACACAGCCACTGTGTGCTTTTCAGCTCTGCTCATTCAGTCTGGGAAACAAAGGGACAGTTTGTCTGTGGATGTGACAGGATCAGTTAAATTTACAAAAAGGGGGAAAATACCCTCCTGCTACAGAATCTTATTGATAGTGTGGTTAGGTAGCAGAATCATAAGCTGCAAGTCTAGGGCCAGATAGACTGGTCTAGCAGCACCACTGACCCTGTGGGACCTTATGCAAGGTATGGAGCATCTCTAGTTGAGGGCATGTCCTATGTTAGGGTTGTGTGAAGACTCTTAGCAGGTATTGCGTGTCATTAGGCAATCATATATGCCACTTTGCATGAGACAGCCTTGGAGAAATTATAAATTGTATTGCCATTTCACTTTTAAGGATGTCCCAGTTAGGATTATAACTAACAGGTCAATCTATATAGAAAGAACACAGAACACTGCCTAGAGCAAGTGAGTTCTCAATGAATGTTAGCTTATTTTTATTGAAGTAATTGCTATTATTTCTATGATTATACTTTATTAGTATTATAAATGTCTATACACTATATGTTTTTAATATACATCCTAGAAGTTAAGTAAAACTGCTACTTTTATCTTTTCTAATCATAATTTTTCAGACCTTTAAAGTGGGGATGAAATATGTTTCTATTAAGGTGCGCTGCACAGAATCCATGTGTTTTCCAGCCTGATAGATGAACTGTGCATTTATACTGTTAGATTTGTTTTTTTGTAATTTGGATTCCAGTCCAGATATGGTAAGGAGTCAGTAAAACTTGCAACTGAAGTCTTTATCATCAGCTTTTCTTCTTTCTTATTTACATTATTATTGTGGTTTGTGGGCTGCATATAGTCTCACTCCATTCAAAACATATTATTTCTGGCATTGTGATATCAAAACCAGATTTGTAACAGGACTAGAGTTATCCAATCTCTATGAATACTTCAATTAAACCCCTTAATGCATTCTTCTAAAATTTTATGTTTGTATTATAGATTATCCTCAAGAAGCCATAAGCTGCTCAATATTTAGATTTGGTCCCATTCACACCTATCACTTCGGAACCTAGCACATTACAAGGCAGCTTGGCAAATTGCTCATGAAAACACACACACACACACACGCAAACACCCGTAACATCATGCCACAAACATATGGCCATTGAATGAAACTGAATATGTCTTTGAAAAGCCAATAAAATTTGAGCTGGAGGCAAGTTACTGAAAGCAAAATAGGAATGAACCTCTCACCTGTAATTGAGAAAAAATAATTTTAAATAAAGGTCCTGAAACTGCAGCCCAAAGAACCTTTTTCTGGGAGCATTCTGATATAAATAATAAAATAAGAACGACAACAATACTAACTATAGAGAATTTAAGAAAATATCCCCTGAAAGAAAGAAGAGGGAGATGTTAGGTAACCAAAGTATATTTTCTCATTTTTATATAGACGCAATATAATATTGTAGTCGATTAATGGAGGCTGCAAGTTTTTTGCCAGTCTGCCCACTGAGAGCCACAGCTTCATTCTCCTCTTGAATCTGGAGTAAAGGAAATCCAGGTAATTCTATGCAAACTTTAGACATGTGTCAGTGGCTTTGGGGGTCTGCAGCAACACGTGGAAGCCAAAAGGGCCTGGGAGAGGCCACTGATAAGGACTAGAAGGACAGTGGGGAATTGTTCTGCCAGGACTTCTATGTTCCTTCCATTTCACCTTTTGGGAACATGATTACCTACCACAATCTTGCAAATATCATATGCCTCCGTCACCACTCTATGTTGGGTATGTAAATGGCAAATAATGTGTCTCTTCCTGTCACCAGTCTATGGGTCAACTGATGCTATAGCCAAGGAATTGCATTTAAGGAGCTTCATCCACAACTGGACCTTAGTTAGATAATCATATCCTAGACCTTGAGCCTGAGCTGATATTATAATGGGATGAGAATGTGGGGGGCCTTACAGGGAGTAAATATATTTTGCATATGGTGGGAATGTAAATACTTTGTGGCCATAAGGAGGACTGTAATGAATAAAAGATGGATGCATTTTTTTGTTGTTGTTGTTAATCTTCCCATTGACATGTGGTGTCTGCTACCCCTACCCTTAAATCTGAACTGGACTTGTAACTTGCTTTGCCATTATAACATTGCAGAAATGACACTCTGGGACATTCTAGGCTAGGTCATGAGAAGACTGGCTTCTATCCAGGTTTCTTAAAACATTCTTTCCGGAGTACTGAGACTTTATGCTAAAGAGACTTTGTGTAGAGGCCCTCAGATTACGTAGAGAAGAATCCAGATGAGTCAGGCTTTCCAGTGATCCCGGCCAAAGTGCTAGGTGCGTGAGCGAAGTAATCTTCAACTCTCTTGTCCATTCACCCACCAGCCCTTGAGTGATGCTGGTTGATGCCATGGGAAGTAAAGAATCATCTTCCTGTGTCTTGTATTAATTCTTGAAAAATTTAGATGAAATAAACTGGTTGTAGTTTTCATCCATTAAGCTTTGGAGCAGTTTATTGGATAACAATCTGCAACAGCTAACAGAATAATCATCCATTTTCCATTCTTCATTGCCACCTTTTCTAGGTGGATGGGGAACAGCAAGTCACCCCCGAAATCTCTGATGGGATAAGGAGTACAGTGCTACAGAAGGGCAGTATATGTGAATGTGGTGTGAGGCAGTGTGTTTTGGATACAACCAGAATGAAGGAAAAAAAAAAAAAAAAAAATATATATATATATATATATATATATATATAAAGGGATAAAAGAGCGAACAAATTAAAAATCAGATTGATCTGGATTCCAGTCTCAATTCTGCCATTAATTACTTGTGATCCCTGGCTTAGCTAGTAAAATTGGACCTCCTAGCAAGGAGGTCCTAGCATGATCCTTTGAGTATCCTCCTATCAGAAAGCCTCCATTGTTCTGTGAACAAAGAACCTGGGTTTCATTAAGGATCAGTATACTGGTTTTGCAGCAGGAGGAGGGAAAAAAGAAGGTATATGTTATTTCATCTTCTTTTAGTCTGGTTCTTTTTGCTCATTTATGCTTAGAACCTTTTTGCCAGATGTTAGAAGGTGAATGTCCTGAAGCCAAAGGTAGTGGGAATCCCTTAGCACTGAGAGCTTATACAAGGGCATACACAGTCCCGCAGTTCAGCTGCAGAATTAATCACAAGCCTGTTGATGGTCAGCATGCTCATCTTGTTAACAAGATACCAATCTATCCTCTGAGCAGAGACAGAGCTCTCTGAGATACCACCTTCCCAATGAGTTCATACCCCGCAGACTCCCGTTTTCCTGCTTCTCTTTCCAAGAACTTCTCAGTCCCTGCAAACAGGAGAATGGGGCTGGCTCACTATGGAGCTTTTGACATGAGTTGGAGAGGATCCACCTCTGACTTGTAGATTCTTATTCAGGTTCACCAGTTCAGGCAGTGCCCTCATTTTCCACTGGTCCTGAGAGGCACATGGGCAGCATCAGCTTAGCTGGGTCACTGCATGAGAACACAACATTACTTAACTTATAGGGTTTCAGCTTTAATTTTTTCACTAAAAATTTAAATTAATTAATTAATTATCAGAATTTGTTCATTGAAGTATAGTTGATTTACAGTGTTCTGTTAGTTTCTGGTATACAGCTAAGTGATTCAGTTTGTATATATATGTGTGTGTGTATATATATATATATATATATATATATATATATATACTTTTCCATTATGGTTTACTACAGGATATTGAATACAGTTCACTGTCCTATACAGTAGGACCTTGTTGTGTATCTCTTTTGTTCTTTTTTCTTTCTTTTTTTTTTTTTTTGATACGCGGGCCTCACTGTTGTGGCCTCTTCCATTGCGGAGCACAGGCTCTGTACGCGCAGGCTCAGCGGCCATGGTTTACAGGCCCAGCCGCTCCGCGGCATGTGGGATCTTCCCAGACCGGGGCACGAACCCGTGTCCCCTGCATGGGCAGGCGGACTCTCAACCACTGTGCTACCAGGGAAGCCCTGTGTATCTCTTTTATGTATAATAGTTTATATCTGCTAATCTCAAACTCCTAATTTATCCCTCCCCCACCCCCTTTCCCCTTTGATAACCATAAGTTTGTTTGCTACGTCGTCACAGAATTCTTATGATGATTAAATAAGATAATGTAGAAATCAGTTACTTGTGCGCACATGGCACACATGTCGCATATTCTCAGTAAATAGGAGAAGTATAGGATAGGAGTAGTAGATGTTGTGATAATGAAAGTAATTATAATGGCAGTACTGATTGCATACTTGTTATGTTGCACCATTCTAAGTACAGGGTGTATATTGACTCATTTAGACCTCACAGTAGTACTATGAAGTTGGTCTTATTATTATCTTGAGCTTAATGTGAGAAAACTAGTGCATATATGAAATAAGCAACACAACAACAGCTGCTACTGCTGCTGGCAATTATGATGGAGGTGAAGGGGATAGGCAAAAAGGAGAGAAGAGGGAAGGAAAGAGGGAGATGAAGGAGACATGACAGAATGGAAGGGGAAGATAGGATACAACGTGTCTTTTATCAATTATATTTCTAGACTCACAGGATAAGAATTTCTATTTTTGGTATTCAATGAAACTGAAAAAGACATAGAAGTTTATTTCATCTTCTAGTTTTGAAAACAAAATGAGGGGTAGGATATGCACTCACATGGCTAAAGGTCTTTCTTTCAGATAGCTGAGCATGCTTACATGGTACTGCTTTAATCAGAATTCATTTGGACAAACAGGAGGTGTAACCAAGCAACCATAGGAAACCAAAGAGATCACATTTAGAATTTGGTAAGGAGTGGGATGAATTTGAATGTTCTTTACTGATGGAGCTGTAATTATAGGTTTTAACTACCTGCTGTAGGTTACAAAGGTGAAGGGAATGGAATGGTTCAGACAAAAAAAATTATCATTGAGCAGGGTGCCAGGAAATGCTTATATAAGAAATAATCATTCTTATTAACTTTCATCTGAGGCAATAGCATAATTAATCTCAAAATATAAGTGAAAAAATAACGTTTGCACTTCTCCTGGAAGGAAAACTCTCTTTTAAGAACAATGATATCTATAATTTGTCTTAAAAAAAACTCTCCCCCACCTTCATCCCCTCTCTGCACTGCTTCAAAGAAAATCAAGCAGTTATAATCATTACAAGCGATATCTGTGTTTGTTATAACAGCATTTCCTAAAATTAAGTCAGTAGGTTATGTCTGTCAGAATCAGTTAGGTGTAGGGATATCACATTATAAATAAAGTCAGAAAGAGAAAAAGAAATACCATATGCTAACACATATATATGGGATCTAAAAAATAAATAATTAAAATGGTCATGAAGAACCTAGGGGCAAGATGGGAATAAAGACGCAGACCTACTAGAGAATGGACTTGAGGATACGGGGAGGGGGAAGGGTAAGTTGGGACAAAGAGAGTGGCATGGATATATATACACTACCAAACGTAAAATAGATAGCTAGTGGGAAGCAGCCTCATAGCACAGGGAGATGAGCCTGGTGCTTTGTGACCACCTAGAGGCATGGGATAGGGAGGGTGGGAGGGAGGGAGATGCAGAAGGGAAGAGATATGGGGACATATGTATATGTATAACTGATTCACTTTGTTATAAAGCAGAAACACACCATTGTAAAGCAATTATACTCCAATAAAGATGTTAAAAAAATTATTTGATGGTAGAAGCTTTTCCTTAAATTTATAAATGAGGAAACGAGTCTCAGAGAAGCTAAAATATGCTGCTTAATATGAAAATAGATCTATTTGACTCAGAACCTTTGCACTAATAATACCTAAAAATTAATAACTCTAACAAGATGATATTTATTCAATTTCCTTAAAATTTCAAACTCAGAAAGAAATTAATATTGATTTTTCTTTAATAACCTTTTAATGTATGTCTCAATTAGAGTATGCATATTTCCCTTAGCCAATTTAACTTCAACATTCATTTCTTTTTAATTCAGTAATAAACATGATTGAATTTCTATACTATATGGATTGTCATAAAACATGCAATTCAGTCAGATTAATGTGACAAGGATGCAAAAGAGACTACCAAGTAAAATCAAAATATGCCATAATGTTTCATGTTATAAATACTACATGTTGCAAATATATTAGGGCTAGGATTAAAAGTCTCAATATCACTGTCATTTATCATTTTCCTTTGTATTTCTTCATTGAATCTAGGACAGAGATAAAAATTATATAATCAAAAAGCATTTTAATTATAAAAAATGGAGGTTACTAATAAATTCAAGAGATACATGTAGTTTTTGGCAACTTTTAAATGATTAATAGGAGAAAATTTTTTCAAGGAATTATGATTATCTAATTTATGACCATTCACTATTATTTAGGAAATATATCTTGTCTAACCACACACAAAGTCGCACACACACGTATCCATTCCTTAATGTTTAAACATGTGTTGTGAAGTCCAGATCTTTGCTTTAGAGGATTTATATCTCTGGTGCACTTAGATTTTATCAAAGTTATTTTGATTCTGATTTCATATATCTTTAAAAATTCATGCTTTGAAACGATAAACCCTAAAATACATGGAATTACTTTTGTTATAAGTAATAAGAGTAATAAATGGCATATTACTTGTGGGGTTTTTTTTGTTTTTTATTTATTTTTTTACATCTTTATTGGAGTATAATTGCTTTACAATGGTGTGTTAGTTTCTGCTTTATAACAAAGTGAATCAGTTATACATATGTTCCCATATCTCTTCCCTCTTGCGTCTCCCTCCCTCCCACCCTCCCTATCCCACCCCTCTAGGTGATCACAAAGCACTGAGCTGATCTCCCTGTGCTGGTCACAAAGATTTATTTAACTTACCCATATTCTGCAATTACCCAAAACATTGTTATTCTTACATCTTTAAGCAATCATATTTTAGATCTGTTAAGGAGAGAAAAAAATGAATATTTTATTTTACATTCATTTATTTCTTCTCTAACACTCTCCCTTTATTTATGTAGGTCCAAGTTTCTGACCTGTATAATTTTCTATTGCCTGAAAAACTTTTAACATTTATTGCAGGTAAATTCTGCTGGCAATGAACTAGTGAATATAGTTTTACTGGATATAGAATTCCATGTTGGTGTTTTTCCAAACTTTAAATATGTTATTCTACTCTCTTTTTGTTTGCACAATGTCTGTAATTCTTGCCCTTGTTCCTCTATAAATAAGGAGTTACACTCACTCACACACCCCTGATTTCTTTCAAGATTTTCTCTTTGTCTTTTGTTGTCTGCAGTTTGAATATGATCTGTCTAGGTGTATGTGTGTGTGTGTGTGTGTGTATGTGTATGTATATATATATATATATATATATATATATATATATATATATATATAGCATTTATCCTGCTATTGTTTCTAAACTTTCTAAACTTTTTTTTCACTTGAGTTTGAAAAGCTCTTATTGATCTATCTCCAAGCGCACTGATTCTTTCCTAGGTAATGTTAAGTCTACCGGTAAACCAATTGAAAGCTTTCTTTATTTCAGTCCATTGTATCAATACTCCTAGTCCCCTTAAACAGTAGATCCCTTAGATCTCTTAGAACAGTCTTTGAAATATTCCTTTCATCTTCCTTAAAGCAAAAGACTAGTTCTACCAAAATAAAAACAAAACTTTTGTGGCGGGGAAATCATGCCTCTCATGATGAGTGCTTTTACCTTTGTTTTGAAGGCAACATTGGTCCCATATTCCAAAGAGGGTTCCCCCCACCCATCAAAGAAATTAAAGTAAGCTGAAATTGAAGTAAAAGGAGAGATTCAGCAGCAGCACTTGCTTTTAACTCTATTTCTCTCATATTATTGACTACAGTACTGAGTTTGTATATGTACTGAAAAGTGGTCTCTCTTGCTCTGCAACGGGTTTTGTGGCAAAGACTTAAAAATGCTTTTCCCATCATTCCATTCTTCCCAAACGAACTTTCTTTTCTTGTTTACTTCCTCATGAAAAAACAAAATCCTTTCTCCTATAAAAATACACAAACATATAAAGCCATTATAGTTTTTATTTATCAAATAATGCATAGCATTGGGCTTCCACCAAGTATAACAAAAATTGGATGAAATAAAGATGAGATGCTCCCATCAAAAATCTTGGGGTCATTCTGTACTCTGTCTCTGTCTCAGTTTCAATATTCAGCCTACTACAAATGCTGTCACATCTGCCTTCAAAATATATCCAGATGTTGACCACTTGTCATTACCCCAACTGCCACCATTCCAGCTGTAGCCATCACCATCTCCTGCTTGAATTATTATAAGAACCTCCCATCTGATTTGTTTGTTTTCCTGTAGTACACTCTGAACACAGCAGCCAAAGTAATCCCATTAAACCATGAGAAATATTGTGCCAGTTCTCTGTGCAAAACCCTTCAGTGGCTTTCCATCTCACTCAGAATAAAAGACAAAATCCTTTCTCTGGCCTACAAAGCCTTGTTGCTTCATATACCCTGTTATCTGTGACCTTTTCTCCTCCTAGAGTTATTCTTCCAGCTCTAGCCATATTGGCCACCATGTTCCAACCCAGCATACTCCAAGCTCGGGGTTTTGGCACTTGCTCTTTCCTTTTTTCAGAATGTTCTTCCCCTGATATGCTTACCTGGCTCCCTCATTTCTTTCAGGGATTCACTCAAAAGTCACCTTCTCTTGCAGTTTCATTTAAAATTTCTATTACTTCTAGGGTTTCCAGATTTAGAAAAGAATTGAATGCACAGTTTATTTTTAATTTCAGGTGAACAATGAATAATGTTTTGGTATAAGTATGCCCTAACATTGCATAGGAAATATTGCATAAAACATACTTACACTTAAAGAAAAAGTGTTGTCTATTGGAAACTCAGATTTAATTGTCATCTTGTATTTTATCTGGCCCTACCCTGGAATTTCATGTTGCCCTTCCTTGCTTTGTGTTTTCTTCTACATGCTTATCACTATCTAACACAATATACCTTTCACGTATTTATATTATTTATCACTCGTCTCTCCTCTAGAATGGAACCTCTTTGAGAGCAGGATTTTTAACTGATTTCTTTACTACTGTATCCTCAGTAGTAAAGAATGAATTAGTGTTCAAATGGTTAAATCAGTATATGAGATGGCCACTCTGTACAAGGCAATAGAAAAAGAGTTTGGCATACATTATTACATTTCATGACTGCAACTACCTTTTGTGACAGAAACTATTATATTTCTGTTTTTTAGACTTAGAGTCCTGAGGTTAAAGAGTATAGGTCTTTTCCCCCCTTGAATTTAAATGGAAAAGCTAAGACTCAATATATGTTATGTCTAATATCAGATTCTATATTTTCTTTTTCCACTTACTCATTTGGAAAATCTAGAATGAAATTGACCTGAAATGTTTAGTCTTTTTTTTTTTTTGACATAGATAATAAAAGAGTTCAGGGTATTTTCTTAAATAGCTTATTGATATTTTGAGAAAGTCGTCTGGGATTGGTAAGAATGTGGTCATTGTCTAATAAATCCTTTTGTATAGTTAATCTTCCTAATTGAGTTGTAAGAGCCTGACTAAAAAAAAAAAAAATTGACAACACATTTTTACAGTGTATCCTAAACTTAATTTTATGAACTTGCTAACTTCCAGAAATATTAACAGGATTTGTATTTCTAAATGAAATCACCATTTGATTTATAATTTAATGGGCAAATTATAATGTTTCTTCTGCAGATTTCCAAATATACTTAATTTCATCTGAAAGCTCCAAATTTCTAACTTAAGATTATTTTTTAAATTTATTTATTTTATTTATTTATTTATTTTTGGCTGTGTTGGGTTTTTGTTGCTGTGCGCGGGCTTTCTCTAGTTGCCGTGAGTGGGCTTTCTCTAGTTGCCGTGAGTGGGGGCTACTCTTCATCGCCGTGCCTGGTCTTCTCATTTCAGTGGCTTCTCTTGTTGCAGAGCATGGGCTCTAGGTGCACGAGTCAGTAGTTGTGGTGCACAGGCTTAGTTGCTCCATGGCATGTGGGATCTTCCCGGTCCAGGGCCCGAACCCATGACCCCTGCTTTGGCAGGCAGATTCCTAACCACTGCACCACCAGCAAAGCCCCAATGATTAGTTTAAATTTTTTTTAATATATGGATTTAATTGAAAAATAGAAATTTAAGGAAGGGGTATACTTTTAAATATTATGAAATATCAGTAGCAACAAACACTGAATAATCTAAAAATGTGCTCAAAAGCAGGGAGATCATATTATCAGGTGGAAAGAGGATGCATTTGGGGGTTCCCTAAGCCAACTAGAAGTTCCATGATTTACCTGAATTAATATATAAACCAACAAAGGCATCCATCATTTACCTTCCCCTGAATGTCTAGGCATTCTATCATTTTCCTGTTTTGTAGCCTTGGATGAGGTCCTCCATTTTTTAATTAAAGAAGCTCTAAGGGGCATCCTTACTAACAGTCCATTAATGAGAGACAGGAAACAGGAAGTGAAGCAGAGAGTCAGATATTATGTAAATTTGGTACAGTGGCAGGAAGAGACTTATAAGCCAGACTGCCAAATTCAAGTGAAAGGCTTCACAATCTTATGTGTGATCAGGACTGCAGTTCGCTGAATTAATTCTTATCGAGTATTTTTCCTGTGTATTGATATACACAGATGAAGCAGACAGGGCCAAAATTTTAAAAGTTTAGTACAGTTTTGTCACATGTGAAATTGGGGAGTGGGGTGGTAAGTTAACTCATGTCTTAATTTCTTGGTCGTGCGCTTTATTAATTTTGTCATTTTTCTAAAAAAATCAATATAGCTATAACTATTCTTATTACTATGCAATGCAACGCATTTAGAAACCTTTCAGAGCTGTCTTAACATGCGTTACCATCTGAAACACACTCACATACATTCACACCCACTTCGATGTACACTCTTAACTTTTTTCTTGAGATGTAATTGGGAGTGTTAACATGTAACTTTGCTTGATTTGTGACTATCTGATGTACCACTGACCAGAAAAAAAGTCATTAAAAATATGAAATAAACCATGGATTTTGTACTGTCTCCTAGTACAAAAGAAGTAAAAATTGTTCTAGTACTTCTGAATGTACACAAAGCAACCAGCACAATCACAGCGTTCCCTACCTTTTGCCAAAAGACATATTGACAGTTATAAGCTCTTTCCATATGGCTCAGAGTATATTCCCTAACCCCTGTAACATATTATTAATAAAGTAATTAAGTGGTTAAAGAGTCTATTAAAAATAACACCAAACAAAACGAGCAAAAGAAAACATTCAGTGACTCAAAAACCTCCCTGTTGTCTAAGGAATCCCATGGAAGGCACTGTGATATTAGGGGATTTGGATGTAAATTCTCCACTAGTCTACTATTCCACACCAATTACCTGGGAACTCTTAGACATCCAGAGCCACCTCCTGTCAATTGGCAGAGAAACCATTTCTCTTTGGTTTCTCTCTTTTTTGCCACGTCTCCTACAGTCTCTTGACACTTTTGAAAATTTTGCTCCAGCACAATGTTTTTTTTTCTTGTTTTTCTTATGCCTCTGAAAATGTTATGTCAGACATCCAGTTCATTAAATGTCTCTATATGGAGTACAGAAATTGGTGACTCAAAAGGCATATAAATTAGTTGTAAATGGTGAAGAAACATTTCCTTGTCCCCTCTTCTTCTTTCCACAGGGTGGTTATTGATTTGGGAAATAAGCAATCAAAATTTTTAGATCAATGTTTTTATCAGAGTATGTTTATAAAGGTGTGGAAATGAAAGAAAGAAAAAGTCTGTCAATGTAAAACTTTATACCAAGAATAAGAATCTTAAGAAAAAAAGGGAGACTTCATTTTCAGCTCCAACATATAAAGAATAGATGTCTTCACTCCCATCCTTATAACAAGAAAACCTGGACAAACTGAAATCCAGTGACTTTTACTGCACCCATCACAGGGCAAACTGCTACCCTGAAATATGGAGGGATAGAATATTCAGAGAGATATAGCAACTGGTATCTGCTTACCTAGATCAGAAGTTGCTGGAACCATAAAATGGTAAGATGATTTAAATGGTAATTTTAAACAATTGCTGGAGGCTGAATGTGGACTAGGGTGATAGTGAGAACCTCCTGGGGACCACAGTTTTAGAACAACTTACGCACTTCTGTGGATTTTATCTCCAGGAACTGCCCCAGGTTCTCACAGTGAAGAACCAGGAAAGAATCCCTTATGGTTCTGGCACCATGATGGGAAGAGCAATCCTTGTAAAATATACTCAGATCTTTCTCCACAACAACGGCTGACTCTCCAGCTGAAAGACTTTGCCAGAGTAGTATCTCAGCTGGGGAAGTGTATTTCCTCCCAGTCCAGACCCCTCTGGCTTTCCTATCTCATCAAACAGGGGAAACCGGTCAACAAGTGTCAGGGCTTCAAGAAGCTATGTTGGAGACACTGTGGCCAGGGAAGGGAGTAGGGAGCAAGGAAAACAAACAAACCAAAACCTCTAACACTGTAGAAGCATTGTGAAGGTCATAGCCTGAGACACAGGTACATTAAAGAACTGAGACTTAATTGGAGGCTTACAGAATGCTACTGATCCCCACTCTTTACCAGCACACCAGCCTGGCTTCAGTACAATAACGGGGTGATGGAGCTGCAAGACACAGAATCTCTCTAGGAGGAGAACTTAAGGAAGTCCACAATCAAGAATAGGGATAAAAATAAGCACATAAGAGATTTGAAGCATCTGTCACTTATAGCTATAGCAGACAGCCCAACTTACAGCCATATTAACATAAATACATAAATCCTCACACTAAAGGCCTATTTACTTCAGTTCCCACTTCCTAATACAATATGTGTGGTTCTCTCTCTGTCTCTGTCTCTCTGTCTCTCTGTCTCTGTCTCTCTCTGTCTCTCTCTGTCTCTCTCTGTCACACACACACACACACACACACACAGAGAGAGAGAGAGAGAGAAAGGAGGCCAAAAGACAAGAAAGAAGTCTTGTAAGCCTCTGCCACTTATAGTTGCAGCAAGCAAGCCTCAGAACCAGACTCTGATATGACGTAACGTTAGAATAATGAGAGAATTTAAAAATAACTATAATTAATACATTAAGTGTTATAATGGCAAAAGTAGGCAATATTCAAGAACAGGTGGAAAATATAAGAGAGATAAAAAGAAAGAATCAAAAGGAAATGTTAAAAGCCAAAAGCACTAAAAGAAATAACGCTTTCAATTGGTTTATCAGTAGACTTAACATTACCTAGGAAAGAATCAGTGCGCTTGGAGATAAATCTATAAGAGCTTTTCAAACTCAAGTGAAAAAAAAAGTTTAGAAAGTTTAGAAACAATAGCAGGATAAATGCCATATATATATATATATATATATACACACACACACACACATACATATATATACACCTAGATAGATCATATTCAAACTGCAGACAACAAAAGAGAAAATCTTGAAAGAAATCAGGGGTGTGTGAGTGAGTGTAACTCCTTATTTATAGAGGAACGAGGGCAAGAATTACAGACATTGTGCAAACAAAGAGAGTAGAATAACATATTTAAAGTTTGGAAAAACACCAACATGGAATTCTATATCCAGTAAAACTATATTCACTAGTTCATTGCCAGCAGAATTTACCTGCAATAAATGTTAAAAGTTTTTCAGGCAATAGAAAATTATACAGGTCAGAAACTTGGACCTACATAAATAAAGGGAGAGTGTTAGAGAAGAAATAAATGAATATAAAATAAAATATTCATTTTTTTCTCTCCTTAACAGATCTAAAATATGATTGCTTAAAGATATAAGAATAACAATGTTTTGGGTAATTGCAGAATATGGGTAAGTTAAATAAATCTTAGCAAATCACAGGGAACTATCAGGCAGAATGGTGGAAATGCTCTGTTATAAGGTACCTGCATTTCATTTGAAACAGTGTGGTGTTATTTGCAGTTGGACTTAGATTAGTTAAAAATGTATATGGTAACTCTAATGAAACAACAAAAAGTTTGGGGAAAAAAGAAATGTAATTGATGTGCTAAGAGAGGAGATAAAATAGAATCATGCAATTCTCAAAGCAGAAAAGGAAGAAAAAGGAGAAAATAAACAAAGAAGAAATGCAATTAGTAAATGCTAGTTATAAACATGGTAGATATTAATTTGACTATACTGATAATCACTTTAAATGTGAAGGGTGTAAATCCTTGAATTAAAAGTCAAAGATTGTTAGAATAGATTTTTTTTAAATGTTCAAAATATATGTTGTCTATAAAAAATGTACTTCAAATATATAGACTCAGGTTAAAAGTATAGAAGCATTGTATTCCAGGTGATAAAAATTTACCTATGAGGATACAGTTAACAATTCTGAAATGCTACGTATATAACAGAATTTAACAAGGAAATTAGATGTTATATGGTGCCAGCCAGGTTTCCCACTGTTGGAGTGGGAGGTTGCAGACAATCAAGGGGAGGAGACTAGAATGACTTATGTGGTAATGAATTAACGTTGGAAACTCCCTATACTCATTGTTAGCTTACTACAGATTACAGTGGTTAAGTACAGAAATATTTATGGTTATGTGCATACATCTGGGTTAGTGTGTACATATTCATTTTCTTGCTCTGCTTGCTAAGAGAGACTAGAAGAATCCCCACTACTGAGGCATGATCTTTCTACCAATACCCAGTGAATTACAAAGGTTTTCTAATTTTGTAGCAGGCACTATTTCTGACTCTGTGTGTGTACCATATAAGTTTCTTCTAATCCTTTCAAATACTTTTCCTTGTATTTGAGTAAAACCCTTGCACACATGTTCTATGAGATCCTGCTAAATTCTTGAACCCTTTGCAGATCTTCAGGATTCTCTGTCTTTGCAGATCTCTTCCCTCCAATACTCTGCTTTGCGTATATTCCATCTGTCTTGGTCTCCCCAGTCTCTCAGCTGCATCTCCACAGCTCAGAGAATATTCTGGGTTTTGAGTTTCCTCTTACTGCACTATAGCTGGAAACTCTTCCCAGGCATCAAACCCAGGTAATCTTAAAGCATATCTCATTTTTTTTCTCTCTTTCACAGATCACAGTCCTTCACTGTTTGCTGCCTTATGACTCAAAAATCATTATATTGTGAATTTTGTCTGTTAACCTTGATTGTTACTAAATATAATATTCAAAAAAAGAAAAAATTAGTTTTATTGTTAAGAATTTACTGACAACCAAAATGTTTTTTTAATTAACACACATTTAAAAAAATAATAAGCATAATGCCTGATATTAATGCGTTCATTTATTTATAGAGCACCAGGCACAAGATAAATGAAAACATAACAAAGAAAAAGCACCCCTTCTTATGTCCTTTTGTATTTCACCTTCCTGGTGGTGTTAACAAAGCTCTATGATATATAACATATTTTAGCAGGATGAGTAACTTATTCACTGGTGTCCAACTTATGAAAGAATTTTTTCATATGAAAGAATCAGCAAAAGTAAAGCCTCCATTGTTCTTCCTGTGCCTTGAAACTGTCTAAACTGAAGTGGCTCAGGACTGAATTTTGGGCAGCCTTTCCGAGCACATACAATTTAATAGGTCAGCCGCAGGAGACACACTGATATCTTTATCCAGTAATTTTAACAGTAATACTCAATAATACCGTACTGGTTCCCTGTGAATAAGTAGAAGAAAAAAAAACAGTAAACAACTGTGCTCTGGGGCCATTACCTATCTGATTTCAGTCCATCTTCAAAATCTTCCGGAGCCTTTGGTTTTGGGGCCTCATTAAGGATCATGCTCCCCAAAGGGAGGTTTGAAGCAAATCTACCCAGTCTATCTTTTATCTCTAAGAGCTTGTTGCTTCACAGTGTGAGACCGATGACCTTTTCCAGGAGTTCTTTAACTCCTCTGTGGGAATGTGGGTGATAACACTCTCCTTGTCCTGCTCTTTCCTCTTGAGATTTTATGAAGCAATTTGCTTAAGACCCCTGCAGCTGAGGTAAGAGCTGAACTCAGCCCCAATTCCAGTTTCCAGGCTTTGTCTTTGACAGTTTCTGACAGCTCATAAATGGATTTGGTGTTAAGGCTCTCCTTGGAGGCTTTTTTGTAAAAAAGGAGCAATTGTGGATGTTTGATGAATTCTTATTACTGGGGCTTCCTTTTCCCCAACGTGTTGTACAGTCACTCAGTCAACAGTAAAATGTGTAAGTGCACATAAATGATCCCTGTATTGTGCAAGTTGCAGCAGAAGACAAGCAGTTATGTGGGGGAGTACATTAGGTGATACTGTTTTGTTTAGTTTCAGAGCCTCAACTTTATTTCTTGTGTTGAACTCAATTTCCATATTACTCAGAAGACATTGATCATTACTAGCCTAAGTAAATATTCGTTTTGATTTGTCTCCGCAGGTAATCTCAGTGGTCATATTTTAACTCCTCATGCAGGAAAAAAGGAAACCTTTGATAGATATTTTGGCTGGTCTCTGCCATTACAAAATATACCCAAGCAGGTGTAGAATAATAATAACATGTGACAAAAGACCCTGTAAACACTCAGTTGCATCGCAGAAGTAATGTACTGGGTTGATCTCATGTGATCATCCAAAGAGCACATAGTACAATTGTTATATCCTCACTAGGGGTTGGTAAACAAAAGCACAGAGACTGTGAGACTTGTCTGCATTCCCACGGCTAATAAGAAGTTCAGCAGCAGCTTGAACTCAGACACCTGATGTGCTTAGTACAGTGATGATCCAAATATGAATTAGGTATTATTCATTCAATCACTCTCTGTTTCTCCCTCCTCATCACCCCGTCTCTTTGTTATCGCTGTCTCCCTCGTCCACTCTCTACTTTTCTCTTGCTCTCACTCAACAGATGAAGAGAAAGCCACAGAGAACATAACAGCATAAAAGCTCCTTAACAAAATCTTCTATTTTTAATTTTTTGAGAAACCTTCATACTGCCTTTGATAGTGCTTTCGCCATTTTACATTCTATTCACAATAGCCAAGAATTGGAAATGACCTAATGCCCTTCAGCTGATGAATGGATAAAGAAAATATGGTATTCACATACAACCAAATATTATTCAGCCCTAAAAAAAGGGAAATCTTGCCATATGCATATGGGTGAATCTT
Organism: Aethalodelphis obliquidens; assembly: GCF_003676395.1. Lineage (NCBI taxonomy): Eukaryota > Metazoa > Chordata > Mammalia > Artiodactyla > Delphinidae > Aethalodelphis > Aethalodelphis obliquidens. Next base: position 24,182,747 of record NW_020837964.1, on the reverse strand, counting down.
GAGGACTTTATGCTAAATGAACTAAGCTAGTCACAGAAGGACATATACTATATGATTCCACTTACATGAGATTATCTGAAATAGTCAAATTCATAGAAGCAGAGAGGAGAATGGTGGTTGCCAGGGGCTGGGAGGTGGGGGAGGAATGAGGAGATGTTGTGCCAGGGCTATAAGCTTTCAGTTATACAAGATGAATAAGTTCTAGATACCTTCTCAACAACATGGTGCCTACAATACTATACTCAACACACAAATTTAGGAGGCTAGATCTCATGTTAAGTGTTTTTAACGCGTGCACTCATCGGCACACAGATACCCCTTAAAGCCTGCTCCAACCTAATTCTCAGTACCACTCACATACACCTATCTAGTCAAACCCACTTTTCCAAGCTCACCAGAACACCAGGGTATTTCCCAAACTGCTCACATCACGATGCTGTCTCCTTGTAACACATGTTCTCCTCTGAATGCTTCTGAACTCTATTCCCTGCCTTGAAAATACCTAGTCTTTAATTACATCCCCCTCAAAAGTCCTCTGTCAACCATAGCAATTTGGTCATGAATATATTTTTAAATTATTGTACTATTACATACCAGATCTCCCAGTAAACTCTGAGCTTCTACAAGGCAACCACAAAATCTTTTCATCTTTTTCCCCTGGCATCTGATCTATTTATTAAGCATCTCCTGAATTTAAGAGGTTTATTTCCTCACGCATGAACTCTCTCACAGGTGCTTTTAAAACGCTTCTTGAACTCAACAGTTACTATAGAGTTTCAAAAAATTGGAGTTATTTAGGATGAAGATGGCATATACATCAATCACTTCACACACACATACAAAATTAGATAGCTAGTATTAGTATGCTCATTTTACAGATGGGGAAAAGTAGGCTTTAGAGAAATTAAGTTGTTCTATTTACACAATTCATACATAGTGAAAACTGGAGGCTAGTCAGGCTGATTCAGGACACTAAGCATACTCACATGTATATACTTTTGATCTTTAAGCATAATTATTTTCCATCTACTGTCTTAATTTATATAGAACTGATTAAAGCAGATATTGTTCCATTCACTTTCTTCTTTTTTGTTCCCAACTACTATGACATTTTTACAAATTAAGACCGGGAAGTGAAGTAACTTGTCCAAAGCCGTATTTCTAGTAACTAGTGGTGGAACGACAATTTGACTTTTACCCTTTCTGCATGCTAAGACTTTTTCACATGTGATGTCTTCATCAGGAAGCATATTATTGTCCAAAGCATCATGATTAATATAAGCATGAATATAATACAGTACTTATGCTTACAGAGCTCACATGCAGTAGGTCTGTATACAGTCACATTTATCATGAATACAATGAACGGGTGTGTCTGTGTGTGATTATTTAGAGTGGTAATTATTTTCTTTCGTATGGGAAGTTGATGCCTGTAATTTCCTACAATGAAGGAACAACAAATTGTTACCCCTGTACAGTATTTGCAAGTGATTTGTCCTTTTTTCCTTGTCCCGTTTCAGATTGTTTCCTGATTCCTATCAGAATCAGTGTCCTTTAATGAACAATACTCTCTCGGTGATTCTGCTCTATGAGTTATTATTCTTAGCAGCCATCCAAACAATTCTGCAAAGTGTCGCGTTTAGCTTAAATTGATTCTAAAGCCGTTTAGCATAAGCTAATTAAAACTTGGATGTCCTTCATGAACACGCCACGTGACTGATGGCGATGAGATCTGTCATCATTACAGAGTACATTACTTTTGTAGATGTGCTTTTACAAGTTACTCTGGAGCTATTTATTATGGTTTCATGAGCATTATGGTAATGCATTATTCTATTCAAGAAGAATAGTGATTTTAATAATATTAGGGTAACAGGATTTTGAATTCCAGTCTACACCCATCTCTAACTTTCTGTCCCACTTATCCTTTCCTCCCATGTACCCTTTAGTTTTTCTGTCTTCTTGTTCTCACGGATAGAGTATAGAAAATATGAACCATATCCTGGGAATAAGATAACATATGTCAAACCAAAGTCACTATGTCTGCAAGACTAAATGCATTGAGGTCAATTTCAAATTAAGTTATTTTTAAAGAAAATTATATTCATTATAAGAATCTCTGTTAAAGATTTCACAAATTACTCAAATGAGATGTTCTTTGCTCATGATTTTGCTTGGGAATGTTGACTGGAGGAAAGGCTATAGAGTTTAAATTGGAAGATTCTTTTTTATACAATAATAGTTTTCCATCCTCCCAACTCTAGGCAAGTATATGATTGATTAAAATATCATGAAAGTGAGTTGAAGACAAACTTGATTTTTGGTTTTGTGTAATAAATACTCTCAGAATTAATGACTCTTCCTGGGACAATTTACTAATTTGTTGCCTTAGACAATGTAATAAAATTAGGGGGAAAAAAGATAGGCTATGGAGTCAAACTTGGCTTTAGTTTAGTCATGCATAAAATAGAAATAATAATAGTATCAACTCCTAGGAATAGTTTGAGCATTCAATAAGATAATGTATATAAATGTCTTAGAACAATTCCTGGAACGTAATAGTGTTAGCTAAGTGAAAAGGATGATGTTGAAGGTAGATAGGAGGTCAGCACAATTTCATAACATATTCTCTATAATTCTTGGTTTGGGCTAATGTGCTTCATAGTAGGGCTAAGAACAGACGCCAGTCCTCACTAGTGGTCTGTCTGCTTTGTGCGCAGTTTCAAAGGTCTGAGCAAGTCTTTTCTAGGTTTCTGCAAAGTCCTTGGGAATAAAGCCATCTCCTTAGCTCTTACTCTAAAAGGCCCCTTTGTCTCCTCCTCAATTCACCATTATCTGGAGAATAGATAAGGTGGTTAAGAATCTGCTCATCAAATCTGTGAGGACTAATTGTTACACAAATGAACGACACAATAAATTTTTGAATTCTAGTCCCTCCCCCACAAAAAAAAAGAAAGAGTAGTAAATGGATGGATAAATATTATGGGCAGAAAAATAATTTAGGAAACTGCTAAGTAGCCCAGGTGATAGATAATGAGTAGCAGCAATAAAGAATGAAAAAGAAAAAATAGTTTACAGAGAGATTGGGTTGAGAAATTGAAAGGACTTGAGGTTTAAATCCAGTATCCAGCATGTTTACTTTAAAAATTCATTTAAGTTAACTTTTAAAAGTTTGGCTCGTGTGGGACCTTTTAACAGAAATTCCCCACCTCTATCCCAAATTGGGTATTCAGGCAAGTTATGTCACGTAAAGACATAACGTGGTAAAAATGCCAACATCTGTTTCTGACAATTTACAACTAACCCTCAGTCACATGAGGAATAGATTCAGAGACCTTTGGATGATCCCCTTCACTGGGCACTGGCATGGGAATATCAATTTTTAAATCTTATTTCAAAATAATTCTAAGTTGGGGGGCTTTGAGCATGAAGATTCATCCTGGAGATAATTGCAGTGAAGGAAAGTTATACCTTGGAAGATAAGATCCTATCATCAGTGTGGTGATTGACAGTAAATTATAGTGATGTTGATGACAGATCTATAATTACATTACAGATATTCATCTCCAGGAAATCCTCTCTGAGTTGCTTCTTATATGGTATGACTTCTCTTCCCCTCCTTCCTTGGCTGAGATCTATTGTGATTGACATCAAATTTCTAGTCTTAAAAACAACAACAAAAAAAAACTAATTTGATTAAAGCTTGGATAATAAATGATCACCTGATCTGAAGGCAGATCTTTTTCTTGGTTTTATAAAGTTCCCTTCCAAGAAAAGTAGCAAATGCAGGTAGAAATGGCATCTTGCTGAAATCCTCTTATACTTGAAAGGAATTGTTCAGAAAATTCTCCGACTGAAACACTTACCCAACCAAACATCTGTTGCGCACTTGCACAATTTAGCATGTATTTGAGTTCCTGGTGCCATGGGCTGGGCACCAAGGGAGTTGTTGTGGGCATAGTGATATACTAAAGTTAATTTTGAAGTTCCTTTGATTCTATGAAGTAATCTATCAAATTCTATCAAATGATCTCTTAAATCTGTCCTTCCTTTGATATCTAATTGTATCACTGTAACCAAGTCTTTCAACTCTGTTCACCTGGATTATTGCTACAACCCCTTGTTGACAGCCCCTATGCCTCCAGTTGACAGGTTTAGCTACTATAGTTGAATATAATCATGGTCATTTTGGCATAAATATCTATGCTTAGGAGGTAAGATGGCTTTTCATTGCCTACTGGATGAAACCCAAACTCCCCGCTCTGGCTTTTATCAAAGATGCAATGAGAGTCCACTGTGTGCCAATTCTGCAGTTAGTAACAGAACATATGAATACCATACCAGGTAACCATTTTCAAACCCAGTATTCAGGAAAAATGCTTCTAGTTTTCCCTTAGCACCTCATATTCCATCCCCACAACAATGTTATGATCTGGGCACAGTTATCATGATACTGTTACAGATGAGAAAACTGAGGCACAAAAATGTTATCCCAGATCGTGCTGCTCACAATCACTATTCAAATGCACATCAGTAGATTCCTAAACCCAGTTGCCTTTTTCCTGAGACACCAGTAATTAGTGAAGAGAAAATCAGGAAGCAAGCAAAAGTTTGTTGTTGTTCTTTAGTCTTTAGTGAATATTTAAGATACAAACTCTTTTTGTTTCTTTGAAAAATATCTGAGAAAATAGGAAATCCAAATAAATATCACTCTGTGGCACTTATAGTCTTAAGTACATCCACGGAAAGTGGCAGGAAGGAAATTACTAATAACAAGAAATAGAGATTGTGTTTGCAGCTGGGTACATTACATGATGGCAAAATATCTTCTCAACCATTTTGCTTGGTTATTGTCATTTCTTCCAAGAAATCAGTGCTATTGGAGATGGATGACAGCAGTGACCTGGCAAGTATGATTGTGCTGTGAGTAGCAAGCTCTTTCCGGAGATGTGCTTTTAAAAACTGCAATTTCCTCTCCAAGAACAAAGGTCATGCAATTCTCTGAATTTGCCAGGCAAGAGCCAGGGCACAATGGCTGATGCTGCCCCTCCTACTCACTTGGAAAAGCTAGGAAGTTGTTGGAGATAGGTGCTACTGGAGGTTTAGTGATTACTTTGCTAGAATAAGTCCCTTTAAATCAGAAACAAACGTGATTCCTTCGGCAATGTTATTTAGAGCTATCTGCAGGTGGAGGAAGTTGGGCCACAAAAGGAATTTCATTTCTCTTGTTAATTAAACAAGAGAAAAAAATTAATTTTTAATTTGCTTTAAAGCCATATTTAACCTCTTTTTTAGTTTCCATAATTTTCCTATGCATAAAAGGTAACATTCCTCCTTGATTATCAGCCCAACAATAAAATTGATTTTTTATTTCAGATGTATCAATCTCAACATGCTTTGTGCAGACTTACTGTGAGTCTATAAGAGGAGAGGAATCTGTGTTCTGTGTTGAAATGCAAAGCTTCTAAAGCATGGGAATAAAAATTCAACTTAAGGGAAATGATGTTTCCCTGGATTGTTCTTTTAAGATATTACAATGCACTGGGAATATATATTCCTGACCTGCCAAAGTTGCTTAATATTTTCAGTTGCCTTTTCTACATTTTTCATGGTACTTCACTACTTCAAGCCTTCATTGTCTTTCACAGTAACTATCGAAATATATTCCAGATTGCACCATTGCATTTGGTTTTGCCATGCACTGATATTTTCTCTGCACTTCCACTGGAGTGGTGCTTCTACAGCTACAAATTCATCATGTCAGTCCTCAGATGAAAGTCTCTAGGAATTTCCATGTTGGTCACAGGCTACATTTCTCGTTTTTAAGAATGGTAAGCAAAGTTCGTTAACATCTGGTCCTGACCCATCTCTCTAGTTTTGTCTCTTATCATATCTTGCTCTGCAGCCAATATGTATATTCTGCCCTTACCAGGACACAATGTTACCTTTTGCAAGTGTTCTGCTTCTTCATGGAACCTATCTCTGTCGTTATGCTGTAAAGAAACTTAAATCAAGTTAGTTTAAGGAAACAGAGGTTCTCATCAAAAAGATTCTAGAGTTTCTGACTGAGTTGAGATTCAATAACCAAACCGTATAAAGGGCAAAAGTACTGCTTTATCCAGAGATGAGACTCCTGCCAGACCTCTCTCTAGCCGTGAGTCTCTGTGTCCCACTGTCTGCTGGCATCATCCTCTCTCATTGAACACTGGCTTCTCCCCTGCAGTGTGTTGAGAAGCAGTTGCCAAACATGCAGAACGTCACAGTCTTAAGCTTCTGTCACTAGAAATGGTGACTCTCTTTTACAGTTCTATTTTTAAAACTCCAGAAAGTACTCGAATTGACCCATTTAGACCAGTGGTTTATTAACTGCTAGATTAACTGTCAGTGAGGGAGGTCAAGGTCTCGTGAAAATACGGGAGTTCCAGCTGAAAACTTCTGGTTGAAATGAGAGAAGAACAGTTTACCGAAGTCAAGAGAGGGTGAGCAGTGAGGGGAGAGAGAAGGGTTTAAACTTCAAAGAGTTGCATTCTTCTTATGCATCAACACCCTCAATAGGTGTCACCCCATACAGATGCCTTTTTCATGTTCCAGCCCTTCTGGCTAGCTTGGATCTCTCTTCTTCTGTACAGGCCTAGTTCTCTATTTTGTCACTGCTTGGTACCTTCTGTTTTTTAACAACAGAATACATTTTTGGAATGGAAAGAGGAAAAGAAACTGGGTTACAACATTCCTTTTTTTCAGTTCATATATATGTATGTATATTCTTTGAGCATGTATGCAGAGTGACGGTCTGGGAAGGCGGATGATACCAAATTTACAGCAGTGTAGTTGGGAAAGTTTACTTTTTGTATCTTTTTGTAATGGCTTTAAGTATGCATGGTTTAGTTATTATATTTTTATATTTACCTTTCCTTCTTACACTTGTTGTCATAACTTAAGCATTCTATTTTGTGGATTTTTTTAATGGCCACATAGTATCCCATCATACAGTATACTTAAAAATCCCTCGGTTGATGAACATTTATTTATACTTCATCACTTAAACATTTTAGGGTCAAGGAATTACAATATTTAAGCTTTTTCCCTGGACCGAAATTTCTAGAACTAGAATTACAGGGTCAAAATATGTGCACTTTTTAGTGTTCTTCATTCATAATGACAAATTATTTTCTAATGTACAGTCTTGATCATGGTGTGTAAAATTATTTGCTTTGTTCTATACTTGCTAGACTTTTATATTATTGTTTTAAGTAATGATCTGATAGAAAAAATGAGTATCATGTTATTTAATTTGCATTTATTTATTTTTTATAAGGTTTTCCATACATGTTTGAAGCACTCATTTCTTATCTTCTGAATTGTACACGTCAATTACCATTTCAAATGCGATTGCAGTACATTTTTATACAAGTCATTAACACAAACATTAAGAATATTACTTGTTGTGCTGTTCCATCCACACACATGCTTATCCCACAGTTCCCGCACAATATTGTTTTTCCTAAGACATGGAGAATGTTGTAGTATAATAGAGGAAATAAACAGAACATGCTCAAGTGACCAGTTTATTCATTTTAGGAGAGAGTATGTATAATGAAATGCATTTTTGCTCAGAGATGAAAAGGGTCCTCTCTGCTATTGTCAAACTTGTTTTTATAAACTCCTATTTTATATTTTATTTTGGTATATCAATCTTGAGGACTTTATTGTCAGGTCTTCATTGGTAAACCCCCTTCCCTGTGACAGTACGGTGTGTACTCAGTTTTGCAGCATGGAAAATACATGTACTTGTTTTGTACCTGTAGTTTGGGTATATAATTGACATCCTTGTGCTTTGGTGTTTCAAAAATTTGTAGGCTGTAATGAGGAGTCACGTTTACAATCATCAATATATTCTCTACAATGATTATGCTCCCTTAATTAAATCATAATGCTGGAAACACACACACACAAAAGAATATTAATTGTATCCAGAATTATAGCTTTATGAATTTATTAATAGCTTTAGTGGCTATATAAAGTTTCTTTTTGTTGCTGTTTTTGTATAAATGTTTCACCACTTCTAAACATTAGAAAAATCTCTTCTGTACAAAAGTGTTCTAACTTAAAGGAAAAAACGCCAAATTTATCCTTCCTGGAATTATAACTATTACACCCAAGAATCATTTTATGCATTTGGAGAATGAGACAGTATACTGCTATGTTTGGATTTTGCCCACAGATTTCTATTTTAAAAACTTGAGGGATTAAAAGAGCCAGAGTAACAGTCTAATGAAGGAAGGAGCACAGGCATGAGAAAAGGAAGAAATGGAATCTTTTCCTATCCTGATCCTTGACCCTTGAGCAGTCACTGCTTTCCTCAGGACAAAAATTCCTTCGTAGCTAAAACAAAATAGTCATGACAAAGGCCAGTGTGTTTGTTTCAGCTCAAACATTTTATGGTTATATACTAAGAGCAGTTCTTGGCAAATTTTGTACAGCAGAAAAAGGTTCAAGGAAACAACAAATATGGCGATTGACGGAAGGGGTCACCATACTGGGACCTATGTCCAAGTGAGTGTTTTCTTCAGAAATTTTTGAGACCTCCAGTATTAGTTCCCTAGGTGTCTTTGATAATAAAGTATCACAAACTGGCTGGCTGAAAAAAGATGGAAATTCATTCTGTCACAGTTCCAGAGGTGACATGTCTGAACTCGAGGTGTCAATAGTGTCATGTTCCCTCTGAGCCTCTGGGTCAAATTCTATTGAGCTTCTTCCCAGCTTCTGGAGGTGGCCATTGACCTTTGACATTCCTCAGCCTGCAGCTGCATCATGCCATTCTCTGCCTCTGTCATCACATGACCTTCTCCCTGTGTGTCTCTGTGTCCATATGGCCTTTTGTTCTTCTTGTGAGAACACCAGTCATATTGGATTTCTCCCCAAATTTGGACCCAAATAACCTCATCTTAAATTGAATGAATGTCCAGAGACCGTTTTTCCAAAATAAAGTCACATTCACAGGTACCAGTGGTTAGGATTTCATTATATCTTTTAGGGGGACACAATTCCACCCATCACACCCCCCTTCATTTATATTTTTAGTGAGTTAAAGATGCCCTGTCATCTCAGTTCCAGAGAGAAGAGCAGGGACCATGTCTAAAAGGCTATGCACGATGACTCCTGCTTGGCATTGCAAACCACCCACTGCACAAATGGCCATTCTTGGCCCATGGACCATACACAGAGATACTCATAGATGAGAGAGGGATGAGAGTGAAGATGGAACTGAAAAGAGAAAACATGTCAAGAGGCAAATTGAGATCTTAGAAATTGATCACAAATTCTGTGCCTTTCATCATAACTGAGAAAAATTAACTCCTCTCTGAAAATAAATGAGCATTAATTGGTCGACATCTTATGGCTTATGAAAGGAACAGAAGGATTTAAATTTACTCAGAGCTATATGACTTTCAGTCCACAGCCTTAATTGTAGCACTCTACCTGTATTATTTAACATCACTGAGCCTTGGGTGCCATATCTATAAAATGGTATAATAACCTCCTGCTTCAGAGGACCATGGGGGAAAGAAAAGTAGATGCCTGATGACAGAGGATGAAAAACTCTATAAATATGATTTTTACTATGGAACTTTTATGCTATTTTCCAAAGTGATTTCTTTAATCTTTTCCCACTGGATTGGTGGCTCCTTAGGGTAAGAACTTTGATCTCTCTGTCTCTGACACAAAGCTCAGTGCCTGGAATATAGTCAGCACTAAGTCAGAACTTAATGACTAAAAGAATGAACAATTCAACAAAATATTGGAAACAGTTGGAAACCCCAGGGTTTCCAAGTGATCAGAAACAGAATTACAGTGGCAGTTAGGCAAAGACAAGAAGAGAATAAAGAGAATGACCTAATAAAGATATGGATACCAGAAATTAGAAAACTAGTATGTGAACTACAAAGAGGTAAAGCAGGGCCTTGGGGAGACCCATAAATTGAATGTATATTTGTGGAAGAGGGCATGGGTGTAATGACTGCAGTTTCTTCCATTGTGAAGGCTAATTAGACATGATGCCAGGTATTCTCACCCGATTTGACCCTCCGGATTATTTATTATGCCACTTGTTCCTCTTTCATTAATTCCTGTGCACAGGAGCTCAATCTGCAGAGGCAACACAAGGTTATTAAAAAGGAAAAGTTGGAGAGCTTTTCGGTGTTCATTCTCCATTCCCAAAACTCATACTTTTAGCAGAATGTGAGAAATTGACAGTTACTAAATTGCAGAAGAGGCTGCTCTAGCAGGGCACTGGAGGTCAGCTGCCCATCGGGCCAGCTATAGGGGCTGCAGTGTGTGGGGAATCAATACACTTAAGAACAACCGGAAGTTAAATGCTTTTTTGTGACCCAGTCTAATGACTGCAGCTGCCTTTGCTCAAAAGATCATTCTTTCCTTTCACCTGTCTTATCTACTTATTTTTTTTAAATCAGTATCTGATATCAGCTTTCTAGGATGTTCTTATAGGAAAGAATTCTGTTGCTGAAACAGGGTCAGAAGGAATTATTGGTTTCCCAGGATCCTTTTTTTTTTTTGTCTGCTCAAGGAGCAGGTGGAAGTCGGCAGGAAAACGCCATTCAAAGACTGAGGCTTGACTGCTCCTGGGAGCCTGGAAGGGCAACTAATATTTGTTGAATTGCATTACAATTGTTAATCAGTAAATCCTCACATCAACCCCACAAAGTGGATTTTGTGATTTCCACTTTCTTTCTTTTTCATTTCCATTATGGTTTATTATAGAATATTGAATATCCTGTGCTGTACTGTAGGTCCTTGTTGTCTATCCATTCCATATACAATAGTTTGCCTTTGCCAATCCCAAATGATCTCCACTTTAGAAATCAGGAATATGAGAATCAGAAATGTTAAGAATCATGCTGTTGAGCTTCCCTGGTGGCGCAGTGGTTGAGAGTCCACCTGCCGATGCAGGGGACACGGGTTCTTGCCCCGGTCCGGGAAGATCCGACATGCCGCGGAGCGGCTGGGCCCGTGAGCCATGACCGCTGAGCCTGCGGGTCCGGAGCCTGTGCTCCACAACGGGAGAGGCCACAACAGTGAGAGGCCCGCAGACTGCAAAAAAAAAAAAAAAAAAAAAAAAGAAGCATGCTGTCAGTCACAAAATGTGATCTGGCAGAGCCTGGTTTTCACTGGATCCGTTGACTGTGTTATGCCTCTCTGCCCATGCAGAAGTAGAAAGAATTGAGTGCTAGAGCAAAAATAATCATTTAGTACCTCCTATGTGCATATAACTGGTTTGTGAGTAGTCTGAATAATGTAAGCATGAAAGCTGTAAGACCATTTAGTGATTATTTTATTTATAGTGGTAATCTTCTATAACTAACACAGTATCTGACATACAATAGATACCTCATACAATTTTGTTGAATGAATTCATGAAGTCCCCAAATCAGCCTTTATGATCTAATTTCAAAATAGACTGTGAGGTCATGACTAAATTACGTTGATAAGAATTTATCTTTTAAAAGAAGAAATTTTAAATCAAGAGTTCATAGGGGGAGATCCATTCTGGATGAATCTATAGGGAATGCTTCATGGAATAGGCAGAAGAGGAACTGGCTTCTAAAACTAAATATTCAACAGAGACAAAGGGTCGATGGCAAAGGTCCTCCAGGTGATAGATAGGAGTCATGGGCTCACGTTTCTTGAGTACCCTCATATGACTGAAGATGCAGGTTATAATAAAGGCTAGCTCTATTCCAAAAGATCTACTTACTCTGGTATTAGTTTTCTCCATCTGCTGTTACAAAGTACTACAAACAATAGAAATTTTTTGGCTCGTAGTTCTGGAAGCTAGAAGTCTGAAATAAAGGTGTTGGCAGGATCATTCTCTCTTTGAGAGCTCTAGGGGAGAATCTGTCCTTGCTTCTTCCCAGCTTCTGTTGGCTTCTAGCAATCCCTTGGAGTCCCTTGGCTTGTAGATACATCACTCCAGTCTGCCTCCATCTTTACACGGCCCTCTTCTCTGTGTATTCATGTCCAAATTTCCCTCATCTTACAAGGACAGCAGTCATTGGATTAGGCCCACCCTAGTCCAGTATGAATTCATTTTAACTTGATCACATCTACAGAGACCCTATTTCCAAATAAGGTCCAGGTTGTAGGTAAATGGAAATTTGGGGGAGCAGGGGAGCTGTTCAACCCAATACAGTCTCTGTGGTTACTGGGACAGTAAAAAAGCAAGGATGTGAATGAAGTCAGTGTGATCTACCTTTCACATGACCTGTAGGTATTGGGTTGTTGTGTCCTAACTAATTGGAATTTAAAGTCTGTCAAAACCTTGTGATGTTTTAGCTTCCCCCCCGCTGCTGTCTGACAGGGGCCTCAGCAGACGTCTTGCTGGTTCTCCCTCCCAGCCTCCCCTCCTCCCACTCTTCTGGTACTCACTGGCTGCTTTAGTGGACACTAAATTCTCCTGCCCTATAGTCACTAAATCAGCTCTTAATAGCATCCTATTAATTGTATAAAATAAGGATTTGAAGCAAACCAGATAAGGGTTTTTTTGTGTTTTTTGCATTTTAATTAAATTCACATTGATTTGAAAAAACAGATTTATTGAGACCTTAACAGCCACACAATACACATAACTGAGTTGTTAAATCTTGATAAATGTTTTCTGAGAAATCAGTGGACTTTTGATTAATGACAAGTATCTGTTTTAATAAATCTCAATGAAATAAACTGTTGAATGTAGGTGGACATTTTAATTAAGTTGGGCTTCCTTATTCTTATACCTAAGTACCTTGACCCAGAATTGCTTATCCTAGCCTTTTTCTTTGGGAAAAGGAAAAAAAAAAATCTGGGCACGTCCATTCATCTGTTTTAACAGAATGGTTAAGTAAAAGCAATGTCATTCTGTACCTGCAAGAAGACTGAATAAAACCTCTTATGGCCTTAGCCTCTTATGATCTCCATTTTCTCAAAGAAGCCTTCCATGACCACCCCTATATAAAGTATTTAATCCTTCCAACCCATATGTGTTTTATTCACATATTTCAAGTGATTAGAAATCATGTAATTCAATTGTGTATTTGCTTGTTTGATACCAGGCCTCACTCCTAATTCTAAAGTCCATGATAGCAGCAGGCACAACTGATGTAACCAATGTATCTATCATTGTACTTCTAGCACCAATAACAGGGCCTAGCGAGCATCTGTCCCTCTTCTTTTCCATCTGCTTTATTACCTCATGCATTCTTCTGTTTAGAACCCAGTGCTCAAATCTGTTACCAGCTTACAACACTATCTGCTTTACTAAGTTTCTTGATATTTGGGATCATGTCATATTTCCATCTGTAGTCCTAGGCTCCAATACTAGGCCTTATGCTCAGACCCAAGTAAACATCAACAAATGCTTGTTTAATGAAATAACATATATATGAAGTATTGGAGCCCAGTGTGTAGTCACAGAGCTTCTCTAGGCTTCCTCTGAACCCCTTATACTCTTCATACTTCTACCTGAGTCCACCTTAAGAATACAGAGTTATATGTCCTAAAAGCTTGATCTATATCCTTTTATATGGACACCTTGTTCCATTGGACATGTAAAAGTAAATAGTGCCCAGTGCGCCATAAATTACCACTTTGGAATCATTTGTACAATGTCATAACTGCAATAGGTTGCAGCAGTATCCACTAGAGAAGGAAAAAAAGTTGTAAAGGACTGAAGCCACTCTACCTCTTTAAGGAGAGACCAGGCAGGCAAGAAGAAGAGGTTTGTTTTCACCCAAGTTAATAAAAAACTGTCTTTGCTTCTAAGGAGTAACTATGGATTGTTATTTTGAAAGAGTAGAACTGCCAGATACATACTTGGGTGACAGTTTGAGCATATATTTCAGGCACTGTGTTTAGCAACAATTTTGTGGTATCCCATTATTTATTGGACAAAAATCTTGGAAATTAAATATTAGTTCTCTTTTAAGTTGAGCCAATGAAGGCTCAGAGACCCAGCCTAAACTCACACAGAGCAGAATGGATAAAAGCAAGTTCTTAACTTAGATCATCTGGTCTTTTGCTTTAAACTCTTCTGAGGAATGTGTCAGTGTAGACTGGACTTGTAAGCAGAGACTGGGCTGGGTGTCAACCTAGGCTAAAAAGACCTGATAGATACTTACAGAGGTAGGTAGAGGTCAGCTCAGGAAGGCCAAAGGTTCATGCCAAATATTTGACATCTACTAGGCAATAGATTGACAAATTGTACACACATTTCCTGCCCCCCCACAGGTGAATTCTTTTTTTTTTTTTACATCTTTATTGGAGTATAATTGCTCCACAATGGTGTGTTAGTTTCTGCCCTGCAACAAAGTGAATCAGCTATACATATACATATGTTCTCGTATCTCCTCCCTCTTGTGTCTCCCTCCCTCCCACCCCTCCAGGCAGTCACAAAGCACCAAGCTGATCTCCCTGTGCTATGCGGCTGCTTCCCACTAGCTATCTACCTTACATTTAGTAGTGTATATATGTCCATACCTCTCTCTCTCTTTGTCACAGCTTACCCTTCCCCCTCCCCGTATCCTCAAGTCCATTCTCTAGTAGGTCTGTGTCTTTATTCATGTCTTACCCCTAGGTTCTTCATGACATTTTTTTTCTTAAATTCCATATATATGTGTTAGCATATGGTATTTGTCTTTCTCTTTCTGACTTACTTCACTCTGTATGACAGACTCTGGGTCCATCCACCTCATTACAAATAGCTCAATTTCGTTTCTTTATATGGCTGAGTAATATTCCATTGTATACATGTGCCACATCTTCTTTATCCATTCATCTGATGATGGACACTTAGGTTGTTTCCATCTCCGGGCTATTGTAAATAGAGCTGCAGTGAACATTTTGGTACATGACTCTTTTTGAATTATGGTTTTCTCAGGGTATATGCCTAGTAGTGGGATTGCTGGGTCATATGGTAGTTATATTTGTAGTTTTTTAAGGAACCTCCATACTGTTCTCCATAGTGGCTGTATCAGTTTACATTCCCACCAACAGTGCAAGAGGGTTCCCTTTTTTCCACACCCTCTCCAGCATTTGTTGTTTCTAGATTTTTTGATGATGGCCATTCTGACCGGTGTGAGATGATATCTCATTTTAGTTTTGATTTGCATTTCTCTAATGATTAATGATGTTGAGCATTCTTCCATGTGTTTGTTGGCAATCTGTATATCTTCTTTGGAGAAATGTCTATTTAGGTCTTCTGCCCATTTTTGGATTGGGTTGTTTTTTTGCTATTGAGCTGCATGAGCTGCTTATAAATTTTGGAGATTAATCCTTTGTCAGTTGCTTCATTTGCAAATATTTTCTCCCATTCTGAGGGTTGTCTTTTGGTCTTGTTTATGGTTTCCTTTGCTGTGCAAAAGCTTTGAAGTTTCATTAGGTCCCATTTGTTTATTTTTGTTTTTATTTCCATTTCTCTAGAAGGTGGGTCAAAAAGGATCTTGCTGTGATTTATGTCACAGAGTGTTCTGCCTATGTTTTCCTCTAAGAGTTTGATAGTTTCTGGCCTTACATTTAGGTCTTTAATCCATTTTGACCTAATTTTTGGTACACACATTTTTAAGCCAGTGAGCAGAATAGACACACAGCACAGAGATAAGCTGAGCTATGCCTTGTCCCCATTAAATAACTGGAATCCTAAGAGGTTGAAAGAATTGCTCAAGGTTATACAACTAATGCACAGTAGGGCTGAGATTCCAGTTTGGGCTAGACAGTTGAGAATCATTTCCTAAATGAGGAGGAACACTTTATACCAAGAGGAACAGCCCATTTATCTGAAATTCCAGTCCGCAGTTTCAGTCCCTTGGGTTGATAACTGGGCTTGTCATTGGTTGCACTTTTTCCTCTGGTATTTCTTTCCCTCATTCCCTTATCACCATCATCTCTTGATAGACAACCCTGAAAAGATTGTGGAAATGTCTCCCTCTGAATTTGCTAGCACGATCTACTGCCTGTCTGATATATGTGTCTGTTCAAAGCATGGCGCAAATGTTTGGTTAAAGATAATGACCCAGTCTGAAAATGACTGTGATAAAAATGTCATGTAATTTTCCAGGGTGGCTTTGAAGTAAGGCTTACCATATAAATGTGGGGGATAGAGAGAGCCAGCTATTATTTTCTTCCTTGATGAGCACTAAATTAGTGCCTTCCTCAGCACCAGTGTAGTGGGCAGTCTCCATGTTGCTAATTTCTTTCCTCCTCTCCTCATGGCTGGGCTGAAGCAATACCCAAGATCTTTCTAGAGCAGTAATTCCCAGGAGCACCAATTTTTTTTTTTTCACAACTCACTGTTTCACATAGTTGAAAGGACACAGGGTTTGAAATCAAGCAGAACTGTCTTGGAATATCAACTCTGTATATTTATAAGAACTATTTGAGCCTCTATTTTCTCTTCTGTAAAATTAGATATTTTTTTTTGCAAAGTTTAAATGAAGCAAAATTTGTAAAATGCCTAGCATATTAAGTAGTGCTTCTCCATTGTTACTCTGAATCAGGATGATATTTGTTAAAAATACAGATTCTTGGGCTTTGCCCTGTGAGATTCTGATTCAGTAAGTCTTGATTGAAGCCCAGGAATCTACATTTCTAACAAGCATTCCAAGTAATTCTAATGCAGGCTAAGCAGGGCTGTGCTTTGAGAAACACTGGCACCGAAGGATACAATAATTATAATAGCAACAGTAACAGCTTAATTACCATTCATTGTGTGTTATGTGCAAGGCACTGAGCACTAATCTACTCTGCACTTGCCGTAAAACATGACATGATACTTAATGATATGTTTTCCACTCCTCTAAGCCTCTTTTTTTTTCTCACTCAGTGTTTTCTAAACATGGTAAAACCCTTGGAGAAAAAGTAGACATAAAGAAGGCTTAGTTGTAGGAAGCAGAGCTGGCTGATCTGAAGCCAAGTTAACATTGGGGATGGATCTCTCATCTTGGACAGAGACAGGAGGAATTTTCTTCCAAAGCTGTACCTGGGCTTCAGAAGTTACCCTGTCCACACAAGCTGTTGAGACTTTCCTTCCCCAAGAACCTGTTGTGGACTTGCCCAACTTCTGTTCAAATAGCCCCAATCACAAGGTACCCACTGTCCTGGAAAAGTGGTACATTTTCTCCATGCCACATTTGGGGATAACACAAAAAAACTTCAATATGCCTCTATCTATAATATTTTGAGTGTGTCTTGTGCATGTTTCTGCTCTCCCTTGACCTCTCTGTGGCACTGCAGCATTTGAGATGGTACATTTTCTTCTTCTTTCCGTAACTCAGGTCTTCCTATCCTTTTTAAAAATGAGAAAATTGAGGCTTAGGGCCTTCCTAATTGACTAGACCTCCTAACGTTTGTGAAATCACTATGCAAACTGTAAAAAAAAAAAAAAAACCCAGAAAATGTCCATTGATATTAATATACTATTATAAAGATTATTATTTTTTCTCCCCACCCTCTTGGAAAAATAGTCAATGACTGAGTCAAGAGTATTCACAGGCTACATGCTGTGTATGAACAATTTACCTTTCTTTTTTAAGATCTAATATTCAGTAGGAAATATATGTATGGTTGACTGAAGACAGTAACGATGTTCTCTCTGAAGGTCAAAACTTATGACTAGTGACTCAGTCTAATTAGGTTAAGCTTAAGGTGACAATGTGTGGATTGTCAGAAACTAGAACATTTATTTATTTTCTAAACCAGTGTCCTTTAAAACAGCCAATTAACATGCTGCAGAGAAGAGTTTCCAGATAACTCGAGATAGATTTGAAAGACTTTCCTTCCCCTGACAGAGCAGAAAGAGGTTGAGTACCTCTTGAGTACCTTCCCTTTCAAAGTCAGTGACCCTTGCAGCACTTCTGACTGGAAAGATGTGAGCCTTCCCAATCCTTCATGTACATATGAATGAAGATGCCAAGGAAATTAGTCAGAGTCTGACCAAGAAGGAATGAAGGATAGAAGGCGGTTGTCTGCCTTCCAATGTACCCAGCTGTCTCTGGAGTAGTATGATTTCCAGTTTTCTTATTTAAAAGCCTATACAAAGGAATCAGTAAGGGATAATATCTAAAGTGAATTCTGAGTCACAAAACCCTGCAAATTGAAGTCATTCCTATATTAGTTAATATTTTAAATATGCCCTGACAGGCTTTTACTCGAGAAGCTTTAATAGAAACCTGGCAGATATGATCAAAAAACTCTCTTGTTTTTATATTGAGAGCTATTGGACACCCACATTCCTTGTTTCTGTATTCTTTAACTAAATGTTCATGGAAAGAGGCAAAAAGTAGTGAGAATTTATTAGGAATACATGCTCACCTAAAATACATTAAGAAGTATAAGGACTTGAAGTAGAGAAGCATCGTTGGATGAGGAGTCCTAGATAGAGTCCCCAGATCTGGCTTTCTGGCAGTCTCTTTATGTCTCTGGACTTTGATTCTTTTATCCCTATAATTAAGGTGCAAACTAAAAGAATCTTAGGTCCCTTGTACGTAAATGATTTTATTCTAAAAGTTGCTACATGAATGAATGTTGAGTGTCTTAACATGGGTGAGGCATCGTGGTTAGCCTAATTAAATGCATTGCCCACGCCCTCATGAATTTAAGGAAACAGGCAGTAAATTACAATCTAATTATAAATGGGGAAAACCGCTAACAAGGAAAGGAATTGGTTCTATTGGGGTATATGATAAATGGTCTGGCCTAGGCTCTAGGACACTGAGGGACTGTCACATGAGGAAGTCTGGGAAGAAGTTCAGGAGGTAACTGGAGAGAATGTGGAGGCAGCATACATTTCAGGAAAGAGAAGACAAGTACAGAGGCTTAGTGGTGGAAAGGAGCCCCAGAGAGCTGATCACTAACGAAATGACCAGAGTGGATGAATCACAAAGGAAAAGGCAAGATGAGTGCAAGGAACTAGTGAACGGGCACATCAGCAAGATTTTGGAGGACACCATAAAGCACTGGGAAAACATTAAAGGCTTTCAAACATGGCAGCCATGTCATGATTGCATTTGCAGTTTGTTGAACTGTTTGGAGCAACTTTGGAGAACAAATTAGAGTAGGGGAGGAGTGGGTGGAAAGAGCCCAGTTAGGAGTTTACTGTGGTCACCTTGCGAAAGGTTAGTTAGTGGTTCTGAAAAAAAAAGAGCAAAAATAGGTATAGAGAAAATGATATGGAATGGATCCCTCTATACTAGGTAAAATCAGGAGACAAAGAGGGAATGCAAGATATCAGGTGGTCTGCCATAAACTTCCCTTGAAACATCTTAAAATCATCTGTTTCATGGGACGGTTTTCCACACTTTCCCCCTAAAAATGTCTGCTGTTATACGTGATCTGAAACTATGTTGAAGCGAGCCCCTTTTGCATGCATAACCTTTCTACTCACATGTAAATATATGGACCAGTACTCATCACCCAGCAAGGATAGAGCCCATCTAATGATTGAGGGAAGGATGAGATATAAATATTCTGATAGTTAAAAAATGATGCAGAATTCAAAATAACTATTGAAGAAAATAGTAGAATAGATATTATCAGGCAACTCCTGATAGATTACTACGTGAGTGGAAGTGACAATAATTATAATAGGATTTGAAGAGGGTTAGAGAAGTCTTTTAAAAGGAGGTGGAATTGGAGAGGGGTCTGAAAATACAGGCAGGATTTGGATGAACAGAAAAGGGGGCATTTTTGGTAGGTGGGTCTGTGTGCTGAAATTACCTTTTTAAGCAGATGATAAATTATATCTAATGTACAATAGGATTCTCTCTCAGACAAATTATGCAGCCAGCCTTTCAACTGGGACTTCCCTAGCTGTCAGGGGGTTCCACAGACTGAACAAGTGATGGGCAGATTAGAAGAGACAACAGCAAAAGGCATTGTTTTCTTGTTAAACTCAAGAAAGGCATCAGGCAGGAAATCTTCAAGGGAAAGATGTCATTAGAATGGGGATAAGCGGTTTATGAGGCTGCCTGACACAGTCTTCTCACATCCCACATTCTGTCAGTGTTTAGCAAATAGTTATTGAGTGACTACTGTGGGCCAAATTTGGGCAACATTCTTTAGCTGCATCTGAATGCCCCACTGCTGTTCTGAATACCAGCCTTAGATGTGTTTCCATGCATTACTTTCAGAGCAGGTTTTATCCCACATTAAGCTTAGTGAGCAGGTTTTATCCCACTTTAAGCTTAGTGAGATCTAATAAAAAGCAACATCTTTGTAAATAGATGTTGACCTGAGTCCTAGCCTCTCCTCTAAGTTACTTCTGTCAATTTCTTTATCCCCTCTCTGAATTTTAGTTTCCTCATCTGTAAAACAGAAATAAGGAAACCTTATCTCATCCATCCTACCAGCAACCTTGATAGGTAAGGCAGCGTTCTCAACCATGAGTGTACATTAAAAACACCTGCAAATTTTTTTTTTTAAAAGACTTAGGTGTATGCCCCATTTCCAGAGATTCTAACTTAATTGAACTGAGTGGCTACTGAACATCAGTATTTTTTTACATTTTCTTCAGGTGGTAGTAGTTTGTCACCAGAGATAAGAATGATAGCGATAAAGCATGTAAAGGGGCCAGTGCAATGCTTGAGCGCTGGATCTTAGTAAATGCTAACTGGTACTTCTTACTATTTCTCCAGTTTTGATATGGTGACTGGAAAAAAGAACATTTGAAAGATATTTATCCATAAAGAGCTGTATCCCGAACATATAAACATCACTTACAACTAATAAGACAAACAACCCAATTAAAAATGGTTTAAAACATTAAAGTTATGCATAGGAAAAACAAAATACATGGATAGAAATGCATGTGAAATTATATGTAAAATAGTTAGTCCTTAGAGAAATGCAAGTAAAAAATGCTGTGTAGTATCTAAAATGGCTAAAGTTAAAAGGACCATACCAACTGTTGATAAGAACTGAAACTCATGCACTGCTTGTTGGAATGTAGACTCTAATACAACTAATTTGAAGAGCATTTTGGCAGTTTCTCAAACTGTTAAACATTTGTCTTACATATGATCTATCTGTTTTAATATAGGTATTTACCCCAAAGAAGCAGAAGTATATGTGTCCACATAAAGACTTAGTATACAAATGTTGGGAGCTGATCTAGTGTAATTTTTGGTTCAGTTATAACTTCACTTTGATTTTTTTTTTAATATTTTCTGTCTCTATGTTGAGGTTCTCACTGTGTTCTGAGTTTGGCCAGCATTTTAATGACCATTACTTTGAACTCTTTATCACATAGATTGTTTATCTCCTTTTAATTTAGTTCTTTTTCTGAGGTTTTATCTTGTTCTTTTGATTGAAACATATTTTTCTGTCCCCTCATTTCGCCTCATTCTCTGTGTTTGTTTCTAAGTATTAGGTAAATCAGCTATCTCTCCTAGTCTTGAAGGAGTGGCCTTACTTAGGAGATGTCCTGTGGGGCTCAGAAGTGCAAGAGGTGTCCACTATGTGGGCTGCGTGTGTGCCCTCCTGTTGTGGAGGGGCAGTGGCTGCTGCTGGGAGTACTGGTGGGCAGGGCTGGTACCCGAAATGGCTGTGGAGCCTGGTCACAGTGACTGCTGTTTGTTGGTGCGTGGGGCTGGCCCTCGGAATGGCTGTGGGGTCTGAGGTTATCGCCCAGCTGGCTGTGAGGGCTGGCTGAGGTGAAGGGGTGGACAGGGCTGTAGGTGGGGTGCAAGCATTGGTGCCGAGAGGTCGGGGCGAGTACTCCAAAATGGCGCCCACCGGTGCTGGCATTAGCGAGGTAGCCTGAGATGGCAAAAGTGACTCCCGTCAGTTTCTTAGTCCCTGGGGAGCATACCAACTAGCTTCTCCCTCTCCAGCAGCTGCTTTATGATTTGGAAGTGGGTCTTCTTCACCTATGATCCACGTGCTTTTCAATCTGGTGTTTTGGCAGTGGTTTGGGGGCTGAATGAATCTGCATGTGAGCCATTTGAGAGCAGGCTTTTTGTTTCCTGTTGTTCTCTAGTTTTCCTAGACATGTTCCACATTGGTTTTCAAAGCCAGGTATTTGGGGGCTCATCTCTCCTGTGCAGGATCTAAGGGTTGGGGTGCCTGATGTGGAGCTTGAATCCCTTGCTCTTGCGGGAAAATCAAAGTACCTTTGTGATCCTTCCTGACTGTGGATCACCACGGTTGTTGTTTTTGTTTGTTTGTTTGCCTCCCTTGGTGAGACCATATCTCTGTATATCCTTCATGTCTACATGCTGTCCTTTTACCCGTTGTTGTGGAGACTCTGTTCATCCAGTTTTCAAGTCCCTTTGGAGGGAATTATTCCACATGCAGCTGTAGATTTTTAGTGTCTGTGGGAGGAGCTGAGTTCAGGATCTTTCTGTGCCGCCATCTTGAACCCTCTCTGGTCTCTGTTGTTTCTATTTTAAGCCATCACATCCTGTGGTGACTTGTTACACAGCATTGGACAACAGGAGGATACTTTGGTACTTGAAAGCAGGATGCCACCATGTCAAAACTAGAACATGTGGTTTGGGACCTGGATGGTAAATAGAAGCTGAAAGGACCTAAGGAACAGTTAGTAAATACATAAAGGGACTAGAAAAGACTACTAGTGAAATCCTGAAGACCCCCAATAAGGCTTAGGATGGAGCAAAAAATCATTCACTAGATCAAGAGCTGTATACCAGGTGCAAGGACATGTGCCCATTGACTCCAGTCAAATAAATTATTAGACCTTAATTAGGAAGACAGGTTTTATTCTAAGTTCAGTGCAAAAGCCACTAACTAGTTTAAACAATGGAGTGCTGTGGTATAATTTATACTTTAGAAGCATTACTCTAGCTTTCATGTAGAAAATAGGTTTCATTAATTCAAATTGAAATAGACCGGTTAGGAGACTAATACGATAGTCCAGGTGAGCTGTGATGGAGCCTTTGACTGAGGTGGTATTAATGGAGATACAGAGTGGATGGGCTCAGGATGTATTCTGGAGACAGTGACAGGTGGATGATAGTGACAGGACAGACAGTGACAGGACTTGATGATAAAAGCATGGATATATAACAAAGAAAAGTACCACTTTCATCTGAGGAATCTTAAGAAGGTCAAATGAAATAAGGGGTGTGTAAGTGCTTTACAAATATAATTTTTTAAAAAATTATGATTCCATTTTATGTCGACTGACATATGGAGAACTCAAAGCAGGTCTGCTCAGCTCCGCTTCCAGCTCTGTCCTCTACAGCACAATGCATCTTGTTCAATAGTCTTAATGCATACATGAATACCGTATAATGGTTCGCCTGCTTTATGGATGAACACAGACTATATCTAAATGGTATCTGTATTTCCTTTGAATACTGCAAACTGGTATTTGATCATTTCATTTTCCTACAGAAGATGAAACATTATGATTTTCAATAATCCGTGAAGACAGACATTTGTTTCCTTTGTGAAACTGTGCCCTTCAATGATTATTCCTCACATTAATCATAGTAAAAGCAATGCTTAAGGTAATCTCTTTTTTCCTGCAGATAATAAATGTCTGCTGTTGACAGAAAAAGTGTGGAAAGGTGAAAGGCAGGGTGAGCTCTGTGTGTTTGTGAGATAAACAACTGTCAGCCTCTCCTAAGAGTGCTGTGATCGTGTGAGGCCAAAGTTGCCTTTTTATATAACAATGACAATAAAACTAACTTTTCTCTGACTGATGATTCAAAAAATTTCACTTTGGTTATCTACCCTATAATTTCCATCCAGAAATCTAACTTTATTAACTGCCTATAAATTCATAGCTCATATTGTTAAACACTGAAGAAAATAGCATCTCAAATTGCATTTACAGCTACTCTCCTCCTTAAAATCATTGGTTGCATATTGGTTCACTGAAGTCTAAGATAACCTAGTTGTCTTCTCACCAGAAATGACCAAGACCTTAACCAAATGTGAGATCTTGAATGTGAGTTTAATCTAGGATATTAAATGTATAAAATACATTTGAATAAGAAAAAATAGATGTTTTCAAGTAACATTCCTGGAGACACATTTTAATGGTTGTATAGCAATGAATCCCTCTTGGTATTGCTTGTAAGCAATGAGGAGAAGGAGACTGACATTTACTAAATGCTCGTTTTGACATTGCACTTTATGAATGGTTTCTATAGATTGCCTCATTTAATTCTGATAGAAGCTAAGCAAGTTAGGTGTCACTCTAAAGCTTTTTATCAGCTTTTTAAAAAATAAGTCTTAGATGATGGAAATGTAACTTATGTAGGTCGTGAAAGTTTCTCAATTTTTTATAAATGTTATCATTATTAAAGGCAGGTATGTTTTCTCTACTGTGCCAAGCTAGATGATACATAAATATTTCAATGGGTTTTAAGTGATGTTTTTAAAAGGAGTTTTAACAGTTTTTAAAATGTTTTTTCAAAGTACCACAAAATCTCTAAATTCTAATTTACAATTCTAATTTACAATTCAGAATTTTTAAATTTCTAAAGTTCTCATTTCCACAAACATATGCAACATCCTTTTCTAGCACTTTGTCTAAAAAACTCTCACATATTGAAGACCTAGATTCATAGCCCAGACCAAAGATGTTTCCTTCTGGACTGACTTCTCTAACCCCTGTGAGAAGAGATTATTGCTGCTCCACCCACACATGCACCACACACATACACCCTTCACGTAAAATACTGCATTACATTAAATAATTGTAGGACAAGCTACTTATCTCCCTAAGCTCCTGGGAAGATACTTCATGAAAGTAACCATTCAGCGTTTAATCTTCAGTGCCTAGTAAGATGTCTGGCATACCATTGTCATTAAATTAATATTTAATTAATTAACTAATTGGTATCTCAATAATTAGCTCATACTAAATTTAAATATTATAGTGCTTGTTACATCTCTGATATAAATATATTTATATAACGATTTTAGCTGAATAAGGAAGAATACACGACTACAATCAAAGAGGAAATTGTTAATTTCTAAATAAATAATGTAGACAATAAGAAATTAAATGCATTTTCACTTTAATCATAGTGCCCATTTTGTAGCCAAGAAATATGGCCATTTTAGATGTTTTCTAACATATCTGAACATGAAAAAACTGTGCCCTACACGAATACATGAATGCATTTTGATGAATATATGTGTGAGTGGATGGGTGGATAAATGAAGTAATGAATTAATAAAATTCTTAAAAAGAGTGAGATATATAGCTTACTTTTTTAACTTTTAATTTTATATTGGAGTGTAGTTGATTGACAATGTTGTGATAGTTTCAGGTGTACAGCAAAGGGATTGAATTATATATACACATATATCTATTGTTTTTCAAATTGTTTTCCCATTTAGGTTGTTACATAATATTGAGTAGAGTTCCCTGTGCTATACAGTAGGTCCTTTTTGATTATCCATTTAAAATATAGCAGTGTGCACATGTCAATACCAAACCCCCTAACTATCCCTTGCCCCCATCCTTCCCCCACAGTAACCATAAGTTCACTCTCTAAGTCTGTGAGTCCATTTCTGTTTTGTAAATAAGTTCATTTGTATCATTTCTTTTTAGATTCTGCATATAAGTGATATCATACGATATTTCTCTTTCTCTGTGTGACTTACGTCACTCAGTATGACAATCTCTGGGTCCATACATGTTGCTGCAAATGGCATCATTTCATTTTTTTAATGGCTGATTAATATCCCATTGTGTGTATGTACCACATCTTCTTTATCCATTCCTCTGTCGATGGACATTTAGGTTGCTTCCATGTCTTAGCTTATATAGCTTACTTCTACTCACTACAGATATCAGACTTATTAAACAAGAGACATCACTTTTTCCTTTAAGAAATGGAATAATATAGAAAGATCTAGACAGATTA
This sequence comes from Aethalodelphis obliquidens, assembly GCF_003676395.1. Lineage (NCBI taxonomy): Eukaryota > Metazoa > Chordata > Mammalia > Artiodactyla > Delphinidae > Aethalodelphis > Aethalodelphis obliquidens. The sequence goes on along the minus strand of NW_020837964.1, from coordinate 24,156,855 downwards.
AATACTATTAAACATATAAGCATTACTATTTGTAGCAAGGAGATGGCCATGTTTCTTTTCTGGTATGCGGAATATTAAAATCATGTCTTTCCTAAATTATATATTATTTTAGGAAATGTGAACAGTTAAATACTTGTATTGCTTTGAAGGAAAAATAAGTTTCAAGGGGGGCTGAGAGGAATTTAATAATAATGGCTAATCTTTCATTCACCAAAGTTAACACTATTTAACAATAATCACTCCATATCACCGACACCTTAGTGCTTTAGTGTTTGATCTCTGACCTTAATTTTTTTAATATTTATTTATTTATTTATTTTTGGCCGTGTCAGGTCTTAGTTGCGGCACGTGGGATCTTTCCTTGTGGCCAGCAGGCTCTTCATTTTGGCACACGGGCTTCTCTCTAGTTGTGTCACGTGGGCACCTGAGCACGTGGGCTCAGTAGTTGTGGCATGCGGGCTTAGTTGCCCTGCAGCATGTGGGATCTTAGTTCCCTGACCAGGGACCAAACCTGTGTCCCCTGAACTGGAAGGTGTATTCTTAACCACTGGACCACCAGGGAAGTCCCTGATCTCTGATCTTTAAATAAGGTAATCTACCTAAGTCATATATTGTAGCACATTTGGATATAAAAGATTTTCAGAGGAATTAAGTGACTTTCTTGTGGCTTTACAGTTTATAAGAGATAAAGGTCTGTGTGGCTGTAATAATGAAGACAATAAAGATACGTACAAAAGGGGACCAAAAAAAGACAGAGAAAGAGGGAGAGAGAGGAATTGTGGTGTGTTCAGGATCGGAAAATAGTTTCTAGCAGACAGATGTTATGCATGAGATGAATCCTAAAGGATAAGAATACATTCACCAGGTAAACAAGAATGAGAAGAAGTAATTCAAGATGGAGAAATTACCCTGTGAAAAGGCATGAATACATAGGAATAAGGGAGAACTAGGAAAATTCTCAAGTTTTGTTACCTTAAACACAGAGTGAGCAGGTAAATTATGGGGAATAAAGGAAGAGATGGAGGGCCAGTTGCAGAGGGTCTTTTACGCCATGCTAAACTTTTCACATTTTACTTTGTTATCCTTCAAGAGTCGGTGAATGGTTTTGAGCAGATGATTCTGGCATTTTAAAAAGGCTACTCTGGTACCATGGGTAGCCTAGGTGGAGGGATGTTGGTGAGTTAGGTGGTAAAAGGATCAGTTAGGAGGGTATTGTAAAAGGCCATGTAAAAAATTGACAGGAAAAAATAATAAAGATTTGAACTATGGCAGTACTTGTGGGATAAAGAGCGGACAAATGGGCAATAACTTTAGGAGGTAAATTAGATATGAATTAATAGTTACATTTATGCTGTTAAGAAAAGGAGAAAGTTAGAATGTACCCCAAGTTTATATATTAGTGGTAGTGGGAACCCTCACTATTAGAAAGAACTGCACAGATCAGAAGTTAAAATATCCTGGCATTCAGATCATGTTTACAAGTGTACATTCATCTTTTAATTTAAGAATGTGGAAGATGTTTCAAACCATTTTATTTTGTCAGTGGTGATCGATATCTTTGACTCTGGTGCAGAGAGAAAAGAAACTAGAAATCTTTCTAGCTCTTGTCAGGTCTTTTATTATGAAACTTGATCAGTGTTGGCTTTTGAAATTTGATTTTCTAAGTAAATTTTATGTTCACCTTTATGAATTGAAAGTCTGAATTATGCATATTAGAGAGGCTTTTTTTTTTCTTCCAAATTGTTGTGGTGATTGGCTGTCTTTATCTTTTTTCCATGATTTAGTCCATTCAACCTTTTAAAAGACCCCTTCCATCAATTCCTAAACATATATTCAAGTCCAGATGCTAAATATTTCTAACATAAATTAGAGTGTTGAACAGACAACACTTTGATTACCTTAGAAGAATTTACAATGAGAGAAAAGAGAAGGGATGAGAAAAACAAAACAAAACAAAGCAAAATGAAACTATGATGTCTATAATCTCATGAAGCAGCTACCAGTAGGAGTTTATACCAAAATATTTACGAGAAACTCTTTAACTTTACCCTGTGTTGTCCATTCTATATCTACCAATAATCCATGGCTGGGAAATGATACATTTGCACACAATTATTTCCTTTGTTTCTTTTATTTTTAAAATACTTTATGATAAGTATACCTGGTTGCTTGTTGAGAGTTTTAAGCGGCGTTAATGCTTCCGGTTTAGTTTGTTTGACTGTGTCCCTACAATCAATATTTTGCTTGCAGGAGGACACTCTCAGTTGTTGAGCTCTAGGAACTTGATGGATAGAGATGTCCGAGATAGTTTTATACTGTCACACTTTCTGAAACAACCAGGAACAGTAATTGAAAATCTAATACATTATACTTCATTTTGTGTAAAATGTACAAACGTTCTTTATGACTTTGACATTTTAGTAATCACTTAGGAAAAAAAATCTTGAGCAAATCATACGGGAAGATAGTTATCTTCTGTCCTTAACAAATCTGACTGCTTTGGAAATAATCAACTCATAAATATTTAGCTAATATACACTCAGAGAAATGGATTGTGCAAAATTAAATGCCTCATTGAAACAATTAATTTCAAATGCTATGATTTATTGAGCATACTTTACTGGAAATTTAATAGAAATATGGACTCAAAGTAATTTAAGCAAAGGATGTTTGCACTGTCTTTGATTTCTGGCCAACATATATTCTTTCGTACCCTGCAGGTGAACCTCAAGAAAGAGCAAACTTCCAGGAAAGCTCTCTAATTGAATCTGTAGGTCAGAGTTTGATGAGAGGAGGCAATGGCCACAGACTGTAAAAAAAAAAAAAAAGACTAAATAAATAAACAAAATGAAGTAATACTTTCATATTTCACATACCCCCTGCAGTTGTGCTCTCTGGGAGATAATGCCACTTGAGTAAAAGCTTGTCATCATTCGTCGATTTCAAAAGAATACAGCTTATGCTTCTCAGTAACCAAATATATCCCTGAGGCATCTCTGAAACATTCAGTCCTGCATTTTCCTGTAAGCTGGTTTGTGATTAAGCTTTAAGCAAGTGTTCTACACAGCAGTGGAAGGTAGCGTGAACAATAAGGAAGATTTGGATGCAAAGCTGGAAGGGTGAAGATAGAGTGAGGGTAAAGGAGCAGCAGAGGGTGATGGAAAGGTGCCTGCTTAGTGTCTTGGGTTAACCCAATATATTTGGTGTAACACAAAAGACACTGAAGTGGAACTCTGAGGACCTGAGTCATAGTCCCAGTCGAGCTGTTGTTGATTCAAGAAAGTCACTTTCTCGTTTGGCAGACAAGAAAGTGTTTTCTCACCTGTAAAACGAAATGAGACACACAGGCCAGATAATTCTTCCAGATTTCTTTTAATTCAGGCACTCATTAACTCTCTGATTTTATTCTGTAAGTTTCTTTCCTCAGTTTTGCAAAAGTCAGCATTCTTCTAAAAAAGTTTAGGCCCAAATGTAGCTGATTTTCAATTTCCAAATATTTGTTAATGATCAGTGAAGAACCAGATGAGTCTTGCCTTTGGTGTTTTTCTCTTTTTTATTCATAAATCAAACATTTCTAAATTAAACCAAACTGTCTTATTTTTATTATGTCTTAAACATGTTCTTATAATAAATCATTTCTCAAAAATATTTTAAATCACATTTCCAAAACTTAATATTAATTGCAAGGTCTGGATTTTGTTGTTATTGAATGTTTTTATTCTCCCACCAATATTCTGCAACTGGAGTACAAAACCAATCCTGTCTCTGTAGTCAAATATCCTAAGCATAAGATGAGGTGCATCTATTTTATTGGACGTTGGTTGAGTGTGTTCTTGCCAGACATGGGGTGATGGCCTGGCCATACCATTTTCCTAAGGTATGACTGAATGTGAACAGATGTTTGTTCTCAGTGACCTTGGAACTTCCTGAAAGTTAGTGAACATAAACCAAATCTGGTTTCCTTCATGACTTAATGATGCTGCTTTTCAGTTTACCTAAGGAGAAACTTGTATTATTGGTCTCAAATTCCCAGCAAATGGACAAATAATGCTCTCCAATCACCACTGTAAGGAGGAAAATACACAAATATATGCATACAGTCACACAGAAATGACTGAAGCATGGGGAATTTGGGTTTTACCACTTGTTTACTAGTTTGTACATATGTGATGTTTTTGTTTTACAGTTTCTTCTTCTATTCCTAAAAATGGATATTTTCTACTCTTCTTTTTGCTAAATAGGTGGGGAAACAATGTGTGTGTTTGTGTGTGTGCGCGCGTTTTCACATTTTTGTATGACACTTAATACGGGGGCTTTCACCAATATCCACATCTAAAAGTCCTCCAAGTTTTCTTCTATTAAGAAAGCCAAACAGACTTTAATATAAACATGAGGGCTAGTACGATTGCCATCAGCCATGTTACAGCATTTTTCTGATAGTTGGCTGTTTACAGCATTCAATAAGCTTAAATCATAGGGTCTGAATTCTGATTTGGTGAAAAGAAAAAGGTGGAGCCTTGCTTTCTTATCCCTGCCCCTTTTTCCATAAAGTATTCTTGAGATAAGGGCTTTCGTACATTAGATTGTTAGTTGAGAAGTGATTCCAAAGAACAATAGTAGAAGAAAAGGATGAGCAGTCAATGGAGGAAGGAAATCGAATCCAAAGATGTGTTATTAAGTTGGTCAGCCCTGTTTGCAACTAGGACTTTGAGGAGCTGAGCAGAATATGCCTCAGAATTGTCATCTCCAAAGATAGAATATGGGGATTTTACCTACTGGCTGCTTCTCTCTGTTAGGCAAAGGCTGTCCAAGGTTTATTTAAATCCTTTGCACTTTCAGATTGTTGCATCCTACTGGCCAAAACCAAGGCCGGAATTTAAACGTTCACAGAGAAGATGGGAGCCAGGCATAAGAAGTACAGTATTTGATACACTGGTCCTATTAAACAGCCTAAAGTTCATGCTCAATAAGCGTTTATTACTTTTATGTGCCAGAAACAATGGTTTTATTGTGTTCTGAAAACTGAACATTATTATTCCCATTTAACAGATCATGATCCTGAGGCAAAAAGAAGAAAGAGGAAGAGGAGGAGGAAAAGAAGAATTGAGTCATTAAATAAGTAAGTAACAGAGTCAAGATTAAAACTCAAATAATCTGACTCCACAACTCACCTGCTTAATCACAGCAGTACATTTTAGTGCGGTTTCAGAGAGATGAGATATCGTAATGGAAAAAAACATGCATATCTGTCAGAACTGTGTGTTTGTGTGTCCTATCATGGCTAAGGCATAAGCCAATAAGCTAGAAGTTAGAGTCAAGTTACGGCTCTAGCACTTATCAGTGTGTCTTTTATCAAGTCATTTAAACTCTCTATTAATTTATTCATGTTATAGCCCTTCAGAAGCTCTTTTCTGCTGTCAAATTGTCTGATGCAATAAATATTGTCTTTGTTCTGCGTAATGCATTAAGTTAGATTATAGTTTCCCACTTTAGAACTCTTGATATTTTGAGACATTTTGAGTGTAGGTGGAGCTGTCTTGTGAATCGTAGAATGTTTAACAAAATCCCTGGCCTCTTTCTTCTAGATGCCAGTAGAACACTCATCTGCAGTTGTGACAACGCCACATATCTCTAGACATTGCCATATGTCTTTAGGGGGCAAACACCATCCTTCCATCCTCATTAAGAACTACTGACTATTGAGCTATGTGATACTCAGGACACAACTATGGCTTACATATGCCTCATGAAGCTTATTCTTAAGAAAATTAGTACAGTTTTTTTGAAAGTAATCTACAACCAGAGTTTTGGATAAAAGTTTATCTCACAAAATAGTAAAAATTAAACGGCCCTCCAGAGGTTCCTTAACACTAAATATTGATCAGCCAAGAAAATGAAATTTCTTTTGATGCATTCATATCTTGGCCGTTTTATTATTTAGGTTTCCCACCTAAAGTTGCATAATCTTGAGTCTGTCATTTTACTTTCATTATTAAACAAGTTGGGAAAGTAATAGCATTTTCTAAATTAACCATAATAACAAAACTCTAGTAAAACACCTAACACTGTTGTTAACACACTGCTCAATAAATGATGACTATTGTCAATAATAATTGCTATGTTTCTTAATAGAACAAAATATAATTTTGAAAGCAATGTCTTTTGTATAAGGAATTTAGATATCTTCTACCTCTTCTACAATTTTAATGGGATGTTTGCAATTTGCCTTTATTCTAGAATAAATTCAAGTGAAGTCAGTTTGATTTGATACAAGTAATCATTAGTTACCTTCTGTTGTAAAGGTTAAATGAGCTGTGTCAGGCACTGTGCTAAAGACTTTATATACACTAAGTAAATCTTGACAAGATGGCAGTGCTCTTTGCCTGCTTCTTCTCTCCTTTTCCTTCCATCACAGGTTGAGACACTTTGCTAGGTTATTTTAGGAGATTCACAGCTGAATACAACCTGGGTTTTTATCTAAGGGATTTCATAATATAGTAAAGAACTACTACTCAAGTTCAAATTTGCATATGAATCAAGTAGGATCTTAATAAAATGCAGATTCTGATTTTGTAGGTCTGAGGCAGGCTCTGAGATTGCATTTCTGTGATGCCAATGATGTGGTCTAAGGACAACCCTGTCCTTTGAGTAAAAACAGAGTAGAAGACAGTAGTCATGATATGAGGAAGAAGATACCAGTCCTTTCTAGCAGGAGAGATTAGGATGGCTTTGTAATCTAATCTTCCTGTGGCCACAGACCAAATTCAGTGCCTAACACATACTAGAACCTTAATATATATTCAATAAATAGGTAGATGAGTGAAGACAGTATTTAGTGAGTTTTAGTGGATGGGTTGGTTTGACATTATGGTGATGGAGTTCAAAGATATCCATAAGTCACAGTCATATGACAAGTCACAGAGGTGAAAGAGATCAAGGTATCTTTAGTAAAGCAGTTCTCAAAGTGGGATCTACTAGACCAGCAGTATCCACATCACCTGGGAACTTGTTAGAAATACACATTCTTAGGTTCCACCCAAACCTACTGAATGAGAGCCCCTAGGGGTAGGGCTCAGTAATCTGTTTTTTAACAAATCCTCCAGATGATTCTGACGTGCATTACAGTTTGAGAACCACTGACTTAAAAAAAGATATTAATTCAGATTATCTGGATCTTAGAATATCTATCTATCTATCTATCTATCTATCTATCTATCTATCTATATATTGCATTGATTCTAATCGTAGAGTTGACAGGACAGAGGATTTGATTTCTCTCCTCTCCTTATTCTCAATACATGAAGCAATTAAAGTCTCCCACATAGATACACTCTTGCCTCATCACAGATTTACAGGGATGCTGATGCCTAATTTAGACCAGGGAGAGCAGAAACGGAAGCTGAATAGAGGCAAGGATGTGCTCAGGTGAAATACTGTGAACTAAACATGATTTAGAGATGGGGGAGGGCTGAATGAACCAAACTGAGAAATGGATCTTGAAAGATTGAATACAAACGTTAGCCCAAATCCAGGAAGATGGAAAAGAAATCAGAGGACTGAAAATAATTGGTAATCTAGAATAACTGATGTAGACAGAATGACCAGGAGAGGAGGAGTCTTCCTGACCTTTAAGCAAGAACAGTGAGCCCTGTGATTCCACATCAAATGCCAGGATCTCCTCTCTACAACAAAACCGTCAGCAAAGAACATGAAAAATCACTTATTAAAGGACATAAAGCACTGTTATCTTTTTCTTATTAAGTATAAACAGGGGCTTTTACTTGTTTTAAATTCTGGATAACTTCTTTAATAAAAGCTAAGAGAGTCTTACTATTTAAATTATTTAAATTCATAAACACAAAACGTTTTCCAAACTCAGCAGATGGCTGAAATGGTTACCTTCCAGAGAGCTTGTGCGCATGGAAAGGTATAGCAGTGGTGGAGTGAAAAGAGCCCTGTATTAAGTAATAGAAACACAGAGTTGTAGCCCCAGTTCTGTCACTGTTTCTGTGACTTTTGATGAGTTCCTTTGTTTCTCTTTAAGCTTGTTTCCTTATTCATTACAATGCAGGTCCTTACCTTTCTACCAAGCCTCAGTGTTATATACCATAACCCTTGAGAAAGTTATTTTAAGATTGCAAAGGTCTAGGTATAGTTTTGTTGTTGTTGTTGTTGGTTTTTTGCTGTACGCGGGCCTCTCACTGTTGTGGCCTCTCCCGTTGTGGAGCACAGGTCCAGACGCGCAGGCTCAGCGGCCATGGCTCACAGGCCCAGCCGCTGTGCGGCATGTGGGACCTTCCCGGACCGGGGCCCGAACCCGTGTTCCCTGCATCAGCAGGCGGACTCTCAACCACTGTGCCACCAGGGAAGCCCTAGGTATAGTTTTACTGGGAAAACTAGTCTGAAACCACTCTTACCCATTTTCCTCTCCTAGCTCTTTGGCTGTCTGAATTTTTCTAAAAATTCATAATTTAGTCATATAGATATACATACTTATAAATTATCATTTCATTTGCAGTAATTCCCTTTGGAATATCTAACTGTAATTTTCTTCAAAATGTTCAGGCTATCACAATCATCAATATCACCAAATAAAATGTAAATTCTTTATCAACCTGGGAGAAATGTATGATTTATTGATGAAACTGCAGGCTCTATTTTATTTATTTTTTCTTTTTTATTTATATGTCCTATGCCTTTATTATTTATTGATAAGTAAATGAAAGGACAAGCATTGTTATATTTGTTATACACTATTTGCCCTGCAAGAAGACACTGAAACTTTGTTTTCTCATTTATAGTCTAAGCAAATGTTTTATCATAACAAGAGCTAGCATTTAAGGGTACCTACTGTGCGCACTCATTTACCTTCATTAAAATATTTCCCAAACTCATCAGATGGTTGAGCGAGTCAATTTCCAAGTAGCTTAGGTGAGTAGATCGTCCAGGTGCTTTACCTGGATTATTTTATTTCCCCATAGAACCACTAAGCACTGCTCTGCTCCCATTTGCGATGAAGAGTTTAGGCTCAGAACTATTAAAGAACTCATCCACCAGTTTGTCTCTAGAGCCTTTACTCTTAAGCACTACCTGATGGTCTGTATGAAGTTAATCTTACTCTTGTTTGTTAGTTTATTCATTGCCTCCTTTCTGTAATGTGATACATGTTTTCTCCAGCATTCAGCATGCGTAGTTCCCAGTATTCAGTAGGGACTCAGTAAATGAATATTGAATAAATGTATTAAGTTCTTATAAGATGGTCTCTCGTTTCAAGGGGAGTGACAAATTAGAAAACAGGACATGTGTGATCATTCCTGTATCTCTAGGAACACATCAAAGGAAAACTAATCATGAGGCAAAGGACAAGCTTCCCATTCTTTTCACAATCCGTATCCTTGGAGCCATGACCCCAGAAAAATAAAATAGACTTGGCATTAGATAGTTCAAAGTCAACACAAATATCTAACCCTTCACTTAGTCAGCATACCACTGGATTTTGAGTGATGCATTAGAGCAAGCCAGGAAAAGGAGGGGAAAGTTCAGGCAGACACTTGGAAGAATTCGTGCATTGGGAATTTAATGTAACAGTCTGGTTTGGGGGAGTAATGAAAACGTAGGGGAAGAATGAGTTTGCAGGATGAGGTTCACTGTCATTGGTAAAGAATTTGTATTATACCCTGGAAATAAAGAATTTTGGGAGAGGAGTGACAAGCTCATAGTTTGGATATGTGGGAGATCACTCTAGTAGCTATATGCAGAATGTGTGGAAGAAGGCTCAACTGGGCACGTAGAGTATGAGGAGAAGGGTTTTAAATTGGCTCAGATGAGAGATGATGCACGTGACAGCAGCATCAGTGACAATAGAGAGAAAGAGAGGGAGTGAAAGATATAAATGTATATTTTGCTTTTTGCAAAAGTATCTCATGCCCAGAGGTAGAAAAACAAACTGCAAGAGGTGTCCCTCAAGATGCTGATGAAGCACAGTATCAGATTCCTTGGATTGTCTCCAAATCACATTTTGTAGTCTCTCTTATTACTGAATTAATTACCCCTATTCTCTTTCAGCAGCATAAGGCAAAATGAATTTCAAAATCCAGATGTGTGGAAGAAGTATCACTAACTAGAGCTTTAGCAAGTATTAAACTCCTACTAAACATATTTAATTTAGATTAAGGTGGTGGTATGGAAATTAAATCCCCCATTAATGTCGGGGAAGAGCACCTATTGAGGTATAAATATATGAAAGATAAATCTACTTGCAATGTAATTAATTCAAATCTGCAGAACCAATAAGTGTGTGACGATGTTCCTATTATTACATTACACTTGTGAGGAATGCTCAGGAACTTAATTAGCATTTACCCATACAACTAAAGAAAATAAGATACTAAGCGTGCTATCTAATTAACTAGCTATAGATTGTCTGTTAAATATTAAATGTATAAACACTTGAGACCAGGCTGAAAATGTGGCCCTAAATAGATATCCATTTTCTCATGACTCTTTTTTTTTTTTAAAACAATTGTGGTTAATTCCAAGAACAAAATATACATGGAGGCTTTGCCCACATGGTTATTATTATATACTTTGCCCACATGGTTATTATTATATACTTTGCCCACATGGTTATTATTATTATTTTTTAGCTCACTTAGACCCTGCCCTCACCTTTCCCTCCAAAGTTAGGCTAGAGTTTGAACTGGTAGATCACATGCATTATCCAAGCAAACACTGTGGTCAGTTATGTTAGGATGTCAACTTCTCCATTTTCTAGGTATGTATAACCATTGAAATGTGGACATGTTAATGTGTCTAACATCACACAGCCAACAAATTGTGTATGCTTTGTCATTGCTTCATTGCTAAATCTCCTCTGCTCCTACAAAGGAACCATAATGACCTTGATGTAAATCAGATGTCACTCTTCTGTTCAAAACTCCCCAGTTACCATATTATGAAGAGTATAAGCTTTACTCTTTAAGGCTCCACATAATATATCCACTGCTACCCTTCCCTTTGACCTCATATCCATTACACATCTGACCTCATCCCCTACAACTCTCCCTTTTTTTTTTTAACAACTTTATTGGAGTATAATTGCTTTACAATGATGTGTTAGTTTCTGCTTCATAACAAAGTAAATCAGCTATACGTATATCCCCATATCCCCTCCCTCTTGCATCTCCCTCCCACTCTCCCTATCCCACCCCTCTAGGTGGTCACAAAGTACCACGCTGATCTCCCTTTGCTATGTGGCTGCTTCCCACTAGCTGTCTATTTTACGTTAGGTAGTGTATATATGTCCATGCCACTCTCTCACTTTGTCACAGCTTACCCTTCCTCCTCCCTGTATCCTCAAGGCCATTCTCTAGTAGGTCTGTGTCTTTATTCCCGTCTTGCCCCTAGGTTCTTATTGACCACTTTTTTTTTTTTTTTTTAGATTCCGTATATATGTGTTAGCATATGGTATTTGTTTTTCTCTTTCTAACTGACTTCACTCTGTATGACAGACTCTGGGTCCAGCCACCTCACTACAAATAACTCAATTTTGTTTCTTTTTATGGCTGAGTAATATTCCATTGTATATATTTGCCACATCTTCTTTATCCATTCATCTGCTGATGGACAGTTAGGTTGCTTCCATGTCCTGGCTTTTGTAAATAGAGCTGCAGTGAACATTTTGGTACATGACTCTTTTTGAATTATGGTTTTCTCAGGGTGTATGCCCAGTAGAGGGATTGCTGGGTTGCATGGTAGTTCTATTTTTAGTTTTTTAAGGAACCTCCATACTGTTCTCCTTAGTGGCTGTATCAATTTACATTCCCACCAACAGTGCAAGAGGGTTCCCTTTTCTCCACACCCTCTCCAGCATTTATTGTTTGTAGATTTTTTGATGATGGCCATTCTGACTGGTGTGAGGTGATACCTCATTGCAGTTTTGATTTGCATTTCTCTAATGATTAATGATGTTGAGCATTCTTTCATGTGTTTGTTGACACTCTGTATATTTCTTTGGAGAAATGTCTATTTAGGTCTTCTGCCCATTTTTGGATTGGGTTGTTTGTTTTTTTGATATTGAGCTGCATGAGCTGCTTGTATATTTTGGAGATTAATCCTTTGTCAGTTGCTTCATTTGCAAATATTTTCTCCCAATCTGAGGGTTGTCTTTTGGTCTTATTTATGGTTTCCTTTGCTGTGCAAAAGCATTTAAGTTCATTAGATCCCATTTGTTTATTTTTGTTTTTATTTCCATTTCTCTAGGAGGTGGGTAAAAGGATCTTGCTATGATTTATGTCATAGAGAGTTCTGCCTATGTTTTCCTCTAAGAGTTTGATAGTGTCTGGCCTTACATTTAGGTCTTTAATCCATTTTGAGTTTATTTTTGTGTATGGTGTTAGGGAGTGTTCTAATTTCATTCTTTTACATGTAGCTGTCCAGTTTTCCCAGCACCACTTATTGAAGAGGCTGTCTTTTCTCCACTGTACATTCTTGCCTCCTTTATCAAAGATAAGGTGACCATATGTGTGTGGGTTTATCTCTGGGCTTTCTATCCTATTCCATTGATCTATATTTCTGTTTTTGTGCCAGTTCCATAGTGTCTTCATTACTGTAGCTTTGTAGTATAGTCTGAAGTCAGGGAGCCTGATTCCTTCAGCTCTGTTTTTCTTTCTCAAAATTGCTTTGGCTATTCGAGGTCTTTTGTGTTTCCATACAAATTGTGAAATTTTTTGTTCTAGTTCTGTGAAAAATGCCAGTGGTAGTTTGATAGGGATTGCATTGAATCTGTAGATTGCTTTGGGTAGTAGAGTCATTTTCACAATGTTGATTCTTCCAGTCCAAGAACACGGTATATCTCTCCATCCATTTGTATCATCTCTAATTTCTTTCATCAGTGTCTTATAATTTTCTGCATACAGGTCTTTTGTCTCCTTTGGTAGATTTATCCCTAGGTATTTTATTCTTTTTGTTGCAATGGTAAATGGGAGTGTTTTCTTAATTTCACTTTCAGATTTTTCATCATTAGTGTATAGGAATGCAAGAGATTTCTGTGCATTAACTTTGTATCCCGATACTTTACAAATTCATTGATTAGCTCTAGTAGTTTTCTGGTAGCATCTTTAGGATTCTCTATGTAGAGTATCATGTCATCTGCAAACAGTGACAGGTTTACTTCTTCTTTTCTGATTTGGATTTGTTTTATTTCTTTTTCTTCTCTGATTGCTGTGGCTAAAACTTCCAAAACTATGTTGAATAATAGTGGTGAGAGTGGGCAACCTTGTCTTGTTCCTGATCTTAGTGGAAATGGTTTCAGTTTTTCACCATTGAGGATGAAGCTGGCCCTGGGTTTGGCATATATGGCCTTTATTATGTTGAGGAAATTTCCCTCTATGCCTACTTTCTGGAGGGTTTTTATCATAAATGGGTGCTGAATTTTGTCGAAAGCTTGCATCTATTGAGATGATCATATGGTTTTTCTCCTTCAATTTGTTAATATGGTGTATCACATTGATTGATATGTGTATATTGAAGAATACTTGCATTCCTGGGATAAACCCCACTTGATCATGATGTATGATCCTTCTAATGTGCTGTTGGATTCTGTTTGCTAGTATTTTGTTGAGGATTTTTGCATCTGTGTTCATCAATGATATTGGCCTGTAGTTTTCTTTCTTTGTGACATCTTTGTCTGGTTTTGGTATCAGGGTTACGGTGGCTTCGTCGAATGAGTTTGGGAGTGTTCCTCCCTCTGCTATATCTGGAAGAGTTTGAGAAGGAGTCCAGGGCGAGCCTGTGGTGGCAGAGCCCAACATGACGTTGCACCAGCCTGAGGAGCGCTGTGTGTTCTCCCGGGGAAGTTGTCCCTGGATCACGGGACCCTGGCAGTGGCGGGCTGCACAGACTCCCAGGAGGGGAGGTGTGGACAGTGACCTGTGCTTGCACACAGGCTTCTTAGTGGCGGCAGCAGCAGCCGCCTTAGCGTCCCATGCCCGTCTCTGGGGTCTGCACTGATGGCCGCAGCTCACGCCCGTCTCTGGAGCTCCTTTAAGCAGTGCTCTGAATCCCCTCTCCTCGTGCACCAGGAAACAAAGAGGCAAGAAAAAGTCTCTTGTCTCTTCGGCAGTTCCAGACATTTTCCCGGACTCCCTCCCGGCTAGCCGTGGCGCACTAACCCCTTCAGACTGTGTTCACGCAGCCAACCCCAGTCCTCTCCCTGGGATCCGAACTGAAGCCCGAGCCTCAGCTCCCAGCCCCCACCCGCCCCGGCGGGCGAGCAGACAAGCCTCTCGGGCAGGTGAGTGCTGGTCGGCACCAATCCTCTGTGCGGGAATCTCCCCGCTTTGCCCTCCGCACCCCTGTTGCTGCGCTCTCCTTCGCGGTTCCGAAGCTTCCCCCCTCTGCCACCCGCAGTCTACACCCGCGAAGGGGCTTCCTAGTGTGTGGAAACCTTTCCTCCTTCACAGCTCCCTCCCACTGGTGCAGGTCCCATCCCTATTCTTTTGTCTCTGTTTTTTCTTTTGCCCTACCCAGGTACGTGGGGAGTTTCTTGCCTTTTGGGAGGTCTGAGGTTTTCTGCCAGCGTTCAGTAGGTGTTCTATAGGAGCAGTTTCACATGTATTTCTGATGTATCTGTGGGGAGGAAGGTGATCTCCACGTCTTACTCTTCCACCATCTTGAAGCCATCTGTCTCTCCTCTTTTTTCACTCTAACCCTGGGACTGGTATTTTTGCTGTTTCTGGACCATTCTAGCCAAGCTGTAGCATCAGGGCATTTGCACACACTGCTTTATCTCATTCCTTCTCTTCCTTCCTATTTCTGTGCAGATGTTGCCTTATCAGTGAGCACTTCCTTAATCACTCTTCATCTAAGAAAGTTCTCATTCCCACCACTCCCTATCATCCTAACTCGTTTGCTTTTCTCCTATCATAAGACATGCTACAAATTTTACACATTTATTTGTTACTTATCTGCCACCCCCCACTCCAGTTGTAAGTCCGCAAGACCAAGGATTAATGTTCATTACTATATTTCCACACATGGACTGATGGTGCCTGGCACATGGCAGGTGCTCAGTAAAGATTCAGTGAACAAATCAGCAAATGCTCTGTCAGCGGCAGCACATACGCCACGCTGGAAGATTACATTTGGCCACAATTTGTATGTTTGTAACATTTGTATCGATTAATACAAGATTTTATGTGGTTAGAAATGAATATTGTTCTTTGCTTAGTATTTTTCTTGGATTTTTAACATAGCCGCCTCATACATATTCTTGGTGAAATATGTCATCTTCGAATCAAGTTTACTTTGTATTCTCCTCGAACTTTATTAGGTATATACCTATCACCTAACTGTGTTTTGAAACGTTTCATCATATATCTTTTCCAATTCAGGAGAGTTCAAATTTAACCAATTGCTTTAAATATCATCTGGGATTATTTCATAAGGAATTCTGTGGATCAAGGAATCACTTCTCTGTGTAGTACAAAGTTTTCAGCCCTAGAAATTTATACTATCCTTTCAGGATGGACCCCAGGGTATTTTTTATTAAAATGGGAAATTGGAATGTGTAATCACTAAGGTCCCTTTCAGGGAATAAAGCAGTACCCAGTAAGCCATAATTTAGCTCCATGGATGTTCCTAGAGTACTGATATGTTTTTTTATATCCATTATCTCATTAATACTTTTTCTCTTCTATAAAAATCAAGGTGATTAATCAACATGAGAGTCCCCTTAGGAAGCCGATTTTCAAGGCACAAAACTAATAAATGTTGAAGCCAGTGTCGAAACCCTGTCCATCTGACTCCAAAGCCAGTGACATTTCTACTTTTCCACTTGAACCTAGCATTATATGTCAGGAAAAAGAGAGAAAGTTTTTTTTTTTTTTTTTTTTTTTAAATAAAAGTGTTTTTGTTTGTACTTTACGTTGCATTGGAAGGCATCTTTGGTTTACAGTTTACTTGGTTGACTGATTGACACTTAATCCTTCGAGGGCTTATACTGAATTCAGCTGACATTCTTAGACTTTCTTGATATATAATCAAAAATTATCTAAAAACTTAGCAAGATTAGAATTCTAGTGAGTATTTACCTGCTTGGCCACTTCTGAACCATGTCCCTTGGGAGATGCCAGGGACTACTCCCTGCATTAAGACTTTGAGAAGTATATTAGTAAGGGGAACAATGACCTTTTTTTTAGAAACTCTGTAATACGTCTTCTCTGTAATAGACCAAGAAAAACACTGGAACCTGCTGCCATTTAACTGCTTCCTGAATTCAGTGAAAATTATGGGATACCAGCATGGCAGGGGCCAAGCAATGAGCCCTACCTGTCAGGGATAAGGTGGATATAGATACCATAATGAGTAGCAGAAAGCCCTAGATTGGTGAACAGAATTCCGAATTGAATAGTTGCCATAGAGAATCACAACTTCTCAAATAATTTCAAGACTTCAGCCAGTTCACAGACCCAGAACTCCTTGAATGGAGGAAGGGGAAGGCACATCATTTGATCACCACAATTTTATACTAAAATTATTCCTCCTGTCTTTTACCAAAGTCCTGTGACCACTTCCAAAAGTAAGTGTGCATTAAGCAAAAGAGAACACCAGACTTATCAGAGAATGCTAACTTTGCACTTTCACTCAGTCATATCGTTTACCAGCCGAACTACAAGGCATTAGAGGTAGTGATGCTGTTTTGGTTCCATTGCATGACACGGTGGGTTTGGCGTGTCACAGAACCCACTTCATTGCTACTTCTTCAGTTTTGGAATGCATAGTTGAAATGCAGCTGTCAAAATCTTCACAATAATGTCTATGGAATGAAGGATATTATGGTAGGAAAGGACAAGACTCTAGGACTGCCTTTTCTATGTTAAAAGTAAAGCAAAGCACTCCTGCATTTCTTGACAGATTGTAGACAATAGAGCCACAATCAAGAACTCGAAAGACCCAGGGGCAATTATTCCCATCACATGTGTTCACCATGTTTATTTGGCCTATGTGGAAAACAGTCAGATCTTGGAAAGAAAGTAACAGTGGCTTATCCTAAATGTTATTAGTTGGGTACTTTTTTTTTTTTTTTTTTGTGGTACGTGGGCCTCTGCCGTTGTGGAGCACAGGCTCCGGACGCGCAGGCTCAGCGGCCATGGCTTACGGGCCCAGCCGCTCTGCGGCATGTGGGATCTTCCCGGACCGGGGCACGAACCCGTGTCCCCTGCATCGGCAGGCAGACTCTCAACCACTGCGCCACCAGGAAAGCCCTGTTTAGTTGGGTACTTTAATGGTAGCTACTTTTAAAGATGTAGCTTCTGGGACTTCCCTAGTGGTCCAGTGGTAAAGAATCCGCCTTGCAATGCAGGGGACGCGGATTCGATCCCTGGTTAGGGATCCCACATGCCACGGGGCAACTAAGCCCGCCTCCAACAACTACTGAGCTTGCCCACCTCAACTAGACCCTGCGTGCCGCAAACTACAGAGCCAGCGCACCCTGAAGCATGCGCGCCACAACTAGAGAGAAGCCTGCGTGCACCACAACGAAGAGCCCACGTGCCACAGTGAAATATCCCACATGCCTCAACAAAGATCCCGTGTGTTGCAACTAAGACGCGACGCAGCCAAAAATAAATAAATCCAAAAAAAAAAAAAATACGTAGCTTCTTTGCTGGAGTCAGTGTCACTCTGCCTCTCAGAGTTTTAACAGTGCTGATCTTCTTTGTCTTCATTATACTAAGTTCTCATTTAAGTCCAGTTTACCAACTGTTTACCATCCCTATAATGCTATGCCTCCAGATATTATTTCATTGTCCTCTTAAAAATCACTTCTCAGTAAGACCTCTCCGTGCCACCCAATATTAGATTACAACCTGCTGCCGACGTTGGAGTGCTAGGTCTTCTGATTCGTTGCTCCACATTCTTTCTTCGCTCTTCCTATTCTATCATACTGTATTTTTGTGCCTCGGGTTACCTATAGAATAGGTGTTTGGCACTGATCTGGAAGGAAATGAGCAAAAAAAAAAAAAAAAAAAAAAGGACTTAAGATTCCAAAATATATTAAGTCCTGTCTGTGAATTAGACATCATAACATAGCATCTAAACCTCAGACCAATGAGGCAGGTGTTACTAGTCCCTTTTTACAGGTAAAGATATGTGATGTGAAGAGTTTAAACAGTCTGGCCAGAAATGACAACTAGAACCAAGAGATGCAAAGCAACTATAATTCAATTTTTAAAAAGTCTGATGCCGGAGCTTTGTTCCAAGTCCCTTCTACTTTCTCTCTAACTTTGTAAGTTATCTAATCTTTAGACTTATAAAATGCTTCTCTCAAACATTCTTTCCCCCTAATGGGTTTTCGTACACAAACAAATAGGTTTTAGTACACAAGTTAGGCTGAATACAGGGAAGATTAAATCCTCATTTTGAAACACACATAATGGAATTAAAAATAAATAAATAAGGAGAGAATTTTACTTTTCCTCACTACCCAACCCATCATTCTGGAAGAGAGAATGAGTCCATATGTCAGAATTAGTTGAAAAAGTGGACCAGATATTTGCTCATCTTTGCTTGGCCACCATAATCTGGCCACCAACTTGGATCATGATGAAGTTAAGATTCCTTTGACTTCTCCCAACCCCATAGTTGTGAATCCAGTTGGGCATGGGAAAGTGGGTGGCCAAGAGGACTGCTTCTTTCTTGCCAGCAAGATAATTTCACCAGCTCCTAAAGATAGGATTAAAACAAAAATATAGCTCTTTAGCAGACAAATGATTCTAGAATATGAAAAAAAAAACCTCTAATAAAATGGGAGAAAACCTCCTCATGCTAGATGTCATAATAGCATCATCTAGAGCATATCCCACCGCTGTCCACCACCACACACATACATACTCCCCAAGGGAGCATCCTTGGATTTTGGTCACTCTCTCTAGTGTAATAGACCCTCACCACCACCACCCCTCCATACACATACTGATTACTTGTGGTGTGGAGGTGAGGTCTTTCGTTCAGAGTAATGATGTATAAGATGGGGCTACTGCAGTCAAACAAGGATGATGGTTCTTCCATCACTATTAAATACCATGGCCACTTAATTTCATCCACTTTGGGCCTGCTGATGCCAGTACCATTGACTTAGCATATTTATGGACTGTCCATGCTACACCAAAATTTTGCATAGTGTCTTCATTTTGACTTGTATTTTGCTGTGGCTTCTTTTCCCCAGTATGAATGAAGTATATACTATCTAAGTTTTAGCTGTGGTACTAAATGCTTGACACACATTATCTCATTTAATTATGGCATTTAGTCCTTAGAATGTGCAGCCTGGTTAGTTATCATTATCACTATTTTGATGGTGAGTATACATCAGGTCAAATATATTGAACATCTTGCTCAAAACTGAACATCTAGTAACTGTTGGAATGGGAATTCAAACTCAGGTCTGTTTGTACCAGTAATTACTGCCCTCTTTCCATGTGACTTTTCTTGATCCTCTATGGAATAATGAATAATTCTCTCCTTACAGCTGCTTTATTTCCCTTATACTCATCTTTTTTAAACTATGTATTATCGTGTGGGTTTCCTACAGACTTGAGAGTTCAATCAAACTACTTCTTCACCACCATGTAACTAGTACCTAATGAGATGTCTGAAGTAGAGAATACGCTAAGTACGTAAATCCTTATTTTTATTTGGAAGGATTACATAAAGGAGATACATAGAGTATTTACAGATGACATAGGAGTGATTGATCTTCATTTGCTCTGGGGCAATTGGGGAAAGCTTTTCAAAGCAGGTGGCATTGGAAATGAGCCTTGAAGAATGGATAATGATAATAACAACAGTAATCTGTAGTGTGCAGGAAGGTGGTAAAGGTGGTTAGATGACATAGAGGTAACCCATGTTTAAAAGGGCATTCTGGTGCCCTTCTAAACCAATAAACAAACACAGATATTCTCACAATCCTGAATTTACCAATATATCTGTCACTTGACTTAAGGTTTTTGCGAGTTAGTGTTTATGAAGTTAAATGCTGAAAATCAGAGAGCTGTCAGGAGTGAGGTAGAGAAGCAGTGACATCTCTCCTGACCCAGCCTAAACTAGAACACACAGATGGGAAAAAGAACATGCTGATCATTGGCTTGAATGGTGTGCAATGAACCATAGAGAATGCTCCAGTGCGACATCCTGGAATGTGTCAGAGTGGGTTGGGGACAGAGGTCAAATGCAACCCCAGAGCGTCTTACTAGCTGACAGTTCCAGAGCAGAGGTTCCAGCGGACAGCCCCACAAGATGCACACCAGGCAGCGGCCTCCACAGGCTAGCCTGTGACAGCTGCAGCAGATGGGGACGACCCAGCAGCCAGTTCCCAAATATGCTTAGTGCCTTTGCCTGAGGGCATAAGCACATTCATAATAGAGGCCCTTTTTTGTTCGTTTTTGAAGAAGGGGAGAAATCAGGTGCTCTAATTAGCCTAGACCTATTTATACTCCTAAACTATGAAGCCAGTCTCCGTAAGAAAAACTTAGTGTCTTTTTCTTGCATTTTAAAAAAGTTGTTGGGCTTCCCTGGTGGCGCAGTGGTTAAGAATCTGCCTGCCAATGCATGGGGCATGGTTTCCAGCCCTAGTCGGGGAAGATCCTACATGCCGCGGACCAACTAAGCCCGTGCGCCGCAACTACTGAGCCTGTGCTCTAGAGCCCGCGAGCCACAACTGCTGAGCCCACGTGCCACACCTACAGAAGCCTGCATGCCTAGAGCCCGTGCTTTGTAACAAGAGAAGCCACGACAATGAGAAGCTTGCGCACCGCAATGAAGAGTAGCCCCCGCTTGCCGCAACTAGAGAAAGCCTGCGTGCAGCAAGGAAGACCCAATGCAGCCAAAAATAAAAACAAATAAATAAATAAATTTATTTTAAAAAATAAATAAAATAATAAAAAATTTGTTGATTATTTCAGTAGCACTGATCATCTCACCTTCTACAACCTAAGCTATTTATAAGGGGAAAAAATAGTGTAGGTGAAGGGGAATATGGAATTTTTGGCAAATTCTGGGAGCAGCAAATGATGACTTTGGTTTGAATGTGACCAGGGCAAACTCTCTGCATTTGGCTACTCTTCAAGGCTTTATCTTCATCTATTATGTGCTTGCAGTGATGTGGAAATGCTTTCTTCCTTCTCTCCAGCATCCATAAGCACTGTGATTCCTTTCACTTCTCTCAAATCTTCCAGAATTTAGGAAAATATTGCTTTCTATGTTAATGCTTGGTGGGTTTCGTTTTGGGGCAGGTGAGGGCAGGGATTTCCAACGTGAGAAAAATAAAGTAAGACCACCACCCATATAAAGCAGAAGTAGAGAGGAATATGCCTCCCCACACAGGATGCCTTAACCCTGAAACAGACTGCACGATGCTTTAGCCCACACAGATACTGAATTACTGGCGCGTGCACAGACAATGCCAGGGTCTGCCCTTCCTTTCCAACTCAGTTTATTTTCAGCAACAGCCATTTCTGAAGATTTTTGTCTTGATGGTTTCTCTTTGCCTAGAATGTATATTTTCTAGGTTTTTGTTTATTTTCATATTGACTGATTGATTGAAGTTTTTTAACAAGAAAGGAAGAAAAGCCATGACTCAACCTCGCAATTAACTACTGAACACCTACTAACTGTGAAGCCCTATGCTAGGTGTTTGTATACATTATCTAATTTGTTTGACTTCAGTTTTTGGTACTGCACTGCAGATGAGTTATATAGAATGTTCCTTGTTATTAACTGATTACAAAGTAAAATATAGAATACTTATGAATTTGCATAGCACCTCAATAAATATTTTAAATGTTTAAATTTGTCATATATATGTATACATATACATATATATACACACATATATATGTGTATGTGTATAGATAGATAGATATAGATATAAACCTTTACAGAGTGATGTGGGGCAGTTTTGCCACTCATGATGTCAAGCATTTGGCTTAATGTTTAGCTGATTTGGGAGCTAGAATAAAGTATAGATTTTCCCTTGAACAAATACCTATATAGAAAAAATAAGTGGTGCATTGAGGACAGAGTTCTAGACTCTGCTTAGTCTTTTATTCACTGTGTGCCCTGGACAGAGTTCTTAATTTACCTGGGTTGCACAGTCATGTATGAAATAATTAGGAATTATCTAACTTAATCCAAGATTCATTCATGAACTAATAGCCTAAAATCAAGAGCCCCAAACTGTCAAGGCATTTTGAATTTATTGTAATATGCAGTTAAGTGTCTTTGTAAACAATTACATCAATAACATTTGTGGAAGTAAGAAAAGAGAGGCAGGAGATAGAGGGTTAAACCTTATGATGCTAACACTTGATGACTATACCATGTGCTCTCACTGTATTATTTTCCTCTAATCCTCACTATGTCTCCCTTTTCATATGTTTCTTACACACAAATGTACCGAAACTCAGGGCATGTAAGTTAACCTGACCACACACAAATTTTGTAGTTAACTGGAATTCAGACCTCCGTATTTGTGGCCCCATAAGTCATTATCATGTGATTATTGACCCATGCTATTTTTCCAGTCATTGGAAGAGTACTTGGGGGTACTATGGTAATAAGAATTAGTCCCTGTTCTTGAGAATTTTAATATCTAACAGAGCTGAGAAAGCATCCTGTTGACAGTAGCTGTTTGTACATGCCTTTGTTATTGGACTTCAACAGGGAAAGTTCAATGAAAATTCAAATAAGATAGTAATTACTTTGCGGGGAAGATGTATACAAGTAGGTAAATGGGCTTGGTAAGAGAGACATATGGAAAAGAAGGGACCACAGAATACAGAGAATATAGAATATACAGTCTGCCTCGGCTGTGGAATAATATTTCTATGGGTCCTCCAGCTCTGTGGAGATGACTACAGAGTTCTTTTTCTCACTTTGCCTGGCATCTCTTCTTTCTCATTCTGCCAAACACTAACATAGTAATTAAGCCCACAGAGCCCTTCAGTGTGTTACATACGTACCCCTTCAGAAGAAGATAGAGATCATTGCATTCAGTGGAGCCAGTGATTCGTAACTCAAGGAAACTTGTCTCTGTTGTGTTGCCTTGTGCTGGGCACAGACAAGAGTTTGCATCCCCTCTTACGTTTGCTGGCACAGTATAAGCCCTGGTGTATAATGTTACATATATCAAATTATAAAATGTGCAATTCTTTTTAAATTTCTCTAAAGGGTGCCCTCTTATTATATTTTATGCATTCTAGGGCTATGGTAGATATAAATTTATCATTTGAAATTCAAATGGTTATAGTTATAAAGCTGCTGACACATAAAAACAGGAAATCTAGCATATATCAGAATCTGAATGCAGTGTATGATTTGCTGAACTTTTATGATAATTTCAGTAAATTATCGAATTAGCTCTGTAGTTTTACAAATATGCTTGAAAAATGTTCAAATCGTTCTAGCAATGAATAACACTTTCTGGTCTTTTGCCCTACTTGGAAAATAAATTTCAGCTGACAAGCATGTTAGAGACATAGAAGCCACTGATCAAAGAACAATAAAATTCAATTATTTAAATTTTTGCAAGGTCCACTGGAAAATTAACTTATTACCAATCTGGCTCTTACTGCTCTTCCATATTTAAAATGTCTATTGACTTCAGCATTTTTGCACAAAAAATCTTTAAAATTAAATCTTAAGTTCATGCAAAATAGTTCAGGATGATAGAATTTTAAAGGACTTAATTGTGACTATTAGAGATTAGAATTGGAAATAGACCCAGAATTCCAACGACAACTAAGATAGAAATGTATGTCAGAGACCATTTAATATTTTGCTGACATCTACCCCATCCATTGGTTCTATTTATGTAAATATGGACCAATTGAATTACCACACAAAGTTGAGTTGAATCTGTCTGTTCCCTCTCATCTAAATGTGTAAGCAAAATGCTAGGTTTGGCCAAAACTTTGGAGTTTGGACCTCAGATGGATTTTTTTTCCTACTTATTTTTTGCCCATACTTTAATAGAAATATTGAGCTAATTCAGCATATCTGCTTTAGGAGCCGCTATTTTTCACTTTGTCTATAGGCTTGAATTCAATAGGCTACTGCTAATATCCACATCATTAAACAGATATCTCCTGCAATCTCTCTTAGTTGATTTTTCACTGGTATAATTGCACATCACAAAACACACCCCTACAAAGCACCTCTTCTATGCAAGGAACTTTGTTAAAAGGTAGAAATATTTTGACCTACCATTACCCCTAAGACCCACTGGCATATCCCATCTATAAATGGTCAGTGTCCTACCAATCCAATTTTTTTTTTGAAAGCAGAGAATTTATTATTTTTTTTAAACATCTTTACTGGAGTATAATTGCTTTACAATGTCGTGTTAGTTTCTGCTGTATAACAAAGTGAATCAGCTATATGTATACATATATCCCCATATCCCCTTCCTCTTGCATCTGCCTCCCACCCTCCCTATCCCACCCCTCTAGGTGGTCACAAAGCACCGAGCTGATCTCCCTGTGCTATGCAGCTGCTTCCCACTAGCTGTATATTTTACATTTGATAATGTGTGTATGTCAATGCTATTCTATCACTTCATCCCAGCTTACCCTGCCCTGTCCCCGTGTCCTCAAGTTCATTCTCCACGTCTGCATCTTTATTCCTGTCCTGCCCCTAGGTTCATCAGAACCTTTTTTTTTTTTAAGATTCCATATATATGTGTTAGCATACAGTATTTGTTTTTCTCTTTCTGACTTACTTCGCTCTGTATGATAGACTTCAGGTCCGCCACCTCACTACAAATAACTCAATTTTGTTTCTTTTTATGGCTGAGTAATATTCCATTGTATATATGGGCCACATCTTCTTTATCCATTCATCTGTCGATGGACAGTTAGGTTGCTTCCATGTCCTGGCTATTGTAAAAGTGCTGCAATGAACACTGTGGTACATGACTATTTTTGAATTATGGTTTTCTCAGAGTATATGCCCAATAGTGGGATTGCTGGGTCATATGGTAGTTCTATTTGTAGTTTTTTAAGGCATCTCCTTACTGTTCTGCATAGTGGCTGTATCAATTTACATTCCCACCAACAGTGCAAGAGGGTTCCCTTTTCTCCACACCCTCCCAGTATTTATTGTTTGTAGATTTTTTGATAATGGCCATTCTGACTCGTGTGAGGTGATACCTCATTGTAGTTTTGATTTACATTTCTGTAATGAATAGTGATGTCGAGCATCCTTTCATATGTTTGTTGGCAATCTGTATATCTTCTTTGGAGGAATGTCTATTTAGATATTCTGCCCATTTTTGGATTGGGTTGTTTGTTTTATTGACATTGAGCTGCATGAGCTGCTTGTATATTTTGGAGATCATTTGTCAGTTGATTCGCTTGGGAATATTTTCTCCCATTCTGAGGGTTGTCTTTTGGTCTTGTTTATGGTTTCCTGTGCTGTGAAAAAGCTTTTAAGTTTCATTAGGTCCCATTTGTTTATTTTTGTTTTTATTTCCATTTCTCTAGGAGGTGGATCAAAAAGGATCTTGCTGTGATTTATGTCAAAGTGTGTTCTTCCTATGTTTTCACCTAAGAATTTTATACTAGCTGGCCTTACATTTAAGTCCTAAATCCATTTTGAGTTTATTTTTGTATATGGTGTTAGGAAGTGTTCTAATTTCTTTCTTTTACATATAGCTGTCCAGTTTTCCCAGCACCACTTATTGAAGAGGCTGTCTTTTCTCCATTGTATATTCTTGCCTCCTTTATCAAAGATATGGTGACCATATGTACAAGGGTTTATCTCTGGGCTTACTGTCCTGTTCCATTGATCTATATTTCTGTTTTTGTGCCAGTACCATACTGTCTTGATTACTGTAGCTTCGTAGTTTAGTCTAAAGTCAGGGAGCCTGATTCCTCCAGCTCCGTTTTTCTTTCTCAAGATTGCTTTGGCTATTCGGCGTCTTTAGTGTTTCCATACAAATTGTTAAATTTTTTGTTCTAGTTCTGTGAAAAATGCCATTGATAGTTTGAAAGGGATTGCATTGAATCTGTAGATTGCTTTAGGTAGTATAGTCATTTTCACAATGTTGATTCTTCCAGTCCAAGAACATTGTATATCTCTCCATCTGTTTATATCATCTTTAATTTCTTTGATCAGTGTCTTATAGTTTTCTGCATACAAGTCTTTTGTCTCCTTAGGTAGGTTTATTCCTAGGTATTTTATTCTTTTGTTGCAATGGTAAGTGGGACTTTTTCTTTAATTTCTTGCAGATTTTTCATCATAAGTGTATAGGAATGCAAGATAGTTCTGTGCATTAATTTTGTATCCTGCTACTTTAGCAAATTCATTGATTAGCTCTAGTAGTTTTCTGGTAGCATCTTTAGGATGCTCTATGTATATAGTATCATGACATCTGCAAACACAGACAGCTTTACTTCTTCTTTTCCAATTTGGATTCCTTTTATTTCTTTTTCTTCTCTGGTTGCTGTGGTTAAAACTTCCAAAACTGTGTTGAATAATAGTGGTGAGAAAAGGCATGCTTGTCTTGTTCCTGATTTTAGAGGAAATGGTTTCAGTTTTTCACCATTGAGAACGATGTTGGCTGTGGGTTCGTCATATATGGCCTTTATTATGTTGAGATAAGTTCCTTCTTTGCCTACTCTCTTGAGAGTTTTTATCATAAATGGGTGCTGAATTTTGTCAAAAGCTTTTTCTTCATCTATTGAGATTATCATATGGTTTTTATCTTTCAGTTTGTTAATATGGTATATATCACATTGATTGATTTGCATATATTGAAGAATCCTTGCATTCCTGGGATAAGCCCCACTTGATCATAGTGTATGATCCTTTTAATGTGCTCTTGGGTTCTGTTTGCTAGTATTTTGTTGAGGATTTTGGCATCTATGTTCATCACTGATACTGGCCTGTAGTTTTCTTTTTTGTGACATCTTTGTCTGGTTTTGGTATCAGGGAGATGGTGGCCTCATAGAATGAGTTTGGGAGTGTTCCTGCCTCTGCTGTATATTGGAAGATTTTGAGAAGGATAGGTGTTAACTCTTCTGTTTGATAGAATTCGCCTGTGAAGCCATCTGGTCCTGGGCTTTCGTTTCTTGGAAGGTTTTTAATCACAGTTTCAATTTCAGTGCTTCTGACTGGTATGTGTATATTTTCTGTTTCTTCCTGGTTCAGACTCAGAAGGTTGTGCTTTTCTGAGAATTTGTCCATTTCTTCCAGATTGTCCATTTGATTGGCATATAGTTGCCTATAGTAATCTCTCATGATCCTTTGTATTTCTGCAGTGTCAGTTGTTACTTCTCCTTTTTCATTTCTAATTCTATTGATTTGAGTCTTCTCCCTTTTTTTCTTGATGAGTCTGGCTAACGGTTTATCAATTTTGTTTATCTTCTCAAAGAACCAGCTTTTAGTTTTATTGATCTTTGCTGTTGTTTCCTTCCTTTCTTTTTCATTTATTTCTGATCTTCATGATTTCTTTCCTTCTGCTAAATTTGGGGGTTTTTTGTTCTTCTTTCTCTGATTGCTTTAGGTGTAAGGTTAGGTTGCTTATTTGAAATTTTTCTTGTTTCTTGAGGTAGGATTGTATTGGTATACACTTCCCTCTTAGAACTGTTTTTGCTGCGTCCCGTAGGTTTTGGGCCATTATGTTTTCATTGTCATTTGTTTCTAGGTATACTTTGATTTCCTCTTTGATTTCATCAATGATCTCTTGGTTACTTAGTAGTGTATTCTTTAGCCTCCATGTGTTGGTATTTTACAGGTTTTTTTTTTTCCTGTAATTGATATCTAGTCTCATAGCATTATGGTCAGAAAAGATACTTGATATGATTTCAGTTTTCTTAAATTTACCAAGGCTTGATTTGTGACCTAAGGTATGATGTATCCTGGAGAATGTTCCATGGGCACTTGAGAAGAAAGTTTATTCTGTTGTTTTTGGATGCAATGTCTCATAAATATCAATTAAGTCCATCTTGTTTAATGTGTCATTTAAGGTTTGTGTTTCCTTATTTATTTTCATTTTCAGTGATCTGTCCATTGGTGAAAGTGGGGTGTTGAAGTCCCCTACTATGATTGTGTTACTGTGGATTTCCCCTTTTATCGCTGTTAGCATTTGCCTTCTGTATTGAGGTCATCCTATGTTGGGTGCATAAATATTTACAGTTGTTATATCTTCTTCTTGGATTGATCCCTTGATCATTATGTAGTGTCCTTTGTCTCTTGTAGTAGTCTTTATTTTGAAGTCTATTTTGGCTGATACGAGAATTGCTACTCCAGCTTTCTTTTGATTTCCATTTACATGGAATATCTTTTCCCATCCCCTCACTTTCAGTCTGTATATATCCCTAGGTTTGAAATGGGTCTGTTCTAGACAGCATATATACGGGTCTTGTTTTTGTATCAATTCAGCCAGTCTGTGTCTTTTGGTTGGAGCATTTAATCCAGTTACATTTTAGGTAATTATCAATATGTATGTTCCTATTCCCATTTTCTTAATTGTTTTGGGTTTGTTATTGTAGGTCTTTTCCTTCTCTTGTGTTTCCTGCCTAGAGTAGTTCCTTTAACATTTGTTGTAAAGCTCATTTGGTGGGTCTGAATTCTCTTAACTTTTGCTTGTCTGTAAAGGTTTTAATTTCTCGTCGAATTTGAATGAGATCTTTGCTGGGTAGAGTAATCTTAGTTGTCACTTTCATCACTTTAAATATGTCCTGCCACTCCCTTCTGGCTTGCAGAGTTTCTGCCGAAAGATCAGCTATTAACCTGATGGTGGTTCCCTTGTATGTTATTTGTTGGTTTCCGCTTGCTACTTTTAATATTTTTCTTTGTATTTAATTTTTGATAGTTTGATTAATATGTGTCTTTGCGTGTTTCTCCTTGGATTTATCCTGTATGGGACTCTCTGCACTTCCCAGACTTGATTGACTATTTCCTTTCCCATATTAGGGAAGTTTTCAGCTATAATCTCTTCAAATATTTTCTCAGACCCTTTCTTTTTCTCTTCTCCTTCTGGGACCCCTATTATTCGAATGTTGGTACATTTAAGGTTGTCCCAGTGGTCTCTGAGACTGTTCTCAATTCTTTTCATTCTTTTTCTTTATTCTGCTCTGCAGTAGTTATTTCCACTATTTTATCTTCCAGGTCACTTATCTGTTCTTCTGCCTCAGTTATTCTGCTATTGATTCCTTCTAGAGAATTTTTAATTTCATTTATTGTGTTCATCATTTTTTGTTTGCTCTTTAGTTCTTCTAGGTCCTTGTTCAACGTTTCTTCTATTTTCTCCATTCTATTTCCAAGATTTTGGATCATTTTTACTATCATTACTCTGAAATCTTTTCCAGGTGGACTGCCTATTTCCTCTGCATTTGTTTGGTCTGTTGCGTTTTTACTTTGCTCCTTCATCTGCTATTTGTTTCTCTGTCTGCCCATTTTGCTTAACTTACTGTGTTTGGCGTCTCCTTTTTGCAGGCTGCAGGTTTGTAGTTCCCATTGTTTTTGGTGTCTGCCCGCAATGGGTAAGGTTGTTTCAGTGGCTTGTGTAGGCTTCCTGGTGGAGGGCACTGGTGCCTGTGTTCTGGTGGGTGAGCTGGATCTTGTCTTTCTGGTGGTCAGGGCTGTGTCCGGTGGTGTGTTTTGGGGTGTGTGTGAACTTAGTATGATTTTAGGCAGCCTCTTGCTAATGGGTGGGGTTGTGTTCCTCTCTTGCTAGTTGTTTGCCATGCGGTGTCCAGCACTGGAGCTTGCTGGCCGTTGGGTGGAGCTGGGTCTTAGTGTTGATACCGAGATCTCTCGGAGAGATCTCGCTGATTGATATTACATGGGGCCGGGAGGTGTCTGGTGGACCAATGTCCTGAACTCGGCTCTCCCACCTCAGAGGCTCAGGCTTGACACCAGGCCAGAGCACCAAGACCCTGTCAGCCACACAGCATCAGAGGGTCACAGTGAATGTGGAGTTACAAGAGAGGGTGTGCACCTGCTGAGGCTGGAGCTGCATCACCAGTTTAGGTCTTAAGAGGGCTTTGCTATTCTCTTTAGGACAATCTGAATCCAATTTTTATTCTTTTATACACTTAGATGCATCCAAGTGTAACACTCAAATGAGCAACATAAAAACATTCATCTAAATTAAACGTAAGGTTATATTATATCAGTGGGACAAAGAATATCAGAGTCAATGGGAAGGATTATTTAATGTGTTAATGTAACAGGATATTAGCTTTATTAAATAAGTTGTTGACACAGCTACTGACGTGAATGGTAGAATTTGATCTGTTACCTCAACAAATCTGTGAGGTAGGCAAGAAATAATTATTTATTTACATTATGCAGTTGGAAAAATTTTAGTCCAGGAACTTTTTCAAACTCACATTTAGCAAATAAAAACAGAAAATGCCCATTTAAATTTGAATTTCAGATAAATAATGAATAATTTCTAATGTAAGCATTTCCCATACCATATTTGGAATATTCTTACACTTAAACAAACAAAAAGTAATATCTAATGTTATCTAAGGTTTAAATTTAACTTGGATTCTGTATATTATCTGGCAACTATACACACAGTCAAAGTAGAGCTAAAAAAAATTCAAGATCATGTCTTTTGATTTCATCTCCAACATACTTTCTAGAGTGTCGTACTGGCTTAAAATGGTAACCTTAAACCATTAGCAGTTCCCAGCCACAAGGTTACAGAAACTCAATATCTATAATTTAGATAATTAGAAAGTAGAAACCATTGGTAGTTACCTATGTAACCAATACTACCTGTGTCCAATGAAAAAATAATCATAAAGATTCAGAGCAGGCCCTTTTTCAATGTGATCTCTCTAGGCCACAGTCAGGCTACGTTTGTCATCTCTTGTCATCCTGAGTGTATGGTCTGTGTACTCCATTGCCATTAACCAATCCAGTTGGTTAAATTAGTACAGAATGACTAAAAAGTATTACAATCTAGGGAAAAAAAATTACCTTTTGTGGGGGAGGCGAAATTTCCTCCCAACCCCTCTTGAGTTCCTTTGGCTGTCTAATCTGACACATGGCAGATTAACAAGAGAAAAAAATCATATACACTGAGGTCTCATAGAAATGGGAATTGTAAAGTAATCAAAGCAGACTATTTACATATCATTTTTAGACAAAGAAACAATTATATGTGAAGATTTAACAAAACAAAGGGGCTTACGTTTGGGGGAGCAGACTAATGAAGAAGTAACAAAGTTTGTTTAGACAGCTTTCTTAGCCTTGAATATCCTAACTTTGGTGATAAGGATAGTTTCTATCCTCCTGGTATAGGGAGGATACCTCCACATGGGAGATTTATTTTCCATATTTGGGGTAAAAAGGGAGTTCATAGTGTTTTTTAACATTTTTTTCCCCACTGTCTGTTTTTTTAGTAACTTGAATTCAGAGTAATCAATATGTCATTGAGGCATATTTTGGGGTAGACTGCCCTGGGTCCCAACTTGAACCAACATAGTCCTGTGTTGACCATTAATTTATTATTATTACTTATAAAGTATATTAATTTATGAATTACAATGTAATTAATTGATTTTTAGGAGACCTTGTTTCCACCTGAAATAAAATGTTATGTCAACCCATTGTACCCTTAAAACATTCCTTGATAAGAAACATCAGCATTTGACCAAAAACAGTATTGTTAAGAGATTAAGATGATGACCTAGAAGTCAGACTACTTGGTAAATCTATGTCCCTTTGATTTCTCTTTGGATGCTATTGGTACGTTATTTACCTTCCCTAAACCTTATATGCTTCATATATAAAATAGATGTAAAGACAATACTTAGTACAGGTTATCTCTTACAATTCCTACAACAATCCTAATGGAAAAGTACCCGCTACATAGTAACCGCTTACGATTGTGATTTTTACTACCTATACTTTATGGAGCAGAGTTTATTGTTTTGTTCTGGGATCCCTCTGTCAGATGTACTCATGAACACAATTAATTAATTAACTAACTGATTACTTATTTATTTATTATTTATTTATTCATCCTTTCCCTTTATTGGAATAATTCTCTCCTGGTTTCATTCTTTTTTTATAAATTACTTTCTCCATCATGACTTTATCCTTTGTGATGATTATTGTAAATAATAATGGCCAGAAGAATATAGTGAACAGGGTTCTGTGTTGGGGATCAAGGAAAGATAAACCAACCATTTTTTGTGTCCTAAGTACTACTGATGGTCTGTGACCTTGGGATGTTTATCTAAATCCTCATCTCCATTTTGTAGACTGAGAAGCTGTATGTTATCTGGAAGAGCTAAAGTATTCTGGGTGTGGTAAGTTCTCAATAAATAATGGCTATTATACCACTCAAAGAGAAGAGAGGTCTATTTTAAAGGACAGCTTTGGGATGACAGCCCTTCCACTAATTTTCCTCAACCACCTTTACCGATAGCAGTCACTCAACATTCTGCTACCCAAGTGTACATTTTGGTGAGGCTCATTTAGCAGTAAGACAGACTTACTTATGGAAAGGTGAATTGGGCGTCTACATAACCCAAGTAGAATTTATTGCCATTCTTTGAAATGATTTTTTAGTCTTCTAAGGCCTCAAAGTAAATTATAAAAGATGTGTGCATCTCTGGGACAAATATGTTGACCACTCCTTATCACCTCTTAAAAAAAAGAAGGAGAATAAAATATGCAGTAGGTACTCACAAGATGCTGGCATAGAGCTTTACATTGCTGTATTCCACAGGTCACAGGAAAATAATAATTAATTATAATAATTGTATGTTAGAGATGAGTCAGATAAACTTAGATCAGTCATCTATAAACATAGACAAGTTACTATTTCCACCTCATAGATTAAAAAAAAAAATGGGACAGGAAGTAAAATAATCCTCAAAAACTTTGTCAGGTAGGTATTAAATAAGCTAATATATCATAAAAAGGGACTAAAAGATGCCAACCCAGATACTTTTCACATCCATAGTGAGCACAATCTATGTGGAATCATTTCTCCTCAAAGGTCATACATGCCTGAAAATCAGGGGAAATGGCTCACACGTGGAGTGCGTCAGTAGCAGAGCCTGTGTTTTCAGTAAGCAGAGGCAAACCACAGAGTAAGCTACCGTAGAAGCCCTAAGGTGTGGCAGTGACAACAGTCATTCCTGCTTTGGCATTCAGAAGGAGAAGTGCTTGCCAAGATCAAAATGCTAATCAGAGCTTGCTGGGAGAGTTGGTTGTTCCAGGCTGCAGCCAAAGCAGTAGGTTGCTTGAAGTAGCTGTACAATATATTAGCGCCTAGTCTTAACTGGATTGTCCCTGCAAGAGTTATCAGAAAATGGTCAGAAATGAAACCAAGGAAGTAGATGTTGCATAAACATCAGAATTACTACAGTTAGTTCTAGAGAGCCCTAAATTCCCAGAGGCATTCGGGTGTGATGGAAAGAATTAGGAGTCAGACTGAATGGAGTTAAAATTTCAGTAACAGTTTGGCCTCTGTGGGACTCAGTGATTTCTGTAAAATGGGGATGTTAATATCTATACTCAACATTTATAAGGATAAAATGAACTAAATCAAGTGTATGTGAGAGTTATTGCTGCATAACAAACTATTCCAAAATTTAGCAGCTTAAACAACTATAAACATTTATTTTCTCACATAGTTGCTGAGGGTCAGAAATCCAGAGTGGCTTTAGATGAGCAATTCTGGTTTAGGGCCTCTCATGAAATTGATGAATACAGTCATCTGAAGACTCGACTGGAACTAGAGAATCTGCTTCCAACCTTACTCATGGGGCTGTTTGGCAAAACTTCATCTCCTTGCTGAGTGTTGGAAGGAAACCCCAGATCCTCATCATGTGGGTTTCTTCATTTGACTGCGCATAGCAGGGCTACATACTTCTCCCAGAGTGTGTATTCCAAGAGAGAAAGAAGGTCCCAAAGAGTGAGAATGGGCATGCATAGAGCACCCAAGACAGGAGCAAGAGTCTTTATAGAAGCCAATCTCAAAAGTGACATACCGGGCTTCCCTGGTGGCGCAGTGGTTGAGAGTCTGCCTGCCGATGCAGGGAACGCGGGTTCGTGCCCCGGTCCAGGAAGATCGCACATGCCGCAGAGCGGCTGTGCCCGTGAGCCATGGCCGCTGAGCCTGCGCGTCCGGAGCCTGTTGCTCCGCAACGGGAGAGGTCACAACAGTAAGAGGCTCGCGTATCGCCAAAAAAAAAAAAAAAAGTGACATACCAATACTTCTGCCACATTATATTAATTAGAAGTCCAGGTCCTGCTTAAGGGGAGGGGATGATAAAAGAGCATGAGTTCCCTCAAGATCGGGATTATTGGTGCATTTTAAGGGCTGCCTACCACCGTACATGATGCACCTAACACATAAGACATACCCAGGAAATGTCAGCTGAAATCTAAAAGCACTTTTAAAATGGTTTTCTACAGTTTTGTTTTAATATGTAAAATGAGTATAATTTTTTAGCATATTTTTGCTTTTATGTCAGTTTTTCTATGTGAAGTTGAAGATTTATGATGACTAATGAATATTAGTTCTTTTCCATCTTCGCTCCCTGAAATCTCAATATTCCTTAATCTTAAAATATTTTTATATTGTATTCTTTAGAATCTGCCGTGATCCTTCCAACAATCTGAACTAACCCTCTCATTCTCTGCATCCAAAGTAAAAATAAATATTACTTTTATCTCAGATGATTATAAGAAAAAAATCAGGGTTATCCCAATGTATAGGTGTAAGCTTCCAAGCAATGAGGATTATCCCAACATTGATTATTTTGGCATTCATTTCTTGCTTTAATCTATAAATAAATCTTCACCTCACTACAGAGTTTCCTTTTATCCATGTACAATAGTGATATTTATTAGACTCTGTAATTGTAAGATTTGAATCTAGATGAATGGCTCTGTCCCACATGATTTCCTTTGTGGAAGAGTTGTGGGTATAAAGAAGAGGATGCCAGGATATTGATACCAAAGACTGTGATGTCATAACTTTTTCAACACAGTGGCTCTTGCTGTTCTCCAAGCCTGGAGTTCCTTATTTCAAGAAAAGAGCCCTATTTTGCTGAGTCACTCAAACCAGAATAGGGTGTTAATTAGGACTGCTCTTCCATTTTTGTTCCTGATAGCCAATCATATCAAGTTCTGCTGACTTTACTTTCTACATATTACTTAAACCCATCACTTATTCTTTCTATCACTTAACTCTTTCCATCCAATGTTTCTCCTCCAGGAAAGAAACAATGGTTGTGCAAATTATATAGAAAAATCCTCTAATGATTCCTTCCTCCTTCCTCTTCCTCCTTCACTCTTTAACCCAATTAGACTATTCTAAGACACTTGGGGCTGCCAATTAGACTATTCTAAGACAATTGTTGGATAAAATCTCTACCTTAGTTAAAAAGACTTTTAAAGCCCCCATAAAATCAAGCCCTATAATATGACATGTAAAACATTACAAATGTGGTCCTAGACTATCTCTTCACCTTCATATTTGACCGCTCTAAACTGAATACACACACACATTTATGCTCCAGCAAAACCAAACTGCTTTTAGTTTGCTGAACTCACTCTGCCTTATACTTTAATTCCTTTGTACATGCAGTTTACTTTGGTTAGAATGTCATACCTTTGCTGCCTCCCTAGTTAACTTCTATTCTTTCCTCAAAACCCCATTTGAATATTCCTGTTATGCATTCTGGACTGCCTTCTCAAGCCTGAGAGAGTAAACTACTCCTTCCTCTCTCTAATTCTACACTTTGTAAGCATATTACTCTTCTGAGCCTACTCAGTGGTAGTGTATTGGCTCTAAGACAATCTTTAATACAAAAAATGAGCATGTTGGGATCATAGGGTATTTAGCCTGCCTTTAATATTTGAAAGTAATAGGTTACACATGTTATAAATATTAGATTGAAACATATAAAATTGTAGCCTTTGTGGGTTTAAAATGGTTGTCAAATACAACACTTTCATACTTGATATGAAAACGCCTTTTTTCATTGTGCACTGGGGATGTGTAATTTGGAAGAGACTAGAAACATCATATGGTATAGCCGTGGGAGGTGTCTGTTAACATGTGCCATCTTGTGAAAGAAAAATTTGACTTTTTAAAATAAAATTAAAAAGTGAATTATTAAGGTCAATAGACATAAGTTATCTAGAGATGAATATATATATGAGATCTCAAAGGAAAAGAATGGAACAATAAAGATATGCTGTTTGTGTATATATGCATATTATGTATATTATACTGCATACTATATATACTATATATTAGTGTGTATATCTATATATACTATATATATTTATATATCGTATATATAGTATGTGTATACTATAGGAAAATGTTGGGTGGCCACATGCAAGGCATATTTAAGAGGATATACTACAGTTTGATAATAAAGGGTCAAACTCAATGTGAATTTTAATGTTTATGCTCTAAAAATGTATGAAGTACTTAAAGATGAGGTTATTGTTTCTTTTTAGAGGGCTTATTTGATTGCAAACATCATTTTAGGGGAGAAATGGAAAAAAGAGAACTACAGTCACCTCAGTGGATGCATGTTACAGGGGATAGGAGATGCTTCTTTGGAATGCTCATTTTATGAACTTCAGATATCAGTTATTCAGATGATATCTTTATTGAAAACTCCACAAATGATTCTGATACCCTCCATTATATACTGGTCACTGTTCTACAGATAATCAGACAATAGCTATAGTATCTATATTTATGTAAATAGATATAGCTATATCAATGTATGTTTATAATTACATCAACCTCTTAAATGATGTTCCAGTATTGGTATTTCTTTTCCATTTAGGAATCAAGAAACATATAGTCTGGTAGACCAAGCTACTGGAAAATAGCCCAGTCCTGTCATATGGATGGGAGAATTTATTTGAGGGGAGGGGAGGGTGGCCTTAGAACTGTTTCTTCTTATCTCATCAAGCTGTTTGGCTGCCCATCCATCCATAAACTGCCTAACAGATACCATCTCCTCACTGTTTCCCTTCCTGAGGAGAATCTCATGCTGGTCAAAATCTCCTCAAAGTCCTCAGCTCCTCCTCCCCCACAGGAATGCTCCTATTTGGCCAGGTACTCAAATCAACTGGCCTTTGCTTAAACCTCCAGGGGAGATGTTCAGACAGTGAGTCACTTTCCTGATGTATGAGATTTATCCAGATATCTGACCCAGATTCAGTATTTCTGAAAGTGAGGCATGGGTTTGGCCACAGTGTACAGTGGACTTGAGCTATTCATTTTCTGTCAAGTGGTTTCTTTGAGTTTCTTCTGGCTCAGGAATCACTTTGAAGCTGATGGATCATGCTTTTGTTTATGTAATATACATTGAGCTCCTAACATGTTTATGGAATGGCATTAGTAGGTGTGGGCTATTTTAAAAAATGAGTAAGATGTGCTCCTTGACCTTAAGAAGCTTATAAAACAGATTGTTTATCGGTAACTGTGAAGTTTAATAACATATTAATTTAGCACATAGTAGGCATTCCATAACTGATGAATGAGTTAAGGAAGTACTAGAACAGGACGGTCATCATACTACTGAAAATGCTATAGGAAGACTTGCTAATTTTAATGTTGTGGGACAGAAAGTACCTCTCTCTTCCACTTCTCTAAATGTTGAAATCTGATGTACCTCCCAGGCTCATCTTAACCATAAATGTGGGAATGAAAAATCCAAGTAGGAAGTTCTGTCAGAGTAAAGTAAAAAATGGGGAAGTGTGTGATATATTTAGGAAATGGAAGAGTCTATTGTGGGATTAGGGGTGTAGGGAGCATCAGGCAGAGTTGAGGCAAGTGTGTGACAAGAGGAACCACAAAGATATAATTTAAGCATTAGACAGATGAGGCAGAAGCTAGGCACTTTGATTTCCAACCACTGCATTTGCAAGGGAATCCAGAGAAGTTGCCATGCACTACCATTTATTAAACATGTAAAGAGTGCCAAATATTGCCTAATCACTTGCCTTATCTGGAAAAAAAAAGTATTATTATTACCTCTTTCAGAAGCAAATTGTGAGAATTAAATAATCTAACACATCTAAAATTTTCAGTGGCTAAGAGAGGTATTCAGCATTTTGCATTTTGTCATTCAAAAGTATTTATTGAGCGGGACTACCCTGGCGGTCCAGTGGTTAAGATTCTGCACTCCCGCTGGGTGTGGTTTCTATCCCTAGTGGGGGAACTAAGATCCCACATGCTGCGTGTCATGGCCAAAAAATTAAAAAAATAAAGTTTAATTTAAAAAAATTATTTATTGAGTACCTATCTATGTCAGACAATTTGCTAGGCAATGAGGGTCGAGGATAGAATAAAAAATACAAGAGCCTGGCTTTATGGAGATTATATTACAGCAGATAAAGACAAATGATAAATAAGAAAATATGTGAATAACCAAAATAAACAGGTAATTAAAGAAATGGAGATGATACAATATAAGCAAATGGTCATGCAAGGTCTCCCAGAAGGAATTAACCTTAATTTAAAATTTGATTGAAGAGAAGAGGTAAATCATATGGCAGTAAAGGGGAAGAACATTTCTAGTGAGGGGAATATCTAGGCAAAATCCCTGAAGCGGATACCATGCTTGGAGCATTCAAAGACCAGAAAAAAGTCACTGTGGCTTTAAAGAAGTAAGGGGTGAGCAGGGGCTGGCGGGGGGCAGGTGGTGGTCAGGGGGGACGTGGTGAGATGTCGAGTGGTAGCATGTGGAGTGGCAGCGTGTAAGGTAAGAAAGATGTATGTAACCATGCTGTGTAGTTTTGTAGGCTACAGTAATGAGCTTGGCTTTTATTCTCACATAAAGAGAAACTATGGAAGAGGATAAAACAATCTGACTTAAGTTTTTAAATGATGTCAATGGCTTCTGAGTGAAGAAGAAATTACAGGGGAGCAAAAGAAAAAGGAGAGAGACTACTGCTCAGAGATTGGCAATGAGGATGGGTTGAATTAGAATGTCAGCGGCGGGTTCCACATATAAATGAACTTATTTACAAAACAGAAACA
Source organism: Aethalodelphis obliquidens (assembly GCF_003676395.1). Classification (NCBI taxonomy): domain Eukaryota; kingdom Metazoa; phylum Chordata; class Mammalia; order Artiodactyla; family Delphinidae; genus Aethalodelphis; species Aethalodelphis obliquidens. Next base: position 24,117,800 of record NW_020837964.1, on the reverse strand, counting down.
GACTCACAGACTTGGAGAACAAACCTATGGTTACCTGGGGGGAAGGGTAGGGGGGAGGGATAGATTGGGAGTTTGGAATTGACAGGTACACACTGCTGTATTTAAAACAGTTAACCAACAAGGACCTATTGTATAACACAAGGAACACTGCTCAATATTCTGTAATAAACTAAATGGGAAAAGAATTTGAAAAAGAATAGATACATGTATATGCATAACTGAAAAAAATAATCAACAACAACAACAAAAAAATGCATTCACCTTTGAAGGAAACATTATTATAGCATACAAGAAAAATGGTATAAATATTTTTATAGAGCAATTAAAATCAAAACAATCTGTGCATATTTACATAGAAATGTAACTGTAAAATATTTTGAGGTTTTCTTTGTATGGACATCTTTGTAAAACATTCAGATCCAAGTGAAAAATATAATAACACTTAGATCTTAATAGCGGTCAGATTTCACCAATCAAGAAAAATAAATGTGATGGGCAAATTTTAGGGTGAAAAAAAAAGAATAGAATAAAATTTAAAAAAAAGAATGTCAATGGTGGAAATAAAAAATGATTACTGTAGAATAGCACTGTTCAGTAGAACTTTCTGGGACAATGGACATATTCTATATTTAAACCCTTGAAATGTGATTAGTATGACTGTGGAACTCACTTTACAATTTTTTATGTAATTTTAATTAATTTAAATTTAAATAACCACACATGGCTACTGGTTTCTCCTTTGAGCAGTGCCGCTCTACAAAGTGAACAATTGGAATCAAACCAACATGCCTTCAAAACTCCATGTTCTTAACTACTGCCCTGCAGTACATCATTTAAAAGATGCAAGGGAGTGATTTCTGAGCTGCTCCATTTGTAGCTCTTTCTAGGCTCTCAGACATGGAGGGGACTTTCACCAGCAGAAGAAAATGCAGAGAATGCCACCCATCACTTCCCCACTGTTAGTGCTTCTGAGGAGGCCTTGCCACCTTGCAATTCCCCTTTTGATTATGGCATGTAGTATAAGCAAGGAGGAGAGACACATTTACTTTGTAAGAACACTTAGCTGTCCTAGTAATGTGTTTAATACCAAAGACCTGCTTTAAATTGTGAAGAGGATGGATTTAAAACTGTCTCTTTCCAGTTGATTGTCAATTTATGGCATCATTATTAGTGACAACAGATAGCTTCTCTGGGATGGCAGAAATGCAGTTCGATTGTCATAGGCTGTCAGCTGTTGTATTTGGGTGCGATTTTTTAATGCATCCTTTACAAAGGCTCTAATGCTTATAATAATAGAAACAGAACTTGCTGTTTTCTTTTTAAGGAAGGGGGGTTAATTATGAGCACATTCTGTTATATTCAGAGTAAGAGTTGCAGCAAGAAAGTTGCAGTAAATATCAGGGTCCACAAGATTCTCCTTGCTTAGTGCCAGCATTTAGCAACAGCTCAATAACAATTTTAAATGAAAAAAAAAGAATAATATAATAAAATAAAGACCTTTAAAAATAAAATAAAATAAAATAAAAAATAATAAATAAATAATAAATAAATAAATAAATAATAAAATAAAATAAAAATAAAACTCCAGAATGAGTTTGCCCTTTTTCTCAAGTAATCCCATTGGTTGGTATATTACTTATTCCATTATTACTCTAAAAGCATGTTTAAACTTCTTTTGGAAATTTCCAGTTTCCTCTAGATGATTAGTTAAGGGCAGACAATTGCTAGCCCAGAGGAGGTTCTTAGGAACTTTGGAAACTTAGAATGTAAGTCCTGAAAGACCTATGACTGTCCATACGGTATAAACCTCTCCACCATACATGAGAGCAAGCTGATTGTGATAGGGATCGGTGCAATAATTTTTGAGCCCTTTTGAGTTCCATGCCCTATTCTATGAACACCCTCTCTGACGATCAGAAGTAACCTTGGGAAACAGCAAACACCATGCTCCATCATGTGGGTGAATAGTACAGCTGATCAGATTCGAAGAGGTTTGTCTTTACTTGAAAATGCAATAAGATTATAAACACATAAAACCGTCTCCTAAGCTGGAATAATAATAAAAGATTTCCCAAGTTCCAAGATTTCGGAGTCTAAGTGGTACCGTTGGACTAAATGAATATCCATCCTTTTGAGGGAACTACTTTAAAGGAGGAAAAAGACCTTTAACTTTGGTTTCTGAAGACAAATCACTTTGAGAAAAGTAAAACATCCTAGAGAATCTCAAGAGCAACCAGCAAAATCGGAGAGTTGTTCTTCTGAAGAGAGAGACACTGAAGGAGGCACAAGTTCATTCAGCTGTTCTTTTCCTAGCAATGTTTAGGAAGCCTCTAAGTTACCAGCACAGGAGAAGGATTGGGGGTAATATTAATTTGCAGTCAGCTATATCCATCTTATTTGTTTCTTTTACAGACTTCTTTTGATGTTACTTCAAATAATCTTTGACACTGAAGGAAAAGGAGGATGACAAATACAAATATGTAAATTAGTTTCAGTAGGCTTCAATCCTAAACTGTTCTCCAAGAAAAGGGAGAAAGTTGATGATTCAAATAGTACTCTCTGGATTGACCTGCCTTCACATCACTTATTCCATGATACCTGTTGAGCAGCTAACTATGATGCTCCAAGTCCTAAGCCAGACCTTGGCATGGCAGCAGTGCATGGGAGACATATAGTTCCTGCCCACATGTAAATTTTAGTAGGTATACTGCTTATAAGGGAAGAGTCCACCCCATTCCCAATACTGTCGTCTGGAAAGTATGGGACTCATACTGCACTGAAAGCTTCTATGTCCCATAAATTGTTCAGTATTTATCAAGCACTCAGGACTCATTATACACTGAATTCTACCTACCTAGGTAACAGTAGTCAGGTAACACTGACTGCCAAGCTATGAAGAAACTTCTCTATTGAACAACATGAATCATCTCCAAGTCCTATATCTCAGATGACTGCCTTCTTTCCAGAACTCTAAAGTTACATATCCAGTAGGAAGTTGAACATAATATACTTATCTCAAAATTACTGTGTCCAAAATGGTATTTGATTTCTATTCTCCAAAATGTCTTCTTCCTACAGTCTTCACCCAATACATGCTAACACCTGCCATCACAACTTACTCACATGCTCATCACAATATCCAGGAGGTATTTCAATCCCTGTCTTCCTTCACTCTCTACATCCAATTCTTTATCTGTTTGTTCCAACCACATTTTGAAAACATCCATTCTGATCCACCATCATGGCTACTACCCTAGTCCAAGCTGCCACTGTCACCAGTCTGGACCTTGTTGATCTTTCTCTTCCATTCTTGTCTGGCTCCAAACCATTCAACACACAGTAGATGAAAGGGTGCTAGTAAAAGCAAACCTCTCTGAAAAAAATCATTTAAACACCATCTATTAAATTTCCATTTAAATTTCCCACTTCAAAACATAGACTAAAATTAGCATCTGTCATCTGATTATCAAATACACAAGTTCTTTCTGACTTCAGTGAAGCTGTGGGCTCTCGAGTGATGATAAAACTCTTTCCGGGCTTCTCATCTGATGGTCTGGTTTCTTAATAACACTCAGATCTCTCCAATAAACCTTGCTTGACTCACCTTACCAAAGATATAAAACCTTGAGAAACAAGCCAGTCACAGAGGGACAAATTCTCTATGATTCCACTTCTATGAGGTATCTGAAAAAAGTCAGACTTACAGAACCAGAGAGTAGAATGGTGGTTTCCAGGCGTTGAGGGAGGGGAAATGGGGAGTTGCTGTTTAATGGGTATTAATTTTCAGTTATGCATGATGAATAAGTTCTAGAGACCTGCTGTACAACATTGTATGTATAGTTAACAATATTGTATCATATGCTTGAAATTTTGTTAGGAAGGCATAGTTCACGTTAAGTGTTCCGAACACCATAAAAAATTGTTAAATCTCCCTCATTACTCTATCTCATCACCTGTGGATTTCCTTCTGTGTGATTTTCACTATCAAAAATTATTTTATTTATTTGAATACCTATTAGAATGCAAATTCCATGGGGACAGGGCATGATCTGTTTTGGCTGTGCTGTCTTCCCAGAGTGTAGCATATGGACCAGCAGAAAAATAGATGCATATTCAATATTTATTGAAAGAAATAAACGAAGGGATCTTTGCCTGACCTTGAAGACCATGTTAGAACGACTCTTTGATCCACCACTGAGGCTACTAAGTCCTTCTCATTCAGGGACCTTCTCACTTCTCTTCACAGTGGAATTCCCCACGGAGGCAGTCCTCACTTCGGAAATCGGCCATTATTGCTACTGAGCTTCAGAGACACAACACAGGTTCTAAATATAGTGCCTTGTGTTGAGTGATTTCAAAATAGCTCTCCCAAGTGTGTTTAAAGGCCTTCCCTCAAACAAGTCACCTCGCAAATTAATTTGCTAGTTTTAAATCTTTATTAATGCAAATTGACTCGATACTGTAAACATAAACAGACGAGTGCTCAGGTTTTCCCTTTCTCTCCACACACCGAGGCAGGATTAATAACAAGCTTTGCAAATAGACACAATTTCAATAAAGAACACGGTTGAGCCCTCCCTTCCAAGCTGATCAATTTCCCTTTCCAAAAAGGAACCTCGCGTTTGCTCTAAAAGGGGTTGTTATAACTCCCTGCATATATTTTTTCCCCAGAAAGACAGAAATTGACATGATATTTCAGTAACAAGAAATTTTTGGAATAATCATCCCTTAGCACAGATGAGCTTGAATAGACATGTGGTACAGCCAACTTGTTTAGTGTCAGTTACTGTACAGTGTAAAACACAGGGAAGATGGACTCACTTTCTCACTCTTTGTGTGAAATGTACACATTGCTTCCTAGTTCAGGATGCCTGATGGAAGGCAAAGTAAGGAAAAAGGCAGAAGGGTAAATGCATTTTTTTGGTCTCCAAATGGCAGAACACATTTTTCACAAAAATAATCTTCACATTTGCCCAATACTGTGCATGTCTGAAAGAGTTTTCCATTGCATTTTCTCATGAAATCTTCATTCCAAATAGCATTCAGCCCTATATCAAAAAAAGTGTCTCTGTTTTTCCTTTAGTTTATTTCAAGTTTAGATAAAGATGAGAAAAGCCTCCTGAATTTTAGAAAGAAACATAAGTTAAAAGAATGGAGTGGGGGTGGGACAGTTTGAATTTAGTTTTAATCTTTAATCAAGATGTTAACAGACACTTAGTAAAGATTCAAGTTATGTACATCAAATAAATGATTACTCAAGAATATGATCATCCTACTTTGCAGACAAGGAAACTAAAGTTCAGAGAAATGTGGATAGCTATGTAATAAGTAACTATAAAAATAAGTCTATCATCTTATTATATACATTGTTCCTCAACTACCCTGTCACTTAGGCAAATTCAAACACAACTTATAAGTGAGAAAAATAAGAAAGAGAAATTTTTAGGGTTAGATAATGTTGTGTATGTTTAGTTGTAAGCACATAATAATGCTTCATATGGTTTAGTATTAAATATTTTCAATTATTTTTTCCCCAATTAAAAGAGAAAAAAACCCACAAACTTTCTTCCTCTTCCATTTCCTGTCTTTAATTTTTTAAATATTAGTAAAATAACCATAGATTATTTTATTTGGCAATATTTGGTGGTGTTTTTTTGGTTTTGACAAGTCAGTCTTTGGTAAAGATCTAAAAACATTTTCCATAACTCCATCGGGACTCTAGATTGTTTTTGAAATTAAAAATTTGGCAATTTTCTTCACAGAGCTGTAAAGCTTTAATAATATAAAATGTTTGCTAAATTGGTCAGTGATCTATGCTTTCAGTAATTATGAAATATTTTAAATATCTAAAGAATAATATTATAAAGAAAAAAACCACAGCAGGTTTGTATATGTTAAAGATAAATTACTTTTTAACTATTTTATTATAGTTGATTTACAATGTTGTGTTAGTTTCAGGTGTATAGCAGAGTGATTCAGTAATATCTATACACATATTCATTCTTTTTAGATTCTTTTCTCATGTAAATTATCACATAATATTGTGTAGAGTTCCCTGTGCTATACAGTAGGCGCTTGTTGGTTATGTATCTTATATATAGTAGTGTGTGTATGTTAATCCCAAGCTCCTGATTTGTCCCTCCCCCCCATGTTTCCCCTTTGGTAACCATAAGTTTGTTTTCAATAACTGCAAGTCTGTTTCTGTTTTGTAAATAAGTTCATTTGTATCTTTTTTAAAATTAGATTCCACATATGAGAAATATCATATTATATTTGTCTTTCTCTGTCTGACTTACTTCACTTAGTATGATAATCTCTAGATCCATCCACGTTGCTGCAAATGACACTTTTCCATTCTTTTTTAATGGCTAATATTCCATTGTACATATATCACATCTTCTTTATTTATTCCTCTGTCAATGGACATTTAGGTTACTTCCATGCCTTGGCTATTGTAAATAGTGCTGCAGTGAACATTGGGGTGCATGTATCTTTTCAAAGTATGGTTTTCTCCAGATGTATGCCCAGGAGTGGGATTGCTGGATCCTATGGTAGTTCTATTTTTAGTTTTTTAAGGAACCTCCTTGCTGTTCTCCATAGTAGTTGTACCAATTTACATTCCCACCAACAGTGTAGGAGGGTTCCCTTTTCTCCACACCCTCTCCAGCATTTATTGTCTGTGGACTTTTTGATGATGGCCATTCTGACTGGTGTGAGGTGATATGTCATTGTAGTTTTGCTTTTCATTTCTCTGATAGTGATGTTGAGCATCTTTTCATATGCTTTTTGGGCATCTGCATGTCTTCTTTGGAGAAATGTCTATTTAAAGATAACTTACTTTTGTCAAAAATTATCAAGCTCAGGTTGGAGCATCACTATCATATGATACCCATGATATTTAAAATTGAAGATTAGAAAGAACTGCTCCTTAGAAGAAAACAGTAGAAGCATCAAAAACCATTTTATTTTTTGAACCTCAAATTTAATTCTGAATTAGAAGCTTTTTTCCCCCCCATCGGATTTTTTATTTCCACAGAAAAAAAAAATGTTTATACATTCAATGTCCAATATGGTACCCACTAGCCACACATGGCTATTAAGCAATTGAATTATGTCTCGTTCAAACTGAGATGTGTTATAAGCGTAACATCAGATACACACTGGTTTTCAAAGACCTAGTACAAAAATATCTTAATAATTTTTAATATAGATTACATATTGAAATGTAGGATTTTTCATGTATTGGCTTAAATATTATTAAAGTGAACTTAAACTGTTACTTTTTAATTTTTATGTATAGGCACTAAGAAATTTAGAAATTCACGTGTGGCTTGTATGGACAATGCTGGCTTCAATATTTTAGAAATGTATTTGGAAGTGAAAAGGTGTAACTACTTGTACTTACATATATCAAAACCCTCTTACTGGACAAGTATTGAATGTTAATCTTCGCTTTGCACTTGGAAAGACTTATTCTGCAATGACTACAAGTTATCTTTGGTATGCCATTTATTTAATAATTGTGGAGGTGCTTATAAAAAGTGAGCATTTTCATTTCATAGAATTTTAGGAAGGATAAAGATAATGGGGAAAGTCTCCTAAATTTCCTAAATAATTAGGTTAAAAGGAAATAGGACAGAAGTAGGTGAGGGATAGGGATATTGTACTTTAAGATATTTGGAGGCCTATTGACATATTTTTGTTTCATAATTCTATGAGATAGTTGATACAGGAAAGGCTCACAAGATAAATTTCTCAAAAGAAAGGAAGAAAAGATGCAAAACCACATTTAAAAGATGGCTTGTGACAGAGCTAAGGTAGAGAGGTGTGTAGGGAGATGCACTTTTGTGTTTTAAACAAAGAAAAAAAAGCTACTTTGATGAAATCAGTGTGAGTAGATTGGTAGATTATGGGTGATTTCTGTTTTCCCCTTATGATTTTTATTTATAAATAAATGCAGGTTTATTTTTCACATTATCTACAATCAAGAAATAGTAACTTTATCCTAAAATACTTCCTTCAATAAAATACAAAGTATTTCCTTTAATAATTGTCTACAAAGTACTAGTAGGCAGCCAGCAGGAAAACTTGCAGTGATTTCATGCTAAGAACCGAGAATCATCAAAGGGATAAGGTCTCCCAGTGAATATGGCCAAGGTAAAACGCTATTAAAATTTTCTCTGTAATTACATGCACAATCCAGTCTGTACAGCAGAGACAGACTATAGGAGCCTGAGGCCGTGTCCATATAATCTGGTTTTCAGATAACTTTTCAACTGTTTCCCCATTTTCATGTATACAAATACCTCATGTACATCCTGACTCTCAGCTCCCCTGGGGAAACTGAATCTGAAAATTTTTGAATCAGATTGAGACCCTTTGGGATATATATCCCACATAAGGACAAACATAATCCTCTTAACTTATTAATGCAAAAAGTTGTCCAGGTAAATTTTAACAAAAACAGACATCAAAGGGTTAAGAATATCTTTCGTCACTTCCCAAGCAAGATAAAATGAATCTCTATACTTCTTTTGGCAGAAGGATTCAAGGGAAAAAAAATCTTCACAAGCAGAATAAAAAGAAATGTGGTGCTTTCTGAGGGAGATATGGAAAGGAATTTTTTTTATCTAAATGGATAAAGTACATTTTCAAATAGAAAATATAGATTTCCCTGAGCATTTGTGCCAAAAAATTGAAAGAGTAGATGAGGAGTCAAAGTCATCACAAATAAGGAGACATTTCACTTGAAAAAAGTTTAATAGAAGTAAAATGTATGGAATATATCAGAAATTGGCCTGTAGACTGACAAGCCAAACTGAAAAAATTTAGGCAGATGCCCGTTAAGGTGCCAAACCTTGAAAGCACTGGAAAAAAGTACCTGTCAGAGAACCAAGGTGATTTTCAATGAACTTAAAATGAAAGCATTTGAGAGGCACTTACGATGCAAAAATGTCTCTTAAATGTTGTCACAGTAGAAAACTGTTTGATCAATAAAGAGTTTGTTTGGAATATTGGTTTCATGGTCCTCAAGCCTTGAGAGTCTATGAGTTTCTCTCTCTCTAAACAGGGGCTGGAATTATTTTAGATCATTCCTGCTAACCAGCTAACCTATCTCTATTTTCAGTCATTCATTAATTCAACACATGTTTATAAAGCAGCTATTATGTGTTAGCTATTATGCTGGCTGTAAAAATATAGTGATGAACAGAACACAATTTTGTCTTCCCTTGCCAAGCTTGTAAGAAAACATATATATGTAAGATGGTTATAATAACTTATTTAGTAGTTACTGGCATGATGGTATGAAGAAGTGCCTGATGCATGTGGTCAAGTGCTGAGGTTTAGGAAAGACTTTCCTAAGAAGGTGGTCTGTGAGTTGGGACTGGAGGTATGAATAGAGATTAACCAGGTAGAGAGGAGGTGGGCTTATAGGATGCTCTAGGCTGAAAAAGCAGCCTGGTGTAAAGACCCTATATCAGGAAGAATTAGGGGTATTTTAGGGACTCAAAGAAATGCATTTATATAGAAAGAAGACGAAAAGTGTGGGGTGGGGGGAGGCACAAGGAATTGGAGAGAAAGGTGAGACTAAACCATTGTTAGGGATTATACATTTTATTTTATGTATAATGAAATCAGAAAGATTAAACATGTTTTTTAAAAACAAAAAATACCGAGGCTTACCATATAATAATGATTAATAGTTATTGAGTCCTTATTAAGTGATTTTGCATATATTACCTCATTTAATTGGTTGATGGCTCATTAAGCTGAAGAGAATTAATTGTCACTTAATATCTTTGGGTTGTAAGACTTGAACACTTGGTCCTACAAAGCTCAGAATAGGGTGCAGTGTTTTCTAAGTATGTTTTATTCTTTTCCTCTTGGGCATTCAGAAAGCATATTACCATATTAAAGGTTCTGAGAAGCTTGTATAAATACTTCAACTTTACTAACCCAGTGTATCCCAAATATCCCATGGATTTTAAATTATGTGAAACATTTTTTCTTAAATGATAAGCTAAGGAGTTAGTAAGAATTATTAAAATATCTCCCCAAAATGCTAGGCACTGTAGATCCTTAAAAATGCAACTAAAATGCCATGCTTCGCAGTCCAAGGTTAGAAGCACCATGATTCCCCAACCACAAACATGAGGTTAAGAAGTCTTTTTTTTATTTTTAAGTCTTTACTGAATTTGTTACAACACTGCTTCTGTTTTATGTTTTGGTTTTTGGCCCTGAGGCATGTGGGATCTTAGCTCCCTGACCAGGGATCAAGCCCTCACCCCCTACATTGGATGGCAAAGTCTTAACCCCTGGACCGCCAGGGAAGTCCCTGGTTGAGAAGTCTTAAACAAAACTCTGTTCTCTCCCTGATATATATATATATATATTTTTTTTTTTTTGCTGTATGCGGGCCTCTCACTGTTGTGGCCTCTCCCGTTGCGGAGCACAGGCTCCGGACGCGCAGGCTCAGCGGCCATGGCTCACGGGCCCAGCTGCTCCACAGCATGTGGGATCCTCCCGGACCGGGGCACGAACCCGCGTCCCCTGCATCGGCAGGCGGACTCTCAACCACTGCGCCACCAGGGAAGCCCCTCCCTGATATATTTTTGATGACAACTCACCTATCCATTTAATCTCACAAATAGTTGGGGCTTATCTTTGGAAGTGAGGATCTATTTTCAGTCTCTCGTGAAACATGGTAGGGAGCAGATGAATCTGATGGCTGAAGCCACTTGACATGGGCAAAGGGATAGTCTCTGCCAATGCTCTGGCCACAGGCCCTCAGCAACTTTGTAGTTTTGGGCTTCACCAGCCTGCTGATTCTAGTTCCAGGAGTCTTTTGAGAAGAAATCTTACCCAGTCTGCCGACTGTCTCGGTGTTTGAAACTCTGCAAACACACATGGCTACTAACCTCATTTTTTGGACCCATTTGAGGAGTGAAATTCATTGCTCCTCGAGGAATCCACAAGAGCACTAACTCACTGTGGTTCCTCAGGCTCCTGACACACCCCAGATTCTCATGAGTGATCACCTTAAATTATGTCGTGAAGGGACTTGTGATTAAATGAATGAGCACTGGAGTTTGACAACAGTAAATCAGCAAATAATCACAGGCATGGAAAAATATATGAGTGCAATTTCACAATGCCTCATATATCTGCATTCGCCTTGGCAGGCTTTGGCACTCCCTGCATTGAGCAGAAGTCATCTTTATACTTTAGCCATGGGAACAAGAATATTCAACTTTGTTTATTCTTGTACCTACAGCTTCCCACTTCAGAGGTTTCTGATGTGCTTTGAGAGCCTTTAATATATGATTTGTATAAAGCTCTGTTCTATGAAATTTTTCCTGAGATACTCTGTTCTATGAAATTTTTGCAGGTACTATAAAAGCGTGTAGTATTTTTGATATGAATATTTCTTTTGAAAGATTAATTCTTTAGACAAGCTACCTTTTATACAAATTTAGGTCTAAGTTATATGTGAAGAATGTCATTGTCACGAGGATGGTTTCTACAGATGACACCATTTGAATTTTCCATAGCTACATTTAATTATTCCATTTTATTAAACCATGATAAAAAGTTTAAGACATGCTAATGTCAGAGCAATGGACTGGTTCACTGATAATAACCAGTTAACCATTATTTATATAGTGCACATTTGACAGACTCATAGCTACTCTCATGTTTCATTAACCCCACTTGAATAAATAGAACCCAAACTCACTCTAAATTAAGGCTGAGCATCTCCTTAACAGTTATTTTGGAATATCGCCAAGGTTTTTTCTTACTTCTGTACCGAAGAATGGGCAAGGAAAAATCCTCACCTCACTGACATATCCTCCTAGAGTCAAGGTTATTGAGACAAGTTAATGAGAAAATCACAGACCATAGTCTTTGTCATGGTAGGTTTTTTAAATAAGTTTGATGTTGTTCTCCAAGAATTCCCTGAAATTGCATTTATTCTTCGTATTGAGAGAGATTACTTGTGAATTTTTAAACATTTCTTTGCCATTTATGGATATATACTCTTTATCCTCTGCAACACCACCCCTAAATATATGTTTCCTTCCATAGACCGCCTAACATTTGATTCCATTTCAAGACAAATGGTCACCATAAACACCTCCAGAATTTTGATATCTTTATTTTGCCCATATATCGAAGGATTAAAAACGACTAAGCATTTTTGAAGCTGGATTGTAAATATACCTTGATTTTAGACAATTTATAGCCTGGAAAACCTCTGGGAAAGGCCTATGGCATTTGTAGCCTAGAAAACCTCTGGGTTTTGTCTTATTTTATTTTTGTTCTCATTATTGTCTCTTTACTTTAGCTGCCATCCTTAGTATTCAGCATTATATATAATTTCAAATTCAGCTTTAAATTTATAAAAGTGTTGTTTTATTCTATAATTAATTTATCCTTCAAAATTGTTTTGAGGGGATGTATAAGATACAAGAAACTGCTAGCACAAAAGATACTACAGGGATATGAGACAGATGTGTGTATAATACAGTAAGAGAATTAAACGTATTAGATTGGATATGGTATAGCCAAGGAGAGAAACAATGTAGTGCATCTACTGTTACCTATATACAATGAGAAGTAAAAAAGCCAGAAAAAGAGAATACTTTCTAATTTCAGCTTTACCATGTAAAGAACTTGGAAGTTATCACTGCTATCCTTACAGCAAGAAAAAGATGGACAAACTGAAAATCAACAATTTTTCTTGCACCCATCAGAGAACTGATGGTTACACAGGCAAATTGCCAAACCAAAACATGGAGAGACAGGTGGATCCAGAGAAACACAGTAGAGGTCTGCTTACCCTGGGCAGAAGCCATTGGAGCCATAAACTGGTGGGCAAAATTAAATGGTAATTTTTGATGAATTTCTGCAGGCTGACAGTGGACTAGCCTGAGAGTAAGAAGCTACTTGGCACCACAGTTTTAGGGGTTTCCACACTTTTATAACCTTTATCTCCAGAAACCCCACTAGCTTTTCACAGTGGAGATCTGAGTCAAGAGAAAGACCCCCTCTTGACTCTATTATGATGAGGAGGTGGGGGAGTAGAGGAGGGAGATGGAAAAATAAGTTATTGTGAAATATGTCTAGAACCTTCTTCATATCAAAGTCTTAATGTACGGGGGTGGGGGAGGGGGAACTGAACAAACAAAACTTTGCCACAGCCTTATCCAGACCTTGCGGGGGGGAGCTATTTTCCCCATTCTAGCCACTGCAACTCTTCCTGTATAGAGAAGAAGCAAAAAGAAAACACGTTAATAGGGAAAAGGGAGTCAACAAAATAGACTGGGAATTTTGCCGCCAGGGAAGGGATTATGGGTCAGGAGAAAGGAGCTATACCAATGAAGAAACACTTGTTAAGGTCACAACTTTGAGCCACATCCACTAAAAGATGGAACATTAATTGTACAATTGGAGAATGCTCCCATCTCCAGAACCTTACAACTACAAAAGGGATCCAGCGTATTAACCCTGGACTGCAGAGGAAAGAGCTGCAAGACATAGACTTTCTTTGAGGAAGAGTTCATAAGGCAGCCCAGAAAAACAAGAGAAACAACATCAAACAAAGTCCTTAGAGGAAGTTGAAGGCTCTGACACCTATAGTTACAAAAAATGTTATACTCATCCCAGTTCTCAGCCAGAAAAATACAAAATGATGATGTACCTCAGTTGCAATTACTTGATATAATATGCCAGTTTTCAGCAAAAATATTCAAAGACAGGCCAAGGCAAGAGAAGATAAAATCTGAAGAGACCAAGCAATTGTCAGAACCAGGCTCAGATCTGACACAACTCCACAGTTGCTGGAGGTGTCCGAGAAGGAATTTAACTATCTGTTTAAAATGTTAAGGGCTCGATTGAATGCAGTGAACTCTGAACACTCAACAATAAGAAAATAAACACCCAATTTAAAGTATTGGAAAAACCTGAAGGTACACCTCACCAAAGCAAATATAAAGATGGCAAACAGCATATGAAAAGATGCTCCGCATCATATTTCACTAGCCAAATCCAAATTAGAGAAACAGTGATCCATAGCTGATTCACTTTGTTATACGGCAGAAACGAACACACCGTTGTAAAGCAATTATACTCCAATGAAGATGTTTAAAAAATTAAAAAACAATGGGATATCACTGCACACCTACTAGAATAACTAATGTTTTTCAAAAATGGTGGTACCAGTTACTGAGGATGTGAACAACGGGACCTCTCATTTGTTACAAATACAAAAGGGTGCAGTAACTTTGGGACATAGTGTGGCAACTTTCTGTAAAACTAAACATGGTTTTCAATACAATCCAGCAGTCACACTCGTAGGTGTTTGCTCATCTTATTTGAAAAATTATGTCCACACAAAATCTGCATGTGAATGTTGTGGCAGCTTTGTCCCTAATCACCAAAAACTAGAAGCAATAAGGTATTTTTAATGGGTGAATGGGTAAACAACCTTTGAGGCATCCATACAACAGAACAATATTCAGTGTTAAAAAAATAATGAGCTGTCAAGCCACATAAAGATATGGATAATCTTAATTGTACATCGCCATTGTGGAAGAAGCTAGTGTGTAAAGGCTGCATACTGCTAAATTCCATTTTTATGATATTCAAGAAAAAGTGTCACTTCGGATATAGTAAACAAATCACTGCTTGCAAGGGGTTCGAGGAGGATGTTGACTTTGTGATGCACAGGGGATTGTTAGGGTGGTGAAACTATTTTATAATACTGTAATGATGAAAACATGACACAGTGTTTACATCAAAACCTATAGTACTTTACAGCACAAAGAATGATCCTTGTTGTATGCAAAGTTTAAAAAAATCATTTAAAAGGTCATAGACCTCCGGGATATTAGGTACAAAATTATATAATCTAAAAAAAAAGCATGAGCTTTATTTAATAATAATGTACCAATGTTGATTCATTAATTAGGACAAGTGTACCATACTGATACAGGATGTTTGTTACAGGAGAAACTGAGTGGGGGGTTTATGGGAACTCTCTCTACTATCTTCTCAGTTTTTCTCTAAATTTAAAACTAATTGTGTGTGTGTGTGTGTGTGTGTGTGTGTGTGTGTGTGTGTGTGTATCAGCTAGAGAGAAAAAGGGAGAAAAAAAGAGAAAGAAATGGATGAAGGGGAGGCAGGGTTTGAGTAGGAGAGTTCATAAAATTAGAAAAAGTTTCCTAGGAGGTCTTTTATCATTAATTACAGAGGAGAAAACATTTAAAGAAGAAAGACTAACTGTGTCAAATACTGCTGAAAGGTTAACATGCTATGGGCAAAATTATTGGTGAAAGTGAACACTCTTGCTTCTGTGGAACTCTTCTGTGTGGCTGGCGAGTAGGTCTGTTTTCCTGGTGAGCAAACCACCAAGGGAAAGATGCTTAAATAAATTAGTAATAAATTCCTATTCCTTCAGTTCTATATGTTGCTTTTAATCATTTTCAACACTTTGAATTATTGATTTCTTGAAACCCAGGCGAGGTTTATTTGTGTGAATTTGTATGGATGTCTAACAGCAGAGCAAGTTTCACCGCTTGGGGGAAAGTGGAAAGACAGCACAGCCTGTGTTTTCCAGCTGCCAAAATCTGGAGGAACAGAGGAAGAGAACTGCTGGCAGTGGACATGAAAATCCTTGCCAATTCTTAGGTTGCATAGTTGAAAACTCCATGTGCTTCCCATCACGCAGCAATATTTTCACACCTCTTGTGCCATTAATTAAGCTCTCTTTATCCTCCCGATTTCAGGTAAGAGACCCACATCACTGAATGCTGAGATCCATTTTTAATAGGGGTAAACATGGGATATACTCAGTATTAGATGGTTTTCCCATATTTTTTTTTTGCACAGTAGAGTTGAGTGAAGTGTGAAACACCATATATATTTGTTACAGCAATTGATCTTGTCACAGAGCTGAACCTTTTGGGAATAATCATTCAGACCATCTGTCTAAGACTGGGCTGTAAATTGTATACTTCTTTTCTTAGAATTTTATTCTGTAGCGTTAGTATGAGTTGAATAGTTATCAGCAGACTGTGACTTGAATAAATGAGTTCTATAAGATGTCAGAAGCACTGGGGAATTTCAGAATTATAGCATGAATAGGTATACATATAATAGCTTCATTTATGTCCAATCTGGACATTGTCTGTAGTCATCATTTAAGTTGGTTACCTGGTCAAAGGAATTACCGTAACAAGGAGCTTTTATTTTTAATATTTTTTGCTTTATTATTTATTGGTTTTTTAATGAGTATTTTTTTAACTTTGCTTTTTTTAAACTTTCTGTTTTGTTGCTTTTTTTTAACTTTCTGTTTTAGAATGATTATTGATTCATGGAAAATTGTGAGAAAATGTAGGAGAGGTCTCAAGTACCCTTTACCCAGTGGGAAAAACTCAGCATCATTCCCTTGAGATTATTTTTAAATTAAAAATAACGTAACAAATATCAACTGATTAGTAGGATCCCTTACGTCACTTTAAAACTAGAGATTTCTGAGCCCAGACAGCAAAGACTTTTAGAGATGAAGAATGTGCTTTCAGCTTCTTTTGTCTAAGGATGCTCATGTGGTATTTTATCAGAAGACTAGATTCTTAAAGTAAGGTGGGAAACTTGATGTCTCCTGCAAAGATAATCTATCTCAGTCTCTTCTTTCTATATATTTGTGTTAGGGAGCAAATATAAGAGCTAGGTCTTTAAAGACAGAGGCAGTTGGCAGTCGGGGTCAGTGACAGACTGTTGCTCTCTCAAAACATTGTGAGCATTAATGATCCTAATGTCAGAGTAAGATAGTAAATGAAGAGTTGAACAGAATCACATGCTGTTGCTCTCAACCTGACTCTACTCATTCTCCCTTCTCCCTTTATCTTGTCTCTTCTTCCTCTCAGTTTTCAGATGAGTAGCTAGAGAAAGCCTCAGTGGGGGTCAGCATGCTTCAAGTTGACCAGTTGGTCTGACATAGAAAGGGTAAATGACAAATTTATTCACCAATTCTAAGTCCACACTAGAAATCTGATCTACTCAGTAGCCATCAGTCTTCATTGTTCCAAAACACAGAAGGAACAGGGAGCAAGGCACAGCTTTTAAAAGATTAGCATTTATAATATGTAATAAATTATCCACTAGGTATCCACAAGGAGAATGAGACATAAGAATTTATTTTTTCTTCAGATGAGTCTCTCACTCTTTAAGAAGAAGCAGACAAAGGGAAGAAAACCTATCATGTCTAAAATATTTGCCAGTTACCAAGAGCCACCCTATGTGCATAATCTTTAGAGCATGTACTTCATGAGTCAGGAGAAATACCAGTTTTATATCACCACTGCACCCTAGTGACTAGCATGATATTGGACCCATGGTAGGTGTTAATAATGTGTCAGATAAACAACAGTATGAGTTAGTGATTATCTCCTTGTATGATAGAGGGACAAAATATTAATACATTAAAATAAGATGACCAGTATCATACGATTTTTTGTTATGAACCAAATGTGGTACAGAAAGATTTAGAACTTTATTTTGACTTACACATAAATTAATTAGTAGTTGTTTATCTGAGTGACTTTCTTAGCTACTATCCAGACTTACTTAAAATCCATCTGGAGCAAGAAGAATATTTAACAATCTTTTTAAGCTACAGTTATAAAGATGACACCAAATACAGACAAATGGTTTTTAGAAACAGTGCAACAGACTTTTGAGAACTCTGTGCAGGGTTTACTATGATAATGTGAGCCATTTGGTGGTGAGAAATACTTATTCTTCTTGGTATCCCCGTTGACTAATGCATGACCTGCCATACAGTAGGTTATACATCAGAGTGTCCTGATTCAAATTTTTAAAATAAAAACCAATGATAAGAACCTAATGGGGACTTCCCTCCTGGTGCAGTGGTTAAGAATCTGCCTGCCAGTGCAGGGGACATGGGTTCGAGCCCTGGTCCGGGAAGATCCTACATGCCGCAGAGCAACTAAGCCCGAGTGCCACAACTACTGAGCCTGTGCTCTAGAGCCCACGAGCCACAACTGCTGAGCCCGTGTGCCACAACTACTGAAGCCTGGGCACCTACAGCCCATGCTCCGCAACAAGAGAAGCCACCGCAGCGAGAAGCCTGCACACCGCAGCGAAGAGTAGCCCCTGCTCGCCGCAACTAGAGAAAGCCCACGTGCAGCAATGAAGACTCAATGCAGCCAAAAATAAATAAATAATTTATATATATATATATATATATGTATATAAAAGAACCTCATGAGAATGGCTTTTAATATCAAATCAAATAAACTGAATAATTTCTTTGTAGGAAAGTCACTATTTTGGTTGTTGCTGTACTGTTTTCTTTGTGGTTTTTTTTAAATGTATTTTTATTTATGCATGTATTTATTTTTGGCTGCATTGGGTCTTCATTTCTGTGCGAGGGCTTTCTCCAGTTGCGGAGAGCGGGGGCCCTTCTTCATCACGGTGTGCGGGGGCCCTTCTTCATCGCGGTGTGCGGGCCTCTCATTATCGCGGCCTTCTTGTTGCGGAGCACAGGCTCCAGACGCGCAGGCTCAGTAGTTGTGGCTCACGGGCCCAGTTGCTCCGCGGCATGTGGGATCTTCCCAGACCAGGGCTCGAACCCGTGTACCCTGATTGGCAGGCAGATTCTCAACCACTGCGCCACCAGGGAAGCCCCTTCTTTGTTTTTTAAGTAACATAATCAGGAGAGATAATTTGACTAATTTATCTCCCTCCCTCATACTTGAACTTTATCCTGGGGGGTGGCCTTAAAAGATCTTTCCAGAGGATCACATTTCCATCAAATATTATAAATCATTGAGCTTTGTTTTAGGAACTCAAAACTAAAATCTGTTTGTATGGACACCAATTAATTTACCTTCTCCATTTCCAGAGTCACACATGTGGTAATTGTTAGGAGTTTGGACTTTAATTCTTGTAGTACTAGAAATAGAAACAGTCATTCAAATTCCATTTGATATTTTCCCATACATGAGAGAGAGAGTATTTCAAACTCGGTGGAGCTAAGTGTCTTATCCACTGGTGTTATCCACTGTAGTGTTATGACTGCACTAATTTCTTGACTAAGTGTCAAATACTCATTAACAGATTAAAACATTACTTTGAGTAATTATTTAATGAATTTATAGATTATTATAAGACCATATGTATGTCATGTTAAAGGGAGGGGACTTAATGTTATGGAGAAGAAAATTAATACACCCAAGAAGTTTTGCATCAGGTATGCTACAGAGACCTCTACTGAGCAAATCCCCCACAGACACAGTATTTTAACTTATACCCTAGAAGCTGCCTGGTAAAAATTGATCACAATTGTCATTGCTCTTTATGAGAATATGAGCGCATAATTTTATGAGGCTGCTTCCTTGCGTCATTAATTTTAATGGTGCTTTGCATAGGGAGATATTTTTCAGGTATTGTATAATGCATAGCAAGGCCTATGAATCCTAAATAATATAGCTAATATTATTCCTCGTATAGGAATTAAAAGGAATTCTGACTTATGATTTTAGTTAGTAACTTAGCATCAACCCTCACTACCAACCAAGCATTTTACTATCATCCAACATAATTTTCATAGAACAGGAACCATGTGCCATTTTTGGCTTTAAAAAGCAGTTTTTGGAGCAAAAGCATAATGAAAATCATTTATTATTTAGGAGATTACAAATGAGTTCTTTGTGATTAGTCATTGTGTAGTGTGAAGGAAAATTTTTTCAAGTAACATTGAAAGAGGGTATTGATCTAATTCCTTAGAAAAGTTAAGAAAAGTTCAAAACTCATTTTCAGTAAATATTAGTTAAGGAAGGATGAGTTTGTAGACGTGACATGTGAAAGGGGACCACTGGATTGATCACATAAGATTCTCAAAATAAAAACTTCAGAGCCTAATCTATGCGTCCATAACATATGAGCTGCATTACATAGTAAGGTCGGGTATGACAATGGATCAGTTTTTGTAGGTCGGAGTCAGATGTTAATATTCTATTATTGCAGGACCAGGGGCTCACATTTAATTTGATGCTTCACGTTCAGAAAAGAGCGCTACATGTTGGCTTTTGACCACATCTGTCAAGTCCCTAGATGGGAAAATTGAAAGGTATTGGCTTTATTCATGAATAGTTTAGTACATAGCAAATGCCTCCCTTCCATTTCTGTTTCTCCAAATTTGAAAATAAAAGGCACGTTGGTCTCTACAGAATCATCCTATTTTTATTACTCTTTCCATAGAAAATTATTTTTGTTTTGTCAGCTCATTTGGACAATAATACCAAGGAGTTAGTCCTCATTTTGTTTTTAGTCCATCCCTGTGCTTTCAAACATCATGTAAGAAGAAATAGGTGAATATGGAATAGCCAAGGGATTTGCAGGTGCCTAGCTCAGCTTGCCCTAACTATTCCTCCTTTCATGAACTCTCTTCATCCTCCTGAATAGATATGGTTTTCTTGCTGTATTCCTAAAAGTCACTTTCTAATTTGCATTACATTTACATCCAAGGAGAGAAAGTAAGTTCTATAGCCACTCAAGTCCATTCTCAGTCTCCAGAATGGGATCTTGACCATCCATTAAAAATAAGAGGATTCATGTTAAAGCAAGCTTTTATGTTTCCATATTTTTAAGCTGTATTTATTGATACTGAATTAAAATTTGCTTCCTCCCTTTGTATGGTTTCAGATGCCAAAACCAGGAATTTGGAAGGTTAGGCATGTAAGAGTGATTATTTAAACATATAAAGGCAATTCTTATATTCTACTTATCTTCTCTTTTCTAGCTAAAATACTTTCAATATCTCATTATCAACAGTAGCTTAAATATATGTGTAATAAATGAAAACTCCAAGTGATATCCTGTCCTCAGCATCATTTTATGCTTTATTTTGCTGAATCTTCCGAAGTCTGTAAAGTAGGTGTTATT
Source organism: Aethalodelphis obliquidens (assembly GCF_003676395.1). Classification (NCBI taxonomy): domain Eukaryota; kingdom Metazoa; phylum Chordata; class Mammalia; order Artiodactyla; family Delphinidae; genus Aethalodelphis; species Aethalodelphis obliquidens. The sequence continues at coordinate 24,096,830 of NW_020837964.1, read as the reverse complement.
AATCTTTCTGAGTGGTAGCTTGTTTGCACATATGGTCACAATAAGTCCCCTATTTCCTCCATATAGTCACAGCTTTGTGTAGTCCATTCCCAGCAGATTCTGCCTTGCTCCTGTTAGTTGCTTTGACCAATAATTTGGGTAATTTTTTTTACATCTGAGTGATCTCAGAATAGTATCACTGGACTCTGTAGGTCATAGGTTTAAGGTTAATTTTTACATATCTATTTTATGTTATGGACATAAAACTATGCATTTTGAAATTATTTATTTTGATATTGACAATATCTATTTTAGTAATACAATCTGTATTGAAGATCTGCAATATAAACAATGACGTGCATAAATGTTTCTGTAATTTTGGACACCTACGTGGCTCCCAATTTACCAATATTATATCAATAAATTTTTAAAAATCAAGGAACATTTTGAGCACTTCTGCAGATTTTGAAGTACTTTTTTTTTTTTTTTTTGCCGTACCACACAGCTTGTGGGATCTTAGTTCCCCAACCACAGGTTGAACCCATGACCCCTGCAGTGGAAGTGTTGAGTCTTTACCACTGGATTGCCAGGGAAGTCCCTGAAGTACATTTTTGACCTTATATGCTGGGATTTTTATTTTTTTAATTTTTATTTTATATTAGAGCATAGTTGATTTACAATGTTGTGTTAGTTTCAGGTGTGCAGCCAAGTGATTCGTTCATACATATACATATATCCACTCTTTTTCTGATTCTTTTCCCATATAGGTCATTACAGAATATTGAGTAGAGTTCCCTGTGCTATACAGTAGGTGTCCATTGATCATCTATTTCATCTATAGCAGTGTGTATCTGTCAACCCCAATCTCCCAGTTTATCCCTCCCACCTACTCTTCCCCCTTGGTAACCATAAGTGTGTTTTCCAAGTCTGTGAGTCTGTTTCTGTTTTGTAAATAAGTTCATTTGCATCATTCTTTTTTTAGATTCCACATATAAATGATATCATGTAATATCTGTCTCTCTCTGTCTGACTTAGTTCACTTAGTATGATATTCATAGATGTAGTAGAAAAATTGAAGTAGGCACCCTGAAACTAGCGTCTGTTTCCCAGTCACTGTTTTAGGCTCTTTATTAATAACGTTAACTTTTTAACACAAACAGTAGCTCTATAGGGGAGTTTTTATTATCTATACGTTATAGAAGAGGAAATTGAAGATTAAGGAAGGGGAGTAACTTTTCCTTATTCATGCAATTGATAATCAGTGTTTAATAATAAATTAAGATAATAAATTAAGGTTTAAGTTCCTTTCCTTCGATTCAAAAGCTCGTGTTATTAAGTGTCATCTCAGACATTTGTTGCAGGTGTCCTGCCAACAACAGAAGTGCCTTCATTTGCTTTAGAGATACATCACTCTTCTCATTCCTCATAGGAAAAAGGGGCTGGCACCAGTGTCCTCTCAGATCACTCAGCAAAAAGATTGTTTAGTATTTACCCAATGCCCTTGGTGGATACGGAGAGTACTGGGACCCGCCATGTCACAGCACAGCCTTTGCCCTTGGACAAGTCACTAACCACCTCTGACCCTTCATTCCCTCCTCTGAATGCTGAAAATATCTACCTTAATAAACATTTGTGAGGACAGGCCTTTATAAATCAAAGTTGCCATATTATGAGTTACATTCCTGGGTTTCACCATTTTAACATTTTATGACTAAATTGCCATGATTCTTATAGCAGTTTTCTAACATTTTGGAGGCCACTGAGCTTAAACTTCAAGTGCACTTTTTAGCCAATCAATATATGAAATAGATAAAAACTTAAACCCCTTGGAAAGGAGAACAGTGTTGAATTGGGAGCCCTGCTGCTGGGTCCTACTCTTGACAACCATGAGAGATGAGGTCTTGCCGAGAAAATCATAAGGATCTGGGAAACACCATGTGAATACCCTGATTAAGTGGATTTATTCCTTCCATGATTCTGAGCCCATGCATTTATCCTCTGCCTAGTACAGTGCCTGACACATAAGAGGGTCCAAGTAAAACCAGTCATTCAAAAGTATTAAATGGACAGGTAAACAATAAACTTCTATAGCATTTCAAAGATATTTTCCCTATTAACAAACTAAATTCTCTCCACTCCTCAGAATATCAGTCAAGCTCTGCCAACTATAACATATGTTCACCGCTTAGGTCATTTTGTTTCTGTGATTAATAGGCTGATTTATTGGGTTGGCCAAAAAGTTCATTCGAGTTTTTCCATGGGATGTTACGGAAAACTCAAACGAACACTCTCGCCAACCCAATACTTAACTATATCTAGAGATACTCTTAAAGAAACTAATTAGGGAAAGACTGTTAACGAAGTTAGTATGACATAACTTTCACTTAGTGAACTCATGCTGTTGTATAGTGATTACTGCCACCTATTTTAAGTAGATAGAATCCAACCATTCAGGAATTCCCTCTCGTTACTACAGGGACTGTATGTTGACTTGGTCCTAATTGTATCTCCTCTGGACCACTTTCCTGATCCAGATTAACTCCCTTCTGTTACTGAAGTGGTGACTTGTAAATTGACGATGGATATAACATGTCTAGAGATGAGTAATCGGGCCTATCACACATTCTACAGAATAGATCACTAGAACTTCAGAAGCTTAAAAGACCTATTTAGAAAGTAGGAAGCAACCAATGCCACATTAAATAATTTAAACCCTGGTTAAGGCACAATGAGATTAGTCCATTTCCTGGATTATTTTTTAATGTGATAGAACAAAAATATAAAAAGGCCTATACGTAGATGAAAATAAAAACATCAGGAGGCAGTATGAAGATTAAACTGCTTTCAAGTTAGGCTAATGTAGCTGCAAGTTACAAAATTAGGAAGAAAGCTTTTGATAGAGGGTTTAATTGATGGATTTATTTTTTAAAAAAAATGATTAAGTTCAAACACAGTTTTAATTTTTTTCAAATTATACTAATTATTAAAAAGGAGATTACTGTGCTAATGGTTTCAGAAGAGTGAAATTAATAAAAATAAAACTATCAACTGAATTTGTAAGTTGTGCAATCCCTTTATATTTATGCTATTTCACAATCATAATTTGTCATGAGTATTTAAAATATATAAAATAGTTTATTAATTCAAGAAAATATTTTTAAGCACCTATTTTTGACAAGTTATAAGTTCTAAGGAATTTTGAGTAATTAACCATGAAGGTGTTTCTGCTCTCTTGGAGGTGGTATTCTAGTCCAGGGAAACAGATAATAAAGAATTAACTGTTTAATAATAATGAATAATATCAATAATAATTAATAACATTAATAATTAGTAAAGAATATTAGTAAGTAATAATTAGTTGGCCATATTATTATTATTATTATTTTTTTGCTGTACGTGGGCCTCTCACTGTTGTGGCCTCTCCCGTTGCGGAGCACAGTTTCCGGACGCGCAGGCTCAGCTGCCATGGCTCACAGGCCCAGCCGCTCCGCGGCATGTGGGACCTTCCTGGACCGGGGCATGAACCCGTGTCCCCAGCATTGGCAGGTGGACTCTCAACCACTGTGCCACCAGGGAAGCCCTGGCCATATTATTTATAGAAGTTACTTATCGTCATTGAGCCTTAATTTCCCTATCCATAAAATGGGGAAAAAATAGTATGCCAGCCTAATGGTCATTGGGATCATTGATGGTTCTGCCCACACTAAGTGTCTGGTACAGTTAATTGAGTAGCTACTATTTTCCTTTCTTGATCTCATTTTAAATGCCATTTTCAAAGCTTTGAGTATCCCTTAGTACTTTGTCTGAATATTTATATGGAAAATATCATAGTGTCCCCAAAAATATAGTTTAGGATTCATGTGCAAAATCATGTTATATTAAAAAAATATCAATTGTACAATCAGTCCCTTTCTAGAGTACCAAACTCCACTTGTAAAATGGGCTGCAGAGTCTGTGACTCTGTCACCTTAGAGACTCTCTCTTCTACTACTCACAAGATTTTATAAGCAGATCAACTACTTCAGACTCCAAGCTGAACTTTTGCCAGTGATGTGTAGTTTGCTAGTTTTGTACTTGAAATCTAGGTCACTCCATTTTTTTTTTTTAGTAACCTTTGGAAATGATTCACATTACTCATCATTTTCCCACACTTTTTAGTGAATAGTCACTGACTCAAGAGGTAGTCATTCAATCAAGGGAAACTAAAAACAAAAACAAAAACAACCCTGTGTTTGCTAAGTAAATTTCTAGTAAGAGTCATTCAGATATAAAACTGTGGGGTCATAATAACATACTAGAGTTTGTGGATCTCAACTCAATTAAAGAGCCCCAGGATGTCAAAAGTTGAAATATGACAATAATATCATCACAAAATAAAGGTATAATAGGCAACACTCCATGATGCCTATGAATCTGAAGTGTTACCATTTTACATGATCTCAAGGTGGCTCACGTGCATTTCTTTTAGTCTCTCAGCGACTATGGTGGCATTACAGTTAGGATCAGAAAAGCTTGTGAAGTCGGGGAAGAGTTTCACTTTATAACCCATAGCACAGAGCCTTTTATGTATACCATGTATGTTCAATAAATGTTTCTTGAATGAATCAATCAATAAGTTACTTGTTTCACAACTCCGTGAATTGGCTAAATGTGGTTGAAGCACAATGACAAAATTAACTCATTTAATCCTCAAAATTGTCCCATCTGGTAGTATGCCCACTCTGTAAATGAGACATGTGTCGAATTGAAGCGACATCATTTGAACACAATTGTTTCTATTTCTAAAACACATATTAACCTTCGACTCAACCAGACTATATTGATTATACTGTACTATTCTTAGAATATCCAAAAGCTTACTATGTATTCATTCATTCATTAACATGAATATGTTGAGTAATCACAGTGTGCCATGTTTTATGATCATTGCTGAGTAGAAGCAGACATGACCTTTCCTCTCATGTAGCTCACAATTTAATGGGGAAAACATGCTTTAATCAAACAGTCACACACATAAATGTAACGTTATAATTCTAATTGCTAATAATGAGGTATGCATAGTGCTCAGACATTAATAATAAGGAAATCTGGCATCATGTGAGTGGTCAAAGGTGATTTCACTTTGAAATGATAAAGTGACTCAGTGGAAGCAGGAGGACAGGGATTTCCAGGCAGAGGCAGCATTAATACAAATGTTCTATGACAGGAAGGAGTAGTGCTGTGAATGAGGAGCTGAAAGAGTCTGTAACAAGGAAGGAGAGAAAGCATCAGTGTAGAGAGGTGGGCAGGGGCTAGACTAGGTAGAGCCTTCTAAGGAAACTAAGCATTTTCCACTTCATCTTTGGTGCAGTGGCACATCGTTCAAAGGGTTTCAGCAAGGGAGTGACCCAATCAGATACATGCTTTAGTAGGAAAGCAATAGCTGTCACTCCCCTCCTCCCAGATATAAACCTACTTAGAAGAAGCAGCTAATTAATGGTTAGGATCACTCCTAGAGTATAATTATCTTTGCTCTTCTTTTTACCCATCAAAGGAGGGTAGAGAATTATCTTCATTGATGTTTTAATCACTGGAGAACTGTTCCACTTGATCAATGCTCAGAGTTCTTTTAATGCTCTCTACTTTACAATAACAGAAAAATCCCCCAAGGGTCATTCTTGTACTCTGGGTACAAATTTCATAATTATTAATGAAAAATTTAAATCCAGAGTTTGTTTATCTAAGCTGAAATGTTACTTTAAAAATGCTTTAACAGCATGGAGTTATCAATGGAATCGTTAATTAAATTACCTAATGGTAAAATTTAGGAATCAATTGCAAAAATAATTAAAGTAATGAGACTAGCAACATTTAGAAGATAGTATAAAGAGAGCAACTGTGTGAAATGGCAACTGCCCCTGGACACACTTAATAATTAAAAACACTTCAATGCATTATTGGTTCCAAAATGGCCTCTTGTGGAGTACAGAAGAGAGACAACATTCATTCTCCAGATACTATTCTGATTTTCTTTCCAGAAATAAGCTATGTATATTAATTTATAAATATATATTAAAGTTGGATCATGCAGATAACATTATTATTTCTAAAATATAAAACCACTGTTGTGTTTTTTTAAAACAAAGACAAAGACAGGTAATTCTTGGTCTTTGAACTGATCCATAAACTGCATCTATTCATTGGATTGGTTAATCTACATCATTTCAAATGATCTTCTTTTCATACAAGTAAAGATGCATATTTTAAAAATTGAGCTTATGAAGTACAGTGTAAAGTCCTTCAGCTTTGGTGCCAGCCATGCTTAGGTTCAAATTTCAGCTCTGCACACTCAGACAGAAGGTCACTTTAGGTAAAATGATTTACTTCACCTTTAAAAATGGGGATATTCTTCTTTTTTTATCTTTACCTTTTTCTTCAACAGACAGAACTTCAACTAAAATAAATCCAATGATACATATTTAAATCAATAAAAATAAGTAGACAACTATGTAAATATTTGGGGAAAGAGAGCTACACAAGATCCAAGATCTTCTCGTATCTACCAGCTCCATCATCTTTGTGTATATGTTCTCTATATAGAACATATAAGGACCAAGTTAATTGAAAAACTAAGAATATTTGAGTAATATTCTTTTAACACACTGAAGTAGTCTAGCTCTAGTCTAGCTCATGTTTTCCTAACTTCAGTGAAAGAACACAGTTGCTTATCTTTGGGAACTACTAGTAAATAAAGTTTTTTTTTTTTTATGACAGTCCACAATGCTCTCTGGAACTAACATTTGATATTACACGCTGCTCAGATGACAGTATTAAAGCCAGTTTTATTTAATCCTGTATTAAATATTTAGAATAATAAAGCATAATAAGGTATGCTTATCCTATTTTGCCTTTTATTTCATGGGAGATTTTGGAAAAAAAAATAATGAGTAGAGAAAGAATATCATCTTCTGCATTCTGAATCGGCTCATGTGGAGGAGGAAGATGAGATTGTGATGGAGCAATTGGGGGTCTGTATAGTGCATTAATGCAAAATCACTCTTTGTAAAATCTTGGGGAAAAATATACGCAGCATGTTGTATGGCAAAACTTCCATTAGCATTTTATTGTACCGGTGATACAGCAATTACTCATACATTCTCCAAGTCCTTTGAGTCACTCCATTTTGAGCAATGTCTTAATAATATATGTAATAACATTTTACCTGTGGTAGTACTATTATTGATCCAACACCATTAATGTTTGCAACATTTTTAAGACCTACTTGTATAGTAGCCCTGCCTAGCAAAAGCACATCACTTTCTCTGTTAAAGTTTGGCAGACAACAGCACACAAAAAAAGCAATTTTACCTGCTACAGTGTCTGTCTGACTGCTTGATAATGTCAATCAATAAGTGAACTCACTTTACTATGGTCCCTGGTAAACAAGATGTCTGCTCCATTTCAGATGCAAACAAAAAGAAAGGAGCCAAGATATGGGTGGATCAAAATAAAATATTTTGGACAATATTTAATGGGCATTTGGGAGAGGATTAGGGGTTGAGAGGAGAGATACTGAAAATTATATCCCTTGAAGAAAACTTTGCTTGAATAACCTACGGCAACAGCAGTATAGTGGTCTGGAAAATTTTTGAACAGAGATAGGAGGTTTGTTTCTTTCTTAATAGGGTTGTGACAGAAATCCATTTGAATTGAAATAAATTTTAAAATACTCATACAGAAGATATACCATCTTACTGTAATCTTACCTATTTAACACCTATCTCAATTGATCTATCTATAGATCTATCATCTATCTAATAAGCTTGCTTGCTAAATATCATTGTATTTATTTGTCTGCACAGGTATCTATTACCTGAATCTCTATTTTTACCTGGTGAATGGGAAGCATTATGAAGACAGTTAATAGCTTTAGTAAAACCTTGGAGTGGTTTAGGGGACTTTTCAAAAAGGCTCAAAGAAACGTGAGGCATTTTAATGTAGCCGTAGAGCCAAAGAGCAATGATAGTTAAACCTTACCCGTCATGCACACTGGGTCAGCGTATGAGTAGGGAGAGTTTGGCTTGTGTCCTGTCTCTGTTCAGAGCCCCAGTCTAAGGTGGGCATGGATAAAACAGGAACTTGGGTTCTGGGTCAGAATGTTCTAGTAGTGCATTTTCATTTAGTCATACATACTCAAAACTCACTCACAGCCATCACCTGAGATATCTTGGGATCAAATTCTCTGCCTAGTTCCTTGAAGACAAATGCTGTCCCCTGACTTCTTCCTTACTCAGTAGTGTTCCACAAATTTGGGTCTCCTTTTTCTTTTCCTAATGATTTCAGGTAGTCGATGTTCCCCCCAAAGCAAACAATATTAAAGTTAGAAAGAAAGGAAATAGAAGGGCGGGTTCATAAAGATCAGACTTTTTATTACCTAACGTACTACAATTATTATCATAAAATATGCTAACAGCTTTTAGAGATTAATATGTGACTGGCACATTGAAGCATTAAGGTCTTGTCAGGAAAACAGATGGAATACTCAAAAGGGTTTATAAAGAAACTGTTTCCAAAATTAAAGGAAGGTGGAGAGTTAAAGGAACCAATAAGGGATGGCCGGGCACTAAGGGACTGACATGCCAAGAAGTCCTAAATTCTTCAAAGATGGAAGAAGCAGGAGAGACTACAGTTATTGGAGGCCAGTGAGAGCTGGAACAATGTGGGAGGAGCTCCCATCAGGAATCTTAGCCTTGAAGAAACTCAGACAATGACAGCGTAAAATATCCAGCCTCCCTTTCCTCCTATTCTACAATCTCCTATAAATGGTTTTCATTAGCTCAACCCAACAAGAAGCTGGAAAGCACAGGGGACCCAGACTGCACAGTTCATAGAGTTCATCCAGTTGGGACTCAGGGCAGAGAAGGTACTACGAATATTTAGGGGACATGGAGGGTAACCTGCATGATGCTTTACCTCGAAGTCCCATCACACCCTTAAGATTACCCCATAGTTCATTTGAGGAAATTGAGACTCAGAGTGGGAGAGTGACAACCCAAGTTCAACTTGGGATCAACTCGTAATTGGTGGGGCTCCAGTTCAATCCCAGCTTTGCCCACCATCACCACTGCTTCCCCCCACACCATATACAGTTTCTCTGAAAAAGATAAAAAAGTAATGGGGTAACCTCAGTTGAACAAAGGACATTTATTAGTTTGGGGCAAGTTTTGAAGTAAAGAACTTTTCAGTTCACAAACGCTTTGAACAGTATTGCAATTGCCTTTCACAGCCATACTATTGTTAGGTCTGGAAAGGAGCTTTTTCCCAATTTGTAGAAAAGGAAATTAAACAAAGAGGCCAAGGAGTTTGTTTCCAGTCATACAATCAATGTTAGAACTTGTGCTGGAATCAAGCCTGTCTAAGCATTTTTTCCCCCATCTTACCATTATTTTAATCTGGCTTGTGCATTCAAAGAGGTAGCATTTTATACTTGTATCATTAATCTCCTGTAGTTACTGCCAGGCAATAAGCCTATACAAAATTAGCACACCCATCCCACACAAGTTGCTTCACATAGTTGTAAACTCAGTTTCATAATGTTTGTGTATTTTGATTTGTGGATAATTCCTTGGCCTACAAAGCAGACACTAACACATTATTAACGGATCCCCAAGTACAACTGGTGATGACCTTTTCAAAAACTGAGATAAGGTGATGAGAGCAGCCTCATGCAAAATAATAAAGGTCACTCAGATTTTATCATTTAACTTTCATAATGCAGATGTTAAATGAAGCCTACTTAATAAAGTGTGTATTCTGAAAAAGAGAAGATGAGACCATGAATTATACTAGTTGAACTGTGACAGTGAATTTTGGTGACTATTTTCTACATTATACAAAGTCTGAGGATTATTCCCCATGAAGAAACAGAGTTGTAATGAGGAAAAGATTAGCAGTCAGGGGCTCAGCTTCTACTGATATATGTGAAAGACCTCTACTCCTGTTTTTACCCCGATCTTGTATCTGACCCAGCTGCATCCTGAGAATGCGAACAGACCCACTTTCTCAATTTTTTATTGCTTTATAATAAATCATATCTGGTGACCTAAAATAATGACGCAGTGATGCTTTATGATTTTTTGTAATTCTGTAGGTTGGCTGAATTCAGCTAGGCAGTTCTGTTTCACTTGTACTCCACTTGAGGTTGGTGGGGGGAGGTCACTCAGGTGGCACCATTCAGCTGTGAGCTTGGCCAGTGCTATAATATCCAAGATACCCTCACTCATATGTCCAAGACATTGGTGCTGGTGGCCAGCTAGTGAGTTATGGCTTTTATCCATGTGACCTCTTTCATTTATTCTCTACATTCCCTCTCATCGTTCAGTAGACTAGCTTGAGTTTCTTGGCATGGTAGCTGGTTTCCAAAAGAGCAAAATCAGAAGCCCCCCAACTCATATGGGCTAAACCCAGAATTGGTACAATGTCACTTTAGCCACATTCTATTGGACAAATGAGTTATAAGGCCAGTTCATTTGCCCTAGTTCTTTACAACAGTGTGCTATTGTGTTATCCATAGTTCAGTAGTATGGAAGTATAGTACATTACTATTTTTTTAATTTAATTTAATTTTTATACAGTCGGTTCTTATTAGTACATTACTTTTAAAATAAAAGAAATATGTACTTTTATCCAAAGTTAAACCAAAATAAACCTGTTCTGTGGAAACTGTGGAGACCAGTGAAAGAAGGGAAGCCAGAGATAAAAAGTGAGGATGTGAAATGATAATTGGACTTCATATCCAGGTTACTACAAGACCTTTTCCAATCCAATAGTTGATGAACATTAAAAAGAAACCATACATCATGCTATGTACACATTTACAATAAATCAGTCAACACAAAGAAATAAATCCCTAAATAATCACAATCCTAAATCCCTAATAAATAACAGTGATCCCCATGATGCCAGTAAATCTTGATAATAAAATGAATCAAAAGTTTTTTGATTAATATGTCTATAATTAAATAATGGAATCCTCCTCTGAAATATTGTTATAACATATAGTTTTAGGATAAAATATATTTTTATTGAGGAATTTGTCAAACCCTTAGAAATATGTTTTTCCACTATCATTCTGGAAAGCAAGACAGATTTATACACGTGAGTCTATCTTTCTCTTTTTCTTTGGCATGAAGAGGAAAGAAAATTTCTTCTGACTGCATATTTTTTATTTTAGATTCTACACTTAAAATGTATATGCTATACAGATAGTTACTAGACTTATGGTGATCATTTCATAACGTATGAAGATGTCAAATCTCTATGTCGTACATCTGAAACTAACATAATATTATACATCAACTATATTTCAATTAAAAAACCTATATAAATTCACATATCTTACTGTATTTAAACTTTCTGAACATCAATTTTTTCATGTACAAAGCAGGGCTGATATTTCTCATAGCAGCACAGGTTCATCCAAGTTATTAAAAAATATACTTTGGGGAGCAACTATTTGAGAGGCATTCTTTAGGTACTAAATAAAGCAATAAATAAAGTCCCTGCTCACATGGAATTTATATTCTGTAGGAACAGGCAGACATTCTTGTTTTTAAATTTTACAATATTGCTTCATAATGCAGCGTTTGATATCAAACAGTAAAAGAGCTTTGCAAAGAATAGAAACACGCTGAGGTTATTGTGACTATAAGTGGATAAGGGACTGCTCTAGATTGGGTGGTCCAAGAAGAACTCTACCAGGAAATGTTATTTAAACAGAAATCTGCACTGCAGTGTGGAACCAACCAAGCAGGTCTAGAGAGAACTCCATTTGAGGAAGAGAGAAAAGTAGGTCTTGAACAGGAAGAAGTTGACATAAGAATGAAACTGAAGTCCACTAGGAATAGGGGATAATACTGAGATGTTGGGTAAATCTATGCGGATTGGAGTACATAGAGTGTGTGTGCGTGTGCGTGTGCGTGCGCACGCGTGTGTGTGTGTGTGTGAAAGTAAGGGGTTCATATTTTAGCTTAAATGCCATGGGAAGCTATTGGATGACTTTTAGCAGAATTCAGAGATTTTAAGTAATTTATCTGCACTAGTCGTAGTCATTTTTCTCTTTTTCTGGTAACTTCCTTACACTTTCTTTGTCCTGGGTCGTGGGAAGTGTCTTGAAACCTACATTTCCTAGTCTCCCTCGCCAACTGGTTTCACATTTCTTTTCAGTACAGTAGAGGCAGTGGCAGGAATTTGGAGTGTGGAGCCTGGGAAAAAGCCAGCATAGCCCCAATTCTGTCTATATGGCGTAGAATCTTCAGAAGTGACTGCAGTCCTTCAGGGGTTCTACTGCCTATTGAATACCCCTTCCCCATTATCCTACTGATGCCAGATGGCTTCAGCTACTCAACTCTGGTAACTCCAGCTTTCCTTTTTATATCCCTAGCTTGTAAAGGTGATAACGGCTTTTTGTTGATACTAATTTCTTGCTTCATTGGTCACTTTTGTCCTGTAAGTTTTGCTAACACCTTTGTAATAAGTCATGAATATCAAATTCCCACTATTGATGTAGTATGGATTCTCTTTCCTCACTGTTTAAAGTCAGGACAGCTAAGCATGCGGCAGAGGCAGGACCTATTTCCTCTAGAATCTAGAGCACACTTCTAAATCCCTTGCTCTTAATTCGTTATTAGTTTGGTGACCATGATGTTTATAGATCATTGGTTTTCTAGTTGGTTTCTTCAACCAGTTAAGTTTTATAAAATCATAGCTTCAGATATTTATCTCTGTGTTCCTAGCACCTAACCAAGTGTCACTCACAGTCAAACCTTGATGAATTACTTCTCACTTTGTGATGCACAAGAATTCCTGGTTATAAGACCACGTCTGATCTAGTCACCTGATTTCTAAATCGGTCCTGGTAAGACAAAGCCCTTGCCCATTGTCTGTATTAGACACAGACACAGAAATCCTCTTCCTCAACCTCAACACAATATCTGGTGCTGTGCTACTTTGGACAAACTTTCCAGAGACTCAGTGCCTGCATACTATATCCTCAACATATTCAACTCATCTATTGCCCATTGTTGCAATTCATAAACCTATTGAATCCAAGATAATAATAATACAGAATGTTTCTCTAAAATTTAATTTGGACACAGTGTCATATTTTGAAATCTTTTCATTAAGCTTAAATTGTTGGGAATAATGCTAAGATGGTCAAAGTAAAGATAGATCTGAATGCGCAAAACAAGAAGAGGTAGGTACAGTAATTTTGATGTGCGTGGAGAGTGTTTTAAGCACCTTTGATCATGATAACATTAACTTAAGCATTTGCCGCATGTTGGGGAAAATGCTTTTATATTCATTGCTCTTCATAAAAAGTGTTATGTATTAAAATGAATGTTCATGTGTTTTATTAAATATTCAAACTGTAATATTTTCTGAACTTGCTCATCCCATAAGAAAATTATTAGAAGTCAACTAAACTAAGGAATTGCTTTACACATAGGTTATAAATGGTTTAAGGAGACTTATTTCCAACAGGTTTAATTCTCATGTTTGAAAATTATATAAGTATCAAACTATTTAGTTTACCCAAGCATTATTCCAAGCTCTGTAATAAATATTCTACATCAGTATTCTAAAACAATACTATAATTGGTAGTGATTGGTAGTTGTGAGATTTTTAAATCTGGCTTTATAGAACAATCTGAGGTGCAGATCTTTCCTTTAGAAATAGAGATGATTCCTTCTCGAATACAGAGAAAGAGAGAGAGAGAGAAAAACATATTTGTTTAATCACTATGGTTGATATCACATTGTATTTAACCAATGTGTCTGTAGTCAAAAATCTGCAATATGACTGATAGAGTCAAAACGAGAGAAATAAATCCACTGGCATATTTTGATAGAGAATAGTCTAGGATGACAGCATTCTCATAATTCTAGGATTAGTTGTTAGATTCTAGAAAATGAGAACAGATTGAACCAATTCAGTAATAATTTCTCTCTCTCTGTCTCTTTTTTGTTTCTGTCTTTTTCCAACACTTCTGAAATATTTGTTTCATGTAGAAAACAAAACTTGACTACTAACTTCAACAATTACTGTAGTTCCTTCATTACCCTTGGTATAGCTTAGGTGTTTACAAATCACTGATAAAGATGCACCCCCTAATTAAATACTAATTTACTTTGACACCTGCAAGTCAGTAAACACAGATGCTCCAAAATTGTGACTTATTATTTTCAATAGGTAACTGATCACTACTTTCTAAACACATTAGTTACAGAGCATTTTCCATTTAATTGTGAAATATCAAGTCAACAGGAAGGGCTTTTATTAAAATACTAGCTAGCATGGACTCTAAAACTTCTCAAGGAGATGAACACTCAAAGCCATTAAAGGCAAAATACCTTATCAGTTTGAATGACAATAATAGCTTGGCACATCCATTAGTGCATTAATACTACATGAAGGTATTACATTGTTTCCACATATCTATTAATACCCTGTTTCCACAAATCTATTAATATAATTAGTGATAATATGGAAAGCATTCAATATTTTTGAAACCTTAAAAAAGAGAAAAATTTAAAAGGATTATCTTTGGTAGTTTTTCCTTCTTTTCCAGTCCAATGACAGTAAAAAGATATTAGCATAGAACTATCATATAATGATGCATATAATGATTGTCTGCACAATCAAGGAAATATCCGGAAAGCTGAGCTGATAAAACATTTTGTCTAAGATTAGGGCCGTAGTTTGGGGATCAGTAATTGAGTTGGGTTTATATGCCAGCTTAAACACTTACTTTCATTGTGATCAGACAAAGTCATTTAAAACTCCTTGATCTTTCATTTATTTACTTAGAAAACGACGATGATAACATCTACCTCACAAATTAACTATTGCAACTGTAAACCTCATTTTAGGGTTTTGGGTATTTCTTGGAACATTGGAAGCTCCTAATAAATATCAGCTCTTTGCAGTATTATTATCTCTTAAAGTACTCAAAATGGGGTAGACCTATCTTCATTTTGTAGGACAAATGAACTGAATTTGGCCCGTGAACACACAAACAATAAGTGCTACAGGCTGGGTTTTAAAGAGGGTCAGTATTAGGGAATTTGCATATTGCAGTAGTGAGGCACTCAGCGTTGTGCCGTAGGGAAGAAATACATAGCAACTTCAACAACAGTAAAATAGCACCAGTATTTTCTTTTCTTCAACCTGTGTGTTTTCCTCTTCTGACGCCTCCCTATTATAGTGGTTGTGTCAGACTGTGTAGGAAGGCAGCTAGCAAGAACAGTATCAAAGGTACCAAAGGAACTGGATCCTCTGCAGACAGGTTATTTATACCAGGTGGCTGGGATGTGACCATTTTTGACAGTCCCATTTCAGTTTTATCAGAATGTTAACACTGAGGAAGCCACGCTAGACATCAGATCTAGGTGATTGTATTGCTTTAAATCTAACTTACGATCATTTGTCTCACTGGTGGTTTGGATTCATAAAGTGGAGAAACGCAGGACTTCCCCTCTGTGCTTGATTTTGCCTCTTGTTCTTGACTCTGAGACCTGCTACTTACCCCACTTCAGTTCTTGAAATTGTTCCATTCTGATACTTGGAGCGTTGAGGGACTAAGGGAGATTCAGGACCCGTCAAAGTCACTCCAGGATAATAGGGCATTTCAGCTTCTGCTCCTATAGTATCAATCCATAACAGGTGACTGGTTTTGATTTTTCTATGTCCTACCCCAGAGCCAGTGTACGGAAGTCAGACTTCTGTCTCCATGTTTATTTGTAACTTGGTTTGATAAATGTCCCACAGCATTGCATTCAACCAAGAATTATTTTTTAGCAAAAAAAAAAAAAAGTCTAAAGCACATCTATATTTTTTATTTCCAAATTTGAAGAAGTTTAAAATAAATTAGAAAGAAAGCATCATTAATTGCAGCAGGTAGTAATATTCCACTTCATTAGATTTTTTTCCTCTTTTTCAAAAATACATACATAATGTGATTCAGCAGGTAGTCGTAGATAATTTGAGGAATCAGTATAGTCAAGGCACCTCCTAAGCAAAGTTAATATGTAGTACTGGTCTCTCCAATCTTAAGTATCCCCGTAGATCATAAGGTACATATATCAGGCTTTTGGCACAAGGCATAAGAGAGCTATGTGACATAGTTTGATATCGGTGTGGTTTCCAGGCATCGTTTTTTCACGCTTACAATTTAAATGTCTGGCTAGAGGCTGGTATTTTCTAGTTGTAAAGAGGCTGTCTGGTGTCTTTCTGCTTAGAAGTGAACAGGACCCCCAATCCTCACCACACTTCTGTAGAATTCTTCCTCTTCTATATGTCGCTCTCTAGGGTAGCGTGAGAAGAAAGTTCAGAGAACAGGTCGTATTCTGGGTGGGCAGCTTGAATCTGTCTAAAAGGAAACTTCATTTGTTTCCATTTTATGCTATTTTATTTGAAAAAGGATGTTTAAGTGATATTTGCTTGCGTCTTGCTCTACCAGTGAGAAAAATCACATACCATAGACAAACATGTCAGTGGAAGGTCTCAAAGATTTTGAAGTAGTTTCAAAGTCTGATAGTAAAAAAGAAAAACATGCAAGGCATTCTTTTTTTCATGCTGTGGAGAGGTACTTATTGATGAAATTATTAAATCAGTATTTCGATGGGATTTTCTTAGAAACCTACAACTACCCTACATTTCCAAATGAATCCAGTTAATATCATAGGTAGAAAATAGTCGATGTATAGGATCTTGTGTTGAAGCAGATATGCTAAAATTTAAATTCTCAAACATCATTACTTAGTTGAGGAGAGTTTGCCAAACTTTACGTGCACACAGCCTTTGTGTTAGTAAATCTGCAAATACAATTTTATCCTAAAGACGTCTTTGCCCATTTCTGACAGTAACTACATAAGTACATTCATTGTGACATTGTTTGTAATTGTTATCTATTGATGAAAATTCAGGTTGTTTTCAAGTTTTTCACTGTTTAAACAAAATGTGGTACATTAAAAATAGTGTAACATATAGCCTATAAAAATGAAATAGATCTATATGCCTTGACAGTTGCCTTTGCATAAAACTCACAAAGAAGAAACTAGTATTGGGTGATGTCTAAGAGAACAGTCCATTGAATTAAACTCTTTGGGTTTAATGTCTGGCTCCATTTAGTAATTGGGTAATGTACAAGTTACCCCAAAGTCTTTGAGTATTGGACTTCTCCTCTGTTAATGTAATCCTTAAAATGGTCACCCTAGTAGGTTTTATACAAATTTAAAGAATTAATTCTGGGGAGAGACATAAGTAGATGAAAGAAAATTTACGTTTTACTTACATGTCCATTCAAATGTTAAAGTTAATTATCACAGAATTGTAAGATTTAAATGCTCACTCAGTATGCTGGATCTCACCCATCCAGCCTTCCACCCACTCTCTACTCATTTTTACCTGCTCTATGCCCCAGAAGGCTGACGTGGACAGTGCCTCAATGGGTTTTCCCACATTCTAGATTGTGGTTGAGTCAGTCAGAGCAATGAGAAAGATGGGATGAAAATCAGAGGGTAATAGGAGAGTGAATTGAGGCATTTATTCCCCAGGTGCCTTCTCTCCTATGATCTGGATATTTATGGCCATAGCGCCTTTGACCAGCTTCTCTCGTTACCTTCTCTCAGCATTCTGGGGAAGGATCCCTATCCTTGCTCCTTCAAGCCTGGGGGTGGTAATAGCTTCCCATGGTGCCAACCCCTGAAGCAGTATACTGTCTGTTACTTCTTTTTCTAAATGCTACTGGTAACCTTTGCAAATAGCCTATTTTAACATTCTTCTCAAGTTACCTAGTTGAAGTGTGCCACCTTTTCATGTCAAGACCATGACCAGTAGACTCAAACCCATCCGAACAAATCCAGAAGTCGAAAGTCCTTCTTGTGAAGATCACAGTCCAATGGATCTGTTTGATTTCCTGCTCCTTCTGAAGCAATTAGCACAGTGCCAGGCACACTATAAATATTAAATACATACTTAATGAACAAATAAATCATGAATGAATGAATGCATGCATGAATGAATGAATACATGAATGAATGAATAGATGGAGGGATAGATGAATGAATGAATAAATAACTGGGATTATTATTTATCCATTCAATTTCTAAAAGCAAAGACTCTGTTCTGCTGATTTTCCTTATAAGTTGTAAACTTAACTGCCTGTGAAAGATGTAGATCGTAGAAACTTACTGTCTTCATATATGCAATTTTTACCCCCTTCTCTCCCCAGTGGTTAAGTGACATGTCTTTTTCCTTGAGGCTTCTGACATATTTGCTTTGTCATCCTCAGGCAATTATTGTTGCAGATGAAACCTTTCAAAATAATTTAAATGAGGTTGGTTTCAATTAATGCTATAAACTCCAACTGGCTCAGAGCAGTTTTTTACTTTGTTTTTATTTTTTCACATTTGAATATTCTAACAAGTGAAATTTGATATCAATGTCTGACCAATTATTTATTGTCATTAATATTATTATTGGTTACCTGAATACTGTGCCTATGGGTCACATTGAGATATAAGGTATAATACTTCCTCAGGACTTGATTGACTATTTCCTTCCCCATTTTAGGGAAGTTTTCAGTTATAATCTCTTTAAATATTTTCTCAGTCCCTTTCTATTTCTCTTCTTCTTCTTGAACCTCTATAATTCGAATGTTGGTGCATTTAATATTGTCCTAAAGCTCTCTGAGACTGTCCTTAATTCTTTTCATTCTTTTTTCTTTAATCTGCTCTGCAATACTTATTTCCACTCTTTTATCTTCCAGGTCACTTATCCGTTCTTCTGCCTCAGTTATTCTGCTATTGATTCCTTCTAGAGAATTTTTAATTTCACTTATTGTGTTCATCATTGTTTGTTTGCTCTTTAGTTCTTCTAGGTCCTTGTTCAACATTTCTTCTATTTTCTCCATTCTATTTCCAAGATTTTGGACCATCTTTACTATCATTACTCTGAATTCTTTTTCAAGTAGACTGCCTATTTCCTCTTCATTTGTTTGGTCTGGTGGGTTTTTACCTTGCTCCTTCATCTCCTGCATATTTTTGTGTCTTCTCATCTTGCTTAACTTACTGTGTTTGGGGTCTCGTTTTCACAGGCTTCAGGTTCGTAGTTCCCATTGTTTTCGGTGTCTACCCCCAGTGGGTAAAGTTGGTCCAGTGGCTTGTGTAGGCTTCCTGGTGGAGGGGATGGTGCCTGTGTTCTGGTGGATGAGGCTGGATCTTGCCTTTCTGGTGGGCAGGACCGCGTCCAGTAGTGTGTTTTGGGGTGTCTCTGAACTTAGTATGATTTTAAGCAGCCTCTCTGCTAATTGGTGGGCTTGTGTTCCTGTCTTGCTAGTTGTTTAGCATGGGGTGTCCAGCACTGGAATTTGCTTGTCGTTGAGTGGAGCTGGGTCTTAGCATTGAGACAGAGATATCTGGGTGAGCTATCACCAATTGATATTACGTTGAGCCGGGAGTTCTCTGGTGGTCCAATGTCCTGATCTCGGCTCTCCCACCTTAGAGGCTCAGGCCTGACACCCAGCTGTAGCACCAAGACCACCTTTGTGTGTCACCACACTGCTTAGAAGAAAAGGGAG
Source organism: Aethalodelphis obliquidens (assembly GCF_003676395.1). Classification (NCBI taxonomy): domain Eukaryota; kingdom Metazoa; phylum Chordata; class Mammalia; order Artiodactyla; family Delphinidae; genus Aethalodelphis; species Aethalodelphis obliquidens. The sequence continues at coordinate 24,077,232 of NW_020837964.1, read as the reverse complement.
AAAAAAAAGAAAGAAAATAAATAAGTTCAGTTATTATATAAAATAAAGTTTTAAAATAAAAACTAAAAGATATTATTAAAAGTAAAAAATTAATAAAAAGAGAGCAACCAAACCAATAAACAAATCCACGAATGAAAGCAAGCGTAAAAACTAAACTAAGATAAACATATAAATCAGAAACTAGTCTTTCGCATACAGCAATCCCCAAGTCTACAGTTGCTCCCAAAGTCCACCGCCTCCATTTTGTTATGATTCGTTGTCTTTTCAGGTATTCCACTGATGCAGGGTACATAAAGTTGATTGTGGAGATTTAATCCGCTGCTCCTGAGGCTGCATGGAGAAATTTCCCTTTCTCTTCTTTGGTTGCACAGCTCCTGAGGTTCAGATTTGGATTTGGCCCCACCTCTTTATTTAGGTCACCCTCTGGCATCTGTGCTTCCCCCAGGCAGGAGGGGGTTAAAGGAGTGGCTGATTAGGGGGCTCTGGGTCACTCAGGCTCTGGGGAGGGATGGGTATGGAATGCGGGACAAGCCTGCAGTGGCAGAGGCCAGCGTGAAGTTACAACAGCCTGAGGCACGCTGTGTATTCTCCCGGGGAAGTTGTCCCTGGGTCACGGGACCCTGGCAGTGGCGGGCTGCACAGGCTTCAGAGAGGGGAGCTGTGGATAGTGATCTGTGCTTGCACACAGGATTCTTGGTAGCTGCAGCAGCAGCGTTAGTGTTTCATGCCCGTCTCTGGTGTCCACTCTGATAACCATGGCTTGTGCCCATCTCTGAAGCTCGTTTAGGTGGTGCTCTGAATCCCCTCTCCTCGTGCACCCCCAAACAATGGTCTCTTGACTCTTAGGCAGTTCCAGACTTCTTCCTGGATTCCCTCCATGCTCTCTGTGGTGCACTAGCTCCCTTCAGGCTGTGTTCACGCAGCCAACCCCAGTCCTCTCCCTGAGATCCGACCTCCGAAGCCGGAGCTTCAGCTCCCAGCTCCCGCCTGCCCCAGCAGGTGAGCAGACGAGCCTCTCAGGCTGTTGAGTGCTGGTTGGCACCGATCCTCTGTGCGGGAATCTCTCCGCTTTGCCCTCTGCACCCCTGTTGCTGCCCTCTCCTCCCTCCCAGAGGTGCAGGTCCCTTCGCTATTCTTTTGTCTCTGTTTTTTCTTTTTTCTTTTGCCCTACCCAGATACGTGGGGAGTTTCTTGCCTTTTGAGAGGTCTGAGTCTTCTGCCAGCATTCAGTAGGCATTCTGTAGGAGCTGTTCCACATATAGATGTATTTTTTGATGTATTTGTGGGGAGGAAGGTGATCTCCACATCTTACTCCTCCACCATCTTGAAGATCCTTTCCTGGTATTACCTTTAAAATACTTGTTACTATGTTAAAATAACCAAGCCAGAAGGTATTTTTAAAAAAATACTAAGTAAGATTAAACGTGTACAACTTTTGTCAGGGACTGGTTTATAATAGCTGTTTGTTAAATTAAGTTTTAAGTGGTGATAGCAAAAATGAACTATTTATTCCTAGCTTCCCCATCTAAACATATAGGATTGAGCTTTAACCATTTTAAAGCATTTTGATCCTTAAAGTCATAAATTAGTAACAGATGTCAAGGCTAATCCGTGTCTCTCACAGATATACTTGTGAGACCAAAAGGCATGTTCATCCTATTTAAAGGGCAAACATTCTGCTTTAAGGAAAGGACACTTATGTGTGGAAACCAAATACCCTGAAGCTATTCCGGTTAGTGTATGGGAAGGAGGAGGGACTTTTGCACAGGCTGCATAAAACAGTTGAATGCTGATGGAGTTCAGTATAGATATGCAAAATGTCATTAAGATACTGTCTTTGTATCGAGACAGATATGAACTCAAATTCCAGCATCATCAATCATTAGTGTGTAACCTTGTGCAAGTCAATTAACATTTCTGAGTCTACTTCCTAACATATAAGTGTTTTTCATCATTTTGTGAGAACTTTGAGAGGTTTAGGGATATTTTGTTTATGTCTTTGTTCAGTGGCTTACATAGGTAACCATAGAATCATCATCATCTTTCTCTTCATTATAATAATTAGCTACCTATTGAAATTATTAATATTTATTACACACCAAGCACAGTACTAAATATGCCAGACTTCGTTCAATTACTTAACCTTCATATTATTTCCTGTTCTGTAATATGCCTACATATGAGGACTGCATGAGATAATGCACATGGCTAAAGCTAAAATTTGAAATAAGGTCTATCTTGACATGATTTACAGTGTTAGCAACCACTTGGCTATTCAATAAGTATTGTTCCACCTGAAAAAGTATGCTTCAGTCATCTTCTTGATGAAAACATCACAGATACCAGTCCCTACTAGAACGATGCCATTGACTGCAGGTCTAAGAATTGACATTCAAAGCCTTCCAAGCTTCCTTTGGGACATGGAATGTGTCAAGAATCCTACTTTCTCATTCTCTTTCTCTCATTTCTACTTTACTAAGAATGGTTTCTCCTCACTCACTCTACCTGCTTCATTGCAAGCCTTTATTAATATATGTGCTAATAACACCAATTGATATAATCATGCTACATTCATTAAAACAATCTTCCTAATGGCTATCCATTCATGCCAGTTACCCAAGATCCAAATCCTACAGGTTGATGTGAAGGGCCAGGTGAAGCCTGAACATGCAGCAGGGTGCATTACGGTGAAGAACCTGTAACATAGGTAGCATAAGAAACACTCATTTTTTTTTTTTTTTGGAAAAGAAAGAAAAATTTTCCAGCTTTTTTGAGATATAATTGACATATAACATTAAGTATAACGATGACTTGATACACTTACAGATTGCAAAATGATTAACACAGTGGGGTTAGTTAATACCTCCATTAATTCACATAATTACCATTTCTTTTTTATGGTGAGGACTTTTAAGATCAACTCTCTTAGCAACTTTCGAATACATAATACAGAATTGTTAACTGTAGTCACCATGCTGTACATTAACTTTCCCAGAACTTATTCATCTTATAACTGGAAGTTTGTACCATTTGACCAATATATCTCTTCACCTCCCTTACCGCCCCAGGGCTTGACAGCCATTATGATTCTACCCTCTGTTTCTATAAGTTCAGTTTTTAGATTCTACATATACATTATCTCATATAGTATTAGTCTTTGGCTGGCTTTTGTCACTTAGAATAATGCTCTCAAGGTCTCTTAGGATAATGTTCTCATGCGTGTTGTCACAAATGACAGGATTTCCTTCTTTCTTATGGATGAATAATATTCTATCTTATTCTACATATATTATATGTAGCTTATTATTCTATTACTATATTATATCTAATATCACATCTTCTTATACATATTGTCATGTATATATGTCATATGTATGTATATAATTTCATCTTCTTATATATATATTGACTGTATATATTGTTGCATCATTATCCAGCTGGTAAGAGTCATATTTAGCCTCTTGAAAGATTTACATACATTTCAAAAAGACAGAGAAAGAGTCTACAATTAAATATTTTCTAAAGTAAATGTTCTAAAAAAAGGGAAGTGTCCCCCTTTCCTTATTTTCAATAAGGAAAATTAAGCCTCTTATTTTTAATTTGTATTTGACCTTATAATACACACACACATAATTACGAATTTTATTCCGAATCATTTGAAAGTAAGTTGTAGATATCTATGTATAATATATTTACCAATTTGTTTAATCCTAGAATATACAGAAAGTCAGAAACTAGTGTCAGAATTGTAAAATTTAAAAAAACCTACCAATTAGAGTTCAGTATTTGTTTACATTTCTATAAATACTATATTCAAAAGTTATTTTTCTGTTTTCCTCTTTCAGTAAGGTTATGTCATTCATTTGAAACATGGTTTGATTCATTTGTTTTGTGGTCCTAGGGTTTGTGCCCAGCCCTGCTGATTTTTTTAAAAATGTGATATTCTTGAGTGTGCAGAACATTAACATGGTTGCAGAAGCCAGAACTGTACAAACCGTATATTCAGAGAAGTGTCTTCACCCATTCAGCACATTTCTTCTATCATTTTCACTTTGTTTTCACCCACTCCTTGTAGGTAAGCAATCCCACTAGTCTCTTTATTTTTTCTTCATTTTTTTAAAATGAGTAGATAGCGGTGTATTTTCCTGTTTATTTTCTTCTAAAGATACTTTTATATACTTTGCTTTTACACTTAACAATATATCCTGGAAACTTCTCCATGTTGGTTCATAGAATTTCATTTTTTTATAGATACACAGCAGTTCAGTTTTTAAATATACCACAACTTCCTCAACCACTCCTCAATTTAAAGGCATGTAGGAGATTACAAACAATGCAAACAATGCTACATTGAATTACTTTGTACATATATATCTCCATATTGCTGGGTGTCATTTTAGGGTAAATTTCCTCTCCTTTTATAGCAAGTGTAAGCAATTCGCACAGAACAAGACCAGGTGCATTGTAGGACCTCACAGTGCATTCCTGTGCTGTGTTTTCTAATTTTCAGGATTTATAACCACATACTCAATCCCGAGGAGTGGTCTGGATGAAAGAACCATCAAGATCAGTGCCTTGCAATTTTTACATACTCAGAAAGATGTGTAGGAGTGTAAGAGGTCCATTGTGGATCAGCGCCCATAGCTTCTTATGTAAATACTTCATGGTACCTCTTGAGGCTTGATTAGTTCTCCTCTGTTCTACTTCTTCCATCAAAGAACTTGATATTCTGCATTATAGTCATTGATTTTCTTGTCACTCTTTCCTCCTTAAGAGAAATCTTATTGAACTCCTATCAACGCCTGGAGCTGTTTTAGCTGTTAGGCATTCAGAGATGAATAAATGCAGGTGAATGAACATAAGGAAAAGATTAAAAGTTGAGGAGGACAGGTAGCCTGTAACTTATTCATCTGAGTTTTACTCTCTCATCCCAGATGCTTAGTACAAAGTGGTACTTGTTAGAATGCAAATCATTTCCTCCTTCTCCTCTGGGATTGAGGGACTATAGGATATCATCTCCTTGCTATCTATCAATCCAAGAGAATCTCAGGCAAGTATCAGAACCCACATGTAGAAGCTGATTTTTACCTAGAGAATTGACCTTTCCAAGTCTTAAACTGCATATTATATTAAGAAAAATGTAAAAGATCGTGAGGGTGAAAGCAAAACTTTCTGAGGCTGCTCTTGTGGAAAGTGCATTGATAATGATATTATAGGTATCATTGATATGATCATTACTACATGAGAGAACAGGCCACATAATTTTCCATTGACTGCATTAGGAAAAGAGATACATTATAAGTTCTAACTGCTTAAGGATATAAAATATTGATATATAGCCTTTATTTTTAGGGATAGTTTAACCTTAAGCAAAATGTAGGTTATTGAGTAGAGGGACTACTGTGATGGTGTTTTGTCAAATAAATGGCCTTTTATAATCTCAGTAGTCTTTTCTATGGAAAGTTGTAATGGAAAGATGTTTGTCCAGTTTCCCTTAGCTTGAGGAATTGCCTCTTCCCCACCTCATATAGTTTCTGGAGACTGCCAATCACAGAGCCACCTGTGGTTGTGGGTATGAAGGAGTGACTTGGTTTTGGGCAAACATGGTACCCTGTGTCCACAACTGTTGGTCTAAGTGTGGTAGACATGACTAGAGCAGTACCCTTCAGAGTTATTTCAAAGGACACATTCTAGTAAATCTGGAAAGGCAAGTTTCAAAACCACTTAACCCTGGTGCTGCTTTTGGTCATCTTCCAAACTGTGTGAGGGAAGTCTGTTTAAGAATGAAGTCTCCACAGAAGAGAGCAGCACCAAGAAATGTAGAGGAGGTGCAGAGCCCTGAAAACATTATCAGAGCACCTGGATCCAGCTGAGTTGGAAGCAAACTATCCCTTAACTGTTGAGTTATATAAGCCAATACATTTGTCACTATCATTCCTTTCTATTTTATTCCTATACAACTTTCTGAAATTAATACACATTTTAATTCATTAGAGAAAGATATTCTTAAACAGTCTTAAGTAAAATGACTAAAAATAATACTTAAAATTCCCCTTACTAGTTATGACCTTTCTCTGTTACTCTGACTTCTTGTCTTAGATTTTATACTAAGACTTTTTGTAAACAAAAAAATATATATGGAGGTGAGGTTAAAGGCAGAAAATGGATTTAATGTTAAATTGTAGTTGGGCCATGAAAGAAGAGGCAAAGGGTCAAAATAATCATGAGACTAATGATCTAGGGGGACAGAAGAAATGGGTTTTAATTCTGGATCTACTTTTAATTTGTCTTATGGCATTTGGTGAAAATGTTTCATTTACTCAAATAAGTAGAGGGTCAACCAACCATGGGTTCCAAATCAAGTTCCTGAATTCCTAAAAAAAGTCTACAGGGCTTCCCTGCTGGCGCAGTGGTTTGGAGTCCGCCTGCCGATGCAGGGGACATGGGTTCGTGCCCCGGTCCGGGAAGATCCCACATGCCGCGGAGCGGCTGGGCCCGTGAGCCATGGCTGCTGAGCCCGCGTGTCCGGAGCCTGTGCTCCGCAACGGGAGAGGCCACAACAGTGAGAGGCCCGCGTACTGCAAAAAACAAACAAACAAAAAGTCTACAAAGCTAACAGTGAGGCTCTTTACCCTATTTTCTAGAGCAAATTTTTAAAATTTATTAAGAATCATAAATGTAATGGGGGAAATTCCTGCCCCAGTTAAAGCATCCTCATATTTTTGTTAATATGCGTGCTCTCATTTGAACTAAGGCTGATAACTTTGGCTTTCTCATATAAACAAAAAAGTTATGATTTGTATGTTGTATATTCCTTTGATTAATAATGAATTGTTAGTTGATTATTATTTAATAAACTCCGTGGGTTTGTAAGACCACAGCCAGATGGTCCTGTGTTTCCTGACCTTTATTTTCCCAACAAAGACCTTTTTATTATTTTCTTTTCTCTTTTACAATATTTCAGAATAACCTAAGGAAAGGTATGTGCTTTGGTGACCTATAGATCAAAGTATTGCTTCTATATTTAGAAATAACCAGACCAGTGTTCCTTTGAACCTTAGTTTCATCACCTTTAAAATGGGACCACTGGAACCTACAGCACAGAATTGCTATAAAGTATGAATAAGATTTTCATTTGGCCTATTTTTTTATAACGTCTTTATTAGAGTACAGTTGCTTTACAGTGGTGTGCTAGTTTCTGCTTTATAACAAAGTGAATCAGTTATACATATGCATATGTCCCCATATCTCTTCCCCCTTATCTCCCTCCCTCCCACCCTCCCTATCCCACCCCTCTAGGCGGTCACAAAGCACTGAGCTGATCTCTCTGTGCTATGTGGCTGCTTCCCACTAGCTCTCTTTTTTACATTTGGCAGTGTATATATGTCCATGCCACTCTCTCACTTTGTCCCAGCTTACCCTTCCCCCTCCCCCTATCCTCAAGTCCGTTGTCTAGTAAGTCTGCATCTTTATTCCCGTCTTGCCCCTAGGTTCTTCTGACCATTTTTTTTCTTTTTTTAGATTCCATATATATGTGTTAGCATACGGTATTTGTTTCCTTATTTATTTTCATTTTGGATGATCTGTCTGTTGGTGAAAGTGGGGTGTTAAAATCCCCTACTATTATTGTGTTACTGTCGATTTCCCCTTTTATGACTGTTAGTATTTGCCTTATATATTGAGGTGCCCCTATGTTGGGTGCATAAATATTTACAGTTGTTAATACCTTCTTCTTGGATCGCTCCCTTGATCATTATGTAGTGTCCTTCTTAGTCTCTTGTAATAGTCTTTGTTTTAAAGTTTATTTTGTCTGATATGAGAATTGCCACTGCAGGTTTATTTTGATTTCCATTTGCATGGAATATCTTTTTCCATGCCCTCACTTTCAGTCCGTATGTGTTCCTAGGTCTGCAGTGGGTCTCTTGTAGACAGCATATATATGGGTCTTGTTTTTGTATCCATTCAGCCAGTCTGTGTCTTTTGGTGGGAGCATTTAATCCATTTACATTTAAGGTAATTATCAATATGTATGTTCGTATTACCAGTTTCTTAATTGTTTTGGGTTTATTATTGTAGGTCTTTTCCTTCTCTTTTACTTCCTGCCTAGAAAAGTTCCTTTAGCATTTGTTGTAAAGTTGGTTTGGTGGTGCTGAATTCTCATAGCTTTTGCTTGTCTGTAAAGCTTTTAATTTCTCTGTCAAATTTGAATGAGATCCTTGCTGGGTAGAGTAATCTTGGTTGTAGGTTTTTCTCCTTCATCACTTTAATATGTCCTGCCACTCCCTTCTGGCTTGCAGTTTCTGCTGAAAGATCAGCTGTTAACCTTATGGGGATTCCCTTATGTGTTACTTGTTGTTTTTCCCTTGCTGCTTTTGATATTTGTGCTTTGTATTTATTTTTTGATAGTTTAATTAATATGTGTCTTGGTATGTTTCTCCTTGGATTTATCCTGTGTGGGACTCTCTGTACTCCCTGGACTTGATTAACTATTTCCTTTCTCATATTAGGGAATTTTCAACTATAATCTCTTCAAATATTTTCTCAGTCCCTTTCTTTTTCTCTTCTTCTGGAACCCCTATAATTCGAATGTTGGTGCATTTAATGGTGTTCCAGAGGTCTCTGAGACTGTCCTCAATTCTTTTCATTGTTTTTTCTTTATTCTGTTCTGCAGTAGTTATTTCCACTATTTTATCTTCCAGGTCACTTATCCTTTCTTCTGCCTCAGTTATTCTGCTATTGATCCCTTCTAGAGAATTTTTCATTTCATTTATTGTGTTGTTCATCACTGTTTGCTCTTTAGTTTTTCTATGTCCTTGTTAAACATTTGTTGTATTTTCTCCTTTCTATTTCCAAGATTTTGGGTCATCTTTACTATCATTATTCTGAATTCTTTTTCAGGTAGACTGCCTATTTCCTCTTCATTTGTTAGGTCTAGTGGGTTGTTGCCTTGCTCCTTCATGTGCTGTGTGTTTCTCTGTCTTCTCATTTTTCTTAACTTTCTGTGTTTGGGGTCTCCTTTTTGCAGGCTTCAGCTTCATAGTCTCTGTTGTTTTTGGTGTCTGTCCCCAGTGGCTAAGGTTGGTTCAGTAGGTTGTGTAGGCTTCCTGGTGGAGGGGACTAGTGCCTGTGTTCTGGTGGTTGAGGCTGGATTTTGTCTTTCTGGTGGGCAGGTCCACATCTGGTGGTGTGTTTTGGGGTGTCTGTGGCCTTATTATGATTTTAGGCAGCTTCTGTGCTAATGGATGGGGTTGTGTTATTGTTTTGCTAGTTGTTTGGCATAGGGTGTCCTGAACTGTAGCTTGCTGGTCGTTGAGTGAAGCTGGGTGTTGGTGTTGAGATGGAGATCTCTGGGAGATTTTCACCGTTTGATATTACATGGAACTGGGAGGTCTCTTGTGGACCAGTGTCCTTAACTTGGCTCTCCCACGTAAGTGGCACAGCCCTGATGCCTGGGTGGAGCACCAAGAGCCTATCTTCCACACGACTCCACACAGCCATAGACATATACAGACTAAAACAGAGAGTGTTGCTTTATTGAAAATGAGTTAATAGAACTTAGGCAGATTTAGTAACGTAACACTAATGGAATTTGGAACCTACCCTATAAAAGCTGTAAGACTAAGACATATCATTCACGTAATAGTATACTGAAAGAGAATGTCACAGGTTAAGTAGTAGAAATACTCAACTATCACAGAATATCTAAGATGAGAACTTTAATTGAACCTCCTTTAAGTGAAGTGTTAACATTTGAAATTCAAGAAAAGAAAAATGATCTGACCTAGTTAAGACCTTTAGTATGTACAGCATATCTGACTGGCAAACTGTGACAGGTTACAAGAAGACATGCCAGAGAGTCTGTTCCTCATTGTAAGGTCACTGGTATCGAAGTAAGACTTTTTCAGAAAGAGGTGAGGAGACCAAGGATGTCTCTGAAAGAAAGATCAGACAAACTTTTTCTAAGATCTAAACGAGATGGAAAACATATCATTGCAACCCTAAAACTATTGACTCACCTATAAATGTGCCAGTCTTCCTGTGTTTCACAAATTATCCATAAAACTTAAAAGCTTTTGTCGAGAAATTTGCAAATCACTAAAACCTCCCAGAAGAAAAGCCTTTGGAAGGCAAGCATTTAAGTGCATAGATGCTCGACTTGGACCCACATTTTCCAAATCCAAATTCTTTTTCGAGAATAGTACAGAATTGTATTGCTGATTGATTCAGAATCTGAGGAAATCCACAAACACGTTCCCAATAATAATTCACGTATGGACACATATAGACATTTGTTCAGGGGCATCAGAGACACCTTGAAGCTCTCAGTGTTCCTTACATAAGTAACCTTGTTTATTTTTATCATCCGATAATGCTGATAATTGTGTCAATCTGTTAATAAAATTTATATCAGTAATTAGCCTCTCTAGGCAATATTTATAACTATCACAACTCCAAACAGGATTCATGGGTGAAGTGAAACAAGTACTTGTTTGAAGGATCCTATACTCAATCTTGTCCTGTACCCAGACAGGGCCATCCCTGAAGTGTGTGAGACATTGATCACTGGACTCAATGGTGGGGGTCCCATCTGGGCCTCAGGGCACCTCACCCCTTTGTCACTCACTGCCAGCCTGGTGGCTCCCAGGAACCGAAGGGGATTTAGAAAATTTCTAGAAAGAACTTTGAGACACAAGGCCCCAAATACACGCTCCACCTATTCAATCCAGGGTGATACTACATCCAAGAATTGATGTGTCTCTGAGGGAGATATTTACACTAAATAACCTATTGAATATTGACATGTAGTGTAGAACCTCAATCACAGAAACTGAGAATTGAATGGTATTTGCCAAGAGCTGTGGGGAGGGGGAAATGGAGTGATGTAGGTCAAAGGGTACACATTTTCAATTATAAGAAAATAAGTTCTGAGGATCTAAAATGCCCTGTGGTCACTATAGTTAAGAATATGGAATTGTATATTTGAAAGCTACTGAGAGCACATCTGAAGCATTCCTATCTCACACACAGACACACAGACACACACACACACACACAAAAACACAGTTAATTATGTGAGGTGATGGATGTGTTAATTACCTAGATCACATTTTACACATTAAATATATACAATTGTATTTATCAATTATTCCTAAATAAAGTTTTTTTAAAAGCTGTTGAAACAAAAACTTTGCTGAGGAAAAAAATCCTGGCCCTGTTGTATTGGAAGTGGGAAACGTTCTGACTTTTGTTATTTTTATGAAATTATCTTTACAGGGCAAGAATTATGCTCCATACACAATGCTGGGCACTTTGTCTATACCAGTGGTTTTCAGTCAAGGGTGATGTTGATATTGCCCTTCCAAGGGGTATTTATCAACACCTGGCGACGTTTTTGTTTGTTACAGTTAGGAGGTACGACTGACATCCATGGGTTTAGGCCAGGGATGCTGTTATACATACTATGATGCACAGGATAGCCTCCGACAAGTGATTTTCCAGCTCCAAATGTGAATAATGCTGCCACTGCAACACTCTGCTCTATCTTAATTATTTTCCAGTATTGTGTAGGTTGAAGATTTCAGTATCTCCATGTCCTATGTGCAAAATGGGCATATTAATTAAATTACTCATATCACTCAGGGATAAAAGAAGATAGAGTCACATTTTCCACAAGGTGTAACTCACTCCCTACACAGTCCCCGATTTATAGATTTTTTCTGTATCTCATCTTGTGCTTCATAAAAGGAATTTTATAATTTCATAGTCCTGGGAGTATCTGTCTGCTGTGCCCTTGTAACACTGATCTCCCACCATCAAATTTTGAAACCTTCCAACTCTGCCTACCTTCATATATATACTTTGTTTTACCTGTGGACTGAGGATTTAGTTTCTATTGTAAAATGGGGCCCTGCAGTCTCTTTTTGAATTGAATTCTGAAGAAACCTCAGCTTTAATTAAAATGATAGTATCACCATTTAAAGGCTAAAATACCTACAAGGACACAAGTAATAATGGCCCAGTTTTATGTGGCTTAGTAGGCTGGCTATCGCAAGAATACTTCTTATGTGCCTGGTTTGCTTCGAGAAAGAGGAAGGCTGCTTTTCTAAAGATATGAATTCTGGATCTGATTGCTTCTGTGAAGAACATTTAAGGAAGGTTAGGCCCCTCTGGCTGAAAAAAATCACCTCGAGTTAGAAGTTTCATGGTATGACTGCAGTGTAAGTCCCACTGACTTTTCCTGGGCAAACTTATTCAGTGCTTGCAAGGGCACAGGGCAGGCGGGGCCCGTTGTGCACCCCAGGAAGGGTGACTTGGGCAAAGGAAGGGATTTGAAAGGAAAAAGCCAGGTGATCAAAATGCATATGACCTCCCTAATGCTCATTCTCAGCTAATACTCTTGCATTCTGTTTCATCAAGAAAATGGAAGGAGGACTTCCACATGACCAAACCGTCATGTTTATCCATGTCTATGTATAGTCCCCTATATAGATCAGCATTCTGTCAATTAATTTGAATTGTCTTCTCACATAAATCGATCCTCCCACCAATGTATTAGATTCTATCCCTTCTCTAATTTCCATCATTGTGATGATTCTTCTATTCCTTTGTTGCATTCTAAAATCCGACTCCCCTCCCCTCTGGTGAATTTTCTCCAAACACACATAAAAATGCTTTTAATTTCTCCACAACAAAAATTTTTATTGCCTCCCACATCACATCTCCCACCTCACTTCTTTGTGGGCTTTTTGTCAAACTCCTGGAAAGAATGAGCCTGCTAAAATGTAAATGAAATCATGTAACTCCACTGCTCAGCACTCTCCAAAGTCTTCTCATCTCAGAGCAAAGGCAGTGTATTTACAATGGTCAGATGCTTCCCAGTGACTTGTCCTTCGACTGCTTCTGACCTCGCCCCTCACCCTTTCTTCCACTCCCTTATTCACCTCTCCTCCTTGACACTATTTTTTTTTTTTTTTTCAGTTGACAGAACAGCTCAGGCTTTTTCCCACCTCAGGGACTCTGTATTTGCTGTTTCCTCTGCTGGAGACATTCTTCCTCCAGTGAGAAAGATTACTTCCTCACCTCTTCAGACCTCACTTCTTCTGTTAAGATGCCCTCCTCGTTGGTGAAGTCCTCCTTGATAATCCCACATAAAATAAAGCCCCCAGTCCTTCAGCATCCTTTATCTTCCTTGCCAGAGTTCATTGTTCTCCATTGTGTGGGTCACAACAAATGTGTTATTCATTTATTTGTTGAATTTTGCTTCACTTATAGGAATGCAAGTTCCAGGAAGGTAGGGACTTCATGGTCTATTTCATTCATCACTGTGTCCTCTATACCTAGAAAAGTTATTAGCACATGATTGACAGGGGACACGATTGGAATAGGGTAGTAGATAGTTAACTAGATGGAATCAGAACAAAGGGCATCAGCTCAGGGACATCACTGTTTGTGATTACTGTGACTGTGTGAGCCTGGCAGTTTCGTCTCCACTGTGGAATTATATCCATCGAGCAGTAGGTGTATTTGAGTCCATAGCCCTGTGCCCTTTCCATGGATAATGCTTGGAATATTGCTATATTTGTGTATGCTGGTAACTCCATTTCTAGCCTCTATGCGTCTCTTCCTCTATTTATTTATACCACGTCTTTAGATAGATTCTGGGAAAATGTGATAGTCTGAGCTGTCACAGTGCCTACTTATTCTTGAATCCCGAAAGAGCCTGAATGGGACAAAGGTATGTGATGAGCCTGCCCACAATTTAATTTGCATATGGACCCAAGCTGCTTCCAAAGATAGAACTTATCATTTTAAGCAATAAAACCAAAGAAGTCAAGGTTAACCTAGAAAAAAAAGCCTTGGTTTTTAGAAGTCACAGTGTCCTGAGACAGATAAGGTAATCATGTTGCTCTTGATATCAAGGGTTTAAGATATTCTGTGACAAGGTTGGGAACACCTCTTCTTTTCCTTATTACAGTCTGTTAATAGGCTGCCAAAACAATAATTTCTTGGACACAATAGCTTAACTTAGGCTCCCTGAAGCCTAAAGTACTCTCGTTGGCCCAGCCACAGATACCCCTTTCCACGCAGAGCTCTCTAGCCAGGCTGCCAGGGGCTCAAGGCTGGTTTCAATCACACTTCTGCAGTGCTGACCAGAGCCCCACTCACACACTCTTACATCGTTCCTACAAAGTTCTAAGGTGCCTGTTGGCTACCTACATATCTGTTTCAAAGGAGAATAAACTCTCTCTTCAAGAGCCATGCCAGCACTCAAACACAGGACCAGGGGCCCAGGACACCATCCTCTGAAGACAGAAGCTGATATGTACTCCCAGGGCACCCAATACAGGCTTTAGCAGCCAGCGTGCTGGCCTCTGCCAGACATCCTCCTCCCATAAAGAGCTACAGGTATTTATCTGTAGAGGCCTCAACTCCCAAGGACCTGGGCCTGAGACAAAGGGTGTCTTGTCCATGTGCCAGACCCCAGTGCCTGTGAGAGGCTTCCCAATGTAAGCAGCAACAAGGCCAGAATAGACACTATGCCAGTGCCTCAATAGACACTGTGAATAAGTCTGTTTGGTTTCCTTTGCTGTCTACCGTTACTTTGTAATAGCCAGGTAGAAATGGGTAATGCAAAAGAAAAGAGAATTTAAAAAAAGAAGAGCAAAACCTAACAGATAAATTCCTGGGATCTCCCAGAAATTCTCAGAACATGGACAACCTTATCTTGGCCCAGCATTAAAAGATTGGGGCAAGTATTAGCAAGACAAAATTTACAAAAACCACAGGACACTCACTCAAAGGAGGTCTCACTTGACACTCAGTAATACCATCATAAACTAGATGCCAAAGTAAACAATTTCAGTTTAAAAAACAAACGAAAATTACAGTTTTACACTGTCAGTGCTCCTTTATGGAGAACTCCCATCATCATACTTCTATTGATTTCTACTTTTTATGTCTCTCTTTTTTTTTTTTTTTTGCGGTCGCGGGCCTCTCACTGTTGTGGCCTCTCCCGTTGCGGAGCACAGGCTCCGGACGCGCAGGCTTAGCAACCATGGCTCATGGGCCCAGCCGCTCCGCGGCATGTGGGATCTTCCCGGACCGGGGCACGAACCCGTGTCCCCTGCATCGGCAGGCGGACTCTCAACCACTGCGCCACCAGGGAAGCCCTATGTCTCTTTTTTAAATGTGTTTATCAGTTATACTTCCTGCAATAAATAATTAAAGTGATAGAAATAGACAAATTCATAATCAAAATGTGGCTTGAAGAGGATATTACCAGGAAAAAGAGACGGGTAGAATCCTAAGCAGAACTTTGCTTCAGCAATGGTGGAGTCAAAGGGATTGTGAGGGGAATGAAGTGTTCACCTCTGTGCTGGTAAATGGCAGGAATATTCTTGTGTTAGAGTCTCAGTAGACAAGAGTGTTTCTGTGAAGGGAATCCCCTTTCTCTCTCATGGTTCACTGATGTGGGGAAACTTCGTCCAGCACACTTTGTTCAGTTTCTTCTAGTCACAATTTCTAAAAATCTCTGTGTAATGTGAAATTTCTCCTCCCAACACTTCTGGGAATGCCTGCTATGTATAGCATCAGATTATGTATCTCCACTTTTGATTACATCCTTTTCTTCAACAAAATTTCATATGCAGATAACACATGGAGGCTAAAGCCTTGCACAACATCTATTCTCATTTAAAATGGAGATATTATCATTAATACACCAACTAGGTTTTTTTTGCAAAAATGGAAGAGTGGAATTAAGAGATTTTTATTTCTGTTTTCTTTTTCTGATACCAAATGCCTCTGTTTCCCTCTCTGCTGGGCTGCCACCTGTCCCCAGCAGATGCCTTCTGTATTAATCCTTCAGCAGTGACCATTGCCAGGTCATTCCCTGAACTCTAGGGGTTCTTAGCAGGAAAACTTTTCTTTCCTGAAGTTATCCTTCCTCCCTCTCTCTCTCCCTCTCTCACCTTCTCTGCCGTTTTAGCTGCCTTGGTGTACCCATCACCTATTTTTCCTTTTGCAGACTACATTAGAGGGAGAAAATGGGACTCTAAAATCCTTTGTAAACTGTGAAACTTGTTTATATGCTCCCAAGAAATACTGCCTCCTCCTCTGTGATTGGTTTTCTGACCTGGAGGAAATTTGTTTGACAAAAGAAATAAGCCCAATTTTCCCTAATACTCTGAGAAAAAACAAAGGAACCTATAAAAAAGCAAAATGACTTTATAATGATATTAAAATACAATAGCAATATCGCATTTGTCTTTACTTTCTTCCAAATTACATCCGTCCCAGAAATAGCTTCTGATAACTATTCCTCTCTTTCTTTCTTGGAAATTATATGATGTGATCGTAAGAGCAAGTGTTTCTGTGTCCAGCTTATTAGAGAAAACTCTCCCTGTGTCCTCATGTCTCCACGAAGGAACATTCAGTCGCTGGATGGAAAGCATTGTGAAGCAATGTCTGTTTGTGAACTTAGAGACGCAAGATTATAATTAATTATCAATCTTTAATCCGAAATGAACTTCATTGTCATGTGACCTGGAGCTAATTACTTAATTTTTCTTTGTCTTAACGTTTCTAATCTAGAAAACAGGGATTAATGACATTACACCTCATGGGATTGTCTGAGATCTAGAAAAACAAATTACATCAAAAGTATACAGCAGGTGGTCAGTAAATTTTACACTGCTTTACATACAGCAGGTGGTCAGTAAATTTTAGCTCTTATTACCGCATATCTTTACACGTCTTTCTGTACCTTTCTGGAAAAGATGATTCCATGTTTCAAACCAACCTTTTGGACTTATTTCATTATGTTTTGGTTTGTTTTGAGGACTTATTGAAATAATGAATGTAAATGTAAATACAGTTCTTGACATACGTTCTCAATCAATGATAGTTATTATTATATTTCATTCTCTCTACATTATATAGCCTCGCGTTTCACTCTTTTCTCCTGGATAAGGTCTGTTTGAAGAAGGAAAATTCCTCTTGAACCAGTTGATTCATTAGCTGATGGAACTTACTGTGTCACGATTGGAAGTCTGGGCTCAGATTAGGCAGAAAATAGGAAATGGAGCGATCCATGGCATGGAGATAGGAAAGGTCAATTATAGAAATCGAAATTTGCCCCAATTTTCCTTATCATCACAAACTCTGCAGTTCATTGGGAACATCCTCAAAGACTTGATGTAAAATGAACAGATGTCCTGCCTTTTAATTTAATTTCTGCTTAATTTTATGCAAAGACTAACCATTTTTCTTAAGTCATTTTTATTACAGTTCATACAAGGAAGAACTCTTGCAAGTAATTACTTCATAAAACTTAAGGGAATAAATCATAGAACTTTAGGATTTATAAGAAACAAAGGCATGAATCTTCCTTACATGCCAGGTGAAAACCCCCTGAAATAATATGTTAAAATCATAGAACAGAAAAAGAGAGACTGAGTAGAATGAAATATCTTCTTTCCCAAATGCCTTATTTTGCCTCCTGGAGAAACTGTGGCCCAAATAAATTAATGATGCAACCAAGTCCACAGTTGATACCTGTTATAAACCTGTGCCATTCCTGAGACTGAATCTGCACAAACACCAGGAGGTGAATATTATTCAACTCTAGAACGGTTCTGTAACTCACCAATGAATCTCATAGTCATTGGCTGCAACAGAACTAAAGATACAAACATGAGTAGTGACGAGAATAATGAGGATTAAACAATAAAGTCTATATGTACCCAGTTCTTAGTTTGTGCCCAACGTTGTATAGGTATGTTGAACGCATTTGTTGAACCACTGGAGGGCTGTTTGTACCTCTTTCCTCTCAGAAGCATGAAGGTATTATAAAAAGAGAGTTGAAAGTCAGGGAGGGTCACTGCCATTGGATCCAAGCTCAGATTCTGGGATTGACCCTTTGGGGAAACCTAGAAGAAACAGGCAGTTTTATTCTAACTCTGTTGGAAAAAAAAAAATGTTTGCTACAGTTCAATGTTTAGAATTTAGCTCTGTTTCCTTGGAGACCACCCTTTCACTTCTAAGATAATTTCCTTCAGGCATACATGGGGGAAAAGGAGCTTTTGAAAAAACATATCAGGCCAGTCATATTTACTAGAGTGTAAGTATTTGTCAAAAAATAACTGAGCTGTCAGTACACTCTGAAAGAGGGCTATTAGGAATTTAAATGTAAAGTTACATAAAATTTATCAAAAGCACAATAAATTGCACAGTAAATCTGGTCAAAATTTACTTAGGAGATCTTCTTTGCTTTGAGAACTTAGCTTGTCTAGGTTAGAAAGGCAGCAAAATTAGAACTATTGAGCCAGAATGACCCTTCACAATAATGTAGTTCAACACTAAGTGCTACTTACTGACTCAGGAAAGATTAGGACACACAGTGCCTCACCCCAATCCGGTGCTATTTTCCCTAAGCCATACTGTCTCCCCAAATGTTAGCTACAAGTGAGACAGATAGATAGATAATTATTCCAAAAATAAATCTTTAAAAAAATGCCAAAAATTAAGCATGTAGTATCAGGATACTGGGAATAAAGACTAAGAATACAAGGGAAAAAAAGACTAAGACGCAATTTTAGTGTTCTATGTAAAGTTAGGAAGAAAAGGGAAGTCAGGTGATCCAAGGATAGTCAAGCTTTAAGAAGAGCTAGTTAAAAAGTATTGAATTTGACCATGAAGGTAATGATAGGATGATAGACTTAAATTATATTGGATAGAAGGTTATCTTGTTTTCTACTCCTTATCATCCTATTTAAAATTTGGAGACGTTGGTGAGGAATAAGATGAAAGCATACATGGGTGAGGAAATGGATGTGTGGACATATTTTAGGAGCTCACTGGTCTGAAGTTAGAAGGCTGTTATTCGGTCTAAGCCAGTTTTTGTGTACAGAGATGCTGACCTAGTTTTGTCTCAATTTTTTTGAGAAGCAGAAAATCTGGATTGTTTTGTGATATAGTCCATTTTCTCTAGAAGCTCATATGGATAAAATAAAGCATGTTTCTTAGTGGATGCAGCTTATAAGTAACTAGGTCAAGCACTTAGTGCATTATTGTGAGCATGTGGCCATTTACAATAAAATCTCCAAATAATCTGCAGATCAGATGACTTCTTCTGTCACCATGTTGTCTAGGAAAGGACTTCCAGAGAATAGCAGAGGGCCAAGGATGGAAACTTGGTCAACACTAAAATTAAGGAGTAGGTAAATGAGAGAAGTCTAAAAGAAAACTAAGAGAGTAGTGAGACAGAAATAAAGAGACTCAGGCAGAGTAGAATGGAGACTAGAGCATTTAAAGAAAAGGGTGCAACCAACTGCATCAAATTCCACCAAATATTCACAAAAGCAGAAATTGAAAATAACCATTGAGTTAGTCAGTAGGATATTAATGGGCGCTGTGTTATTACTTTTATATTAACAAAATCATCTTTACAATGGGTAATATATGAAGATACACTGTAGCAGACACTTTTGATAATCTATTTCACATCTCTCAGATCAACCTCTGATTTCAGAGATGCAACCATGGCAGACAGTTCCTGTGTTTCATAAGAGTGCTACATCTAAAGTTTCTGCTGTATTTCTCTAGTTTTCTACTTTGGGGTTGTTGGCCAAATTCTTAGGGGCTTGCTCAGCTGATACATTGAAGAGCCTACACATGTAAAGGAATTGGCATGCCAAGTGGTCAGCCTCTACCCATGGAGAATGTGAATCATGGACAAAGTGTTTCTATATCTCATCCTTCAAAGTGACACATTCCACATGGTACTTCAAAATCAGCTAGGAAGGGGCTTCCCTGGTGGTGCAGTGGTTAAGAATCCACCTGCCAATTCAGGGTACACGGGTTCGATCCCTGGTCCGGGAAGATCCCACATGCCGTGGAGCAAATAAGCCTGTGCACCACAACTACTGAGCCTGTGCTCTAGAGCCCACGAGCCACAACTACTGAAGCCCACGTGCCTAGAGCCCGTGCTCCACAACAAGAGAAGCCACCACAATGAGAAGCCCGTGCACCTCAACAAAGAGTAGCCCCAACTCGCCACAACTAGAGAAAGCCCATGCACAGCAACAAAGACCCAACACAGACAAAAATAAAAACAAATAAATTATTTATTTTAAAAAAAAATCAGCTAGAAGGATTGAGGCCACCCCCCCGGCCCCCCTCCCCAGCAGTCTACAATGAGAACTAAGTCCTCGTCTCAGACTCTGCTTTCAGGAGAATGTGAAAACATCCAGAGCATCTGGGTAATTATTCTAAGGTTCATTATGTGGAATTGCATCCTTCAGAACTTACTTTATTTCACTCAGATGACCATCTTCTTTGCACCATATCAGGGCAAATCTCCACCAAAAGTCAATTGAAGGATTTGAGGGGAAAGACAAGGATAGGTTTTCTGGATTTTTAAGGAAGACACAACTGGCAGAGGTGGGCAGGATAGAGTGGAAACAGTGATCCCCAAAAGTGAGGAGAGTCTTTATAAGACAATTATGTTCTAATAGTATATTGTGTTTCACCACACAGCCCCACAACTGATAAATCTTCTGTAGACTTCATATGGAAGAATTTGGCTCTCCAACTTTGCCCTTTCAAAATTTACTTCCCTTCTTATGGGAAAAGCAGACTCCTGGGTCCTACAGTTTACTGTGTTTTCCCCAGGTGGTCATTGTTTCCTTTGCAATTTCAGCAGTATTTTTGATGGCTTTGACAGTTCAAACTCGCCTGACATTTCCAAAGCCACATACAATGAGAAAACAGCTGAGTGCTTGATTTTATAAGCATTTTCAAAGAAAAGAGAGGCATTCTCTTCCAGCTTTGTGTTCCTTATCTTAATGAGCCTTAAATTGATAGATTAAGCAAGCCAAACTTATGAGATTTTGCTGTTAAAAGTTAATAAAGCTTTTACAAATGGATTTGACATAGCTTCTCAGTGCCCACTAAAAATTCTGAATCATTTGAGGTCAGGAAAGAGCGTTATTAAAAGAAACATTTGGGGCACTGAAGGGCAAAATACCTTTGAAAACTACTTGAAAAAAAAATGTTTAAATAATGAGTAGAACAACATTCTACATACTCGAAGCATGACCCATATGAGATAATACACATATGACTCATGTGATTATGGGCATCATATATGAGTCTTCCTAAAAGAACTTAGAATTTTTAAAAAATACAGAAAATTAAGACAACATAATTATTTTCAACCAGAATGTTTTGTGGAAGAGTGAATCCTATTAAATGGAAAGTCTCTTTGTGAGGCTTTGGTTTGCTTTTTGGTCTGGATGTAGGAAGGTGGGCTTGGAGTAGATTACAGCAGAAAGAGTGCAGGAGAAATGAATGATTCTTCTTTATTGAGTAAGAAGACGCTACTAACTCCCTGGCAATCCATGTGGGAGTGAGGGAAGAAGAAAAAAGGGGAAAGAGAGTGAAGGGAGGACATCTTGAGAGGATATGAAGTGGGCAGTTATGACTGAAAAATAGTTTATGTTTTTTTCATGGTGGAATAGCCAAAGACTGTTTTAAAAGCCGTATACTTAGTGTCCATTTTGAAGTTGTTGTGGTTGTGATTAAGCCAATTTCCTATTATGTCCCAACTCCTACAATCCCAGCCCATTCTTCTATATTTTATATAATATACTACACTACACAATGCCTCCTGTGAAACAAGATTTTTAAGGGATATGAGAAAATTATTTCATCTGATACTTTTCAGAACAGAGACAGGGCACACAGATGCTGGTTCAGAAGCAGAGTAATCAAGGGATGGCAGCTCTCTACCCTCCCCCATTCTCTCTCCAACATTTGTTGGCTGAAATCTATCTACCAGAGGTCTTTGGATTTTCATAGGGATCAAAGAATGGATTTAACCATGTATTTACTTGAAAGGGGCTAGAAAACTCCAGCTGACATATGAGTTACACAGGTAACCCAGGTATCATGAAAATACATATCAGCACTTAAAAAGAAAAAAAATGTAATCAAAAATTCATCTTTTCTCTATTGCCTATAACTATCGTGAGCATTAGCTGCTAAATGTAATGAAGTATGGAAGGGAAAGGGTAGAGCCATAGACTCACGGTTAGAAAGATACAAGTCTAGTAGTTTCCAAGATTATTGCTATGTTTTTTTTAAAAAGGACTGTACAGTTTATGGGATCTTACATAGATTATCCCCTGCTCCCCCCAAAATATAATGACCTACTCTACTGCAGCACCCCACGTGACTTTAGGGAACTCAGTTTGAGAACCATGAATACAGTTCAATATTCACATTTTACATACGAATAAATGGAGTGAATAGAGCTTTTTATTGCCTCGGCTGCAAACCACCTGCTGCATAAGGCATTATGACAACCCAGAGAATGGTGAAATAGCCATGAATTATTTTTATAGACATTATGAGATGGGTTACATTTAATATCACTGACTTGTCCATGGCTGGTTTTCAGTCCCTCTCATAATGCCACAGGAAATTCTAGAACAATATTTGAGAGTGTGCTACAAACCCAAAAGTTTGAATCCTAAATTGCTGAAGACAATCAGTAATACTCAGATTCTCTGTAAGTCCTCAAAATTGTCTCAGAATCAGTCTCTCTTTGGCTTTGTCCTGTTCCAAGATTAGAACTGTGTCTTTCAAAATTGTGTCTAAATAATTATGACAAGCACAGAACAGACTGATGTGTGAATTTCAGCTCTTGAGAGGTTTCTTAGCATCACATTTTCCCCATTATCTGAGTTAATAAGGCCAATTTACAGAAAGCAAAAGGAAAACATTCTAGTGAGTCAGGGTAAGATAGGAGGACATTTCTTCAGCTCTTAAATCAGTAACTGTTTATATTTTTTTCAGTTTTGCACATTGATACCTTACTACTGTGTACTTAAAATGGAGGTATTTCTTTTATACTCTGCTAGTGGGAGTGTAAACTGGTGCATCACTTCTGGAAAGCTGTTGGAAACATGAATCAAAATCTCATCAAATGTCTTCACATCTTGACCTAGTATTTGTAATTCTCCTAAGAAATTTTTCCTGAGGGAAAAATAAGAATTATCAATCATTATTTATGTACAATGGTATTATTACATCAATAATTATAGTAGGGGAACATTTTAAACAGCCTACATTTACCAGTATTAGACCTAAACTATTGTGAAATTATTAAAAAGGACTTGAATAGACATTTCGCCAAAGAAGATATACCAACCTTTAACAAGCAAATGAAAAAACGCTCAACATCACTAATCACTAAGGAAATGAAAATCAAAATCATAATGAGATATTATTTCACATCCACTGGAATGGCTGCTATCACAAAAATAGAAAATAACAAGTATTGGCAAAGATGTGGAGAAATTGGAACACTTGTGCACTGTTGGTGTTGATGTAAAGTGGTGCTGCCACAGTAGAAAACAATTCCTCAGAAAATTAGATCTACGTTATGATCCAGCAACTCAATTCTGGATATAAAGAATTGAAAGCCAGCTCTCCAATAGATATTTGTATACCCATGTTCATAGCAGCATTGTACATAATAGCCAAAAGCCCAAATGTCCATCAACACATGAATGGATAAGCAAAATGTGATATATAGATAAAATGGAATGTTATTCAACCTAAAAAGGAAGGAAATTCTGACACATGCTACAACAAAGATGAACCTTGAGGACTAATGCTAAGGGAAATAAGCCAGTCCCCAAAAGACAAATAGCCGTATGATTCCACTTGTATGAGGCACCTAGAGTAGTCAAACTCACAGAAACAGAAAGTAGAGTTGTGGTTACAAGGGACTGAAGAGAGAGAAATCGGAAGCTGTTTAATGGGCATAGAGGTTCAATTTTGCAAGATGAAAAAATTCTGCAGTTTGGTTCCACAACTATGTCAGTGTACTTCACACTACTAAACTATATATTTAAACATGGGCAAGATGGCATTTTTATGTTATGCATATTTTATCAGAATTTTTTTTTTTAAGGGGGAGGATGTAAGGTGGATAGAGATGGTCTCCCTGAGGCAGGAACTTGGGACCAGAGACCTGAACAGGAGGACATACCCAGGGAGAGATCTGGAAAGAACATTCCTGGAACGGAGAATAATGAGTGAGGGGCTCTGAGACAGGACCAGTTTGCTGTGTTGATGAGAAAAGGTGAGGGTGCTAGGGCATAAAAAAGCAGATGGGACTAGGTAAGAGGGCAAGGGCCTCTTACCTAGTCCCCTCTGGGGCCCTTGGGCCCAATTGTCACACATTGGAGACCATGCAAGGAGTATGGATTCAGTTTTAAGAGTGATGGAAAACCAGTGGAGGATTTTGAGAAGAAGAAGAATCTGATCTGGTTTACTTTTTTAAACTCTTGCTGCTGTGAAAAGAGTTTTATGAGAGCAAGAGCAGAATCAGGGACTCCAGTTAGGTTCTGTTTTATCATCCAGAGTTACAGAAAGAGGTGCCTTTATATGACTTTGGTAAATCACATCCTTTTGCAGGGCTTCAGAGATCACAGGGTTTGACTTTTTCTTTGAGAGCTGGGAAATCAAGATTTATTCATCAGATAATTCTATGATTCTGTGGAAGAGTAAAAAGGACTGATGATTGTGTAACACTGGTAGAATGAGGCTTAGAAAAATATTTATCTTAATTGACTGTCATGTCTTGTTCCTACCCCTGGCAAACTTGTTCTGTTTAGAAATTCATATTTGACCATTTTCATTTGGAAAAAATCTGGAATCAGTACTCCAAGGTATACTGTTTTTTCTCATCTTCTTGCTTTTGACATAAATTCTATGCAATTGGGAAGACTGTGGGCTACAACCTAGGGGAGAACGTGGAAGAAAAACCGAAATAGAGACCTAAAAACAGCATCAATATGGAAGTTCTGCTTCTTTCAATTTTTTGCAAGCTCATTGCAAATATTAAGAAAAACAGTGTATGATTTCTACCTTGGACAAAACTAATTCTAAAATCCAGCTTTCACACTTAGACTTCAGTTTGCTTTGAGGGACCTTCAAGTAAAGAATACCAAGGCTGTTTGGGATTTCAGATCCCAATTTCAATAGTCCTGTATTTCTTTAAACAGTGTGTGCAGCAAGCCATGTCCTTCACTAGTAGCTGCACAATATTGACAAAGCAACACAAAGGTTGAAGGAATTCGGATTATTTGTAATCCTAGCTCTGTTGTTGTCCAGCTTTGTGAATATAGGTAATTTTCTTGAACTGCCTGAGTCTTACTTTGCTCACCTAAGAAGGACTTTAATGATGTCTGTACCTTACATAGTGGGTCTTAACAGTTTCCCCATTTTCCCCTCTTCCTTTCACTTTCTGTTTATAGGTGGGTAAAGAAAAAAATGAGTCTTAGTTTCGCATGCATATGAGATATGCATGCGACATGTGCAAAAAGGCATCCAATATTCAGTTTTCAGTTTCCTTATAGAGAAGGGACCAGAAAGAAATATCTCCAAGGACCTCACCAGACAGGTGCTCAGTGGAATGAATTTGACACAGGTAGCCTGGACATAGGATTGTAATGTTGATTCTGCCATCAATCACTTTGACCCCAAAGGTGTTGTCAATTCCCTTATTTGGGCCTAAGTTCCTTCAGCTGTCAAATTGACCTTGGAAATCACTGACCCAGCTGGAGAAGTTTCTATAAAAATAAATGTGCATCTTATTCTCTCGGATTGCCTGCCATCAACTATCTCCTCCTACCACAAATTCTGTTGCTTTGGAGAGAAGCCAGGAAATCTCGCTCTCTCTTTCCCTCCTTCCCTCCCTCCCTCCCTCCCTACTTATGATACTCAATGCATACGTAATGTAACCAGGTTGGGAAACACTGGATTAGATAACCACATAGGCCTTCCTAATATCAGGGTCTAAGATTTGGTGACCTATTCATTACTCTTCTGTGACACTCAGCCAACTCTGAAGATGTCCTCTTTAAACAAAGAATCATACCAGTTTTGCTACTTATTTGAGCCTTGTGACTTGATCAACCAAGAAGAGAGATAGGCGTCTCAACTAAGAGGCTTCAAAGAAGAGAAGAGATTAACCAACCTAAGAGGTGTATCACAGAGATTGGAACTTGTTTCTGGAAACAGAAGTTTGTTTGGGATCCAATACAGCCTGAATAACTAAGTGTATTCATTAGGAATGGTTTCAATTTCAAGAACTGGCAGCTTCAATGAATAGGGTCCTAATGGTCTTACAAAATGCTTTCTGAATGGGTGGCTGCTATGATTGGTTCAACAGCCAATAGGGTCAGTCAGTATCAGCATTTCTGCAATGTAATTGAAATTTTCCTCACTTTAGTTGACTCACGGTAAAAAGCAAAGGATGATGTGTTTCCAGGCATCATACCCACCTTCCATATAGGATGTGGGAGAAAGAGTGAAAGATGTTCTTTCTGAAAGCCTTCTCTTTTCTTTATATTGATTTCTCTTAAGAAAATACAGTTTTTCTTCAGAGGGTCTCAAGTTCTAATACTTCATGTATTTTTTTTTTAATTTGCTTATGCTGCCTTTTTTTAATATGGTAAAATGTACATAACACTTTATTTACTCAAGAAGAAGTTGAGTACTCTTGTATCAGTTAAGGCAACAAAGATAATGGTGTCCCCCAATTATTTTGTCTGCTGTCCCACATCACCCATCCTCTATTCACTTCAGCAGGAACATGTGACAAATTTCTGGACAATTTGATGCAAATAGAAGTTGCCAGAAAGGACTTCCATGAAATCTCCTTCACATGTAGTGTTTTTTATGTGTTTTGTTTTGTTTTAATTAAGCACATTAGTTTCATTAAAAACTCAAGTACTGTTAATTAAAAAACAGAACAATGAATATTTTAGTAGTCTCTACTCTAAGGCATTATGAGCAAGAAGTCTCGGGGGAGGATTGCAAGCTGTTTCCAAAAGGAATTTAAGGATATTAATTTTAGATACAGCGTGACATGGTTAAAAAAAAAGAAAAGTGTCAGGTATAGGGTTAGTTAGGCATGACAGTGATTGAAAGTGTTGAACTAGGTGATATACTAAGAGTGTTGTTATTTGTGTTTGTCTGATGACTAGACTTAAAGTAAATATGATTTATCCCCAGTTAACAGAATAAAGCTGTAGCTTAGAGAAGTTAAATAATATGTCTGTGCGGCTCCTCCACAAACCCACGTTGAGCAGCGAGGTTGCATAGGCATCCAGCGAGTATTACTATCTCTCATTTTCTTTCAGGTTTGAGTCTTCTCCATTACTTTGCCCAAAAGAGTGCTCAATACGTGTTTTAGGATGACAAAATCAAGTAGTCAAGGGAACAAATTCCTCTTTTGTAATATACATAGATGTGGATATTAATCATGAATGAATCAGGATGGCAGAATGTGAAGGACGCTCCCCGAGGCCCCGTCCTCTTAAACAACCTTGATTTTGTTCACTAGCAGCTTCAATATTTTATTTCCAAGCACGGGAATATTCCCTGCTCCGTTGTGTGGATGTTGGGTGAGGTAAAGATGCACCAGTAATTTTCTTCCCTGTCTCTTTAAGAAGAACCTACATGAAGACTTAAGCTGAGAAAGTTTTAACAACATTTTTTTGTCTTTTCAACATTTGTTGTTTACAGTTGCTTCATAGACTAGGTTGATGGGGAAAAAATAAGAAACTAAGTATAAACAAGGTCTTGCATTCGCCAGGGTAATGCAGTTGCATAAGTCAAGGTCGCAGGTCATATGAAGCCTTCTGTGATTCCTTGGGGTTTCTGTCTCATTTCACTGGCTGGCAAACAGTGAAATAGTAGGATATATGTTTTTCGATTAGGTTGTCAATATTTTGACCAAACAACCTATTTATAACATTCAGGATTACTGTTCTGTTCCCAAGAACCACTAGAAGCTGCTGTGCTCTGAAAGTCAGTGTGGAGATTTGAAGTGGCGTATGATTGAGTGGGGTGTACTAACTTGCTTCCCTGGTTTCATCTACCTGTCAGTCATGCAGGTATAAAACACTCATCATCGCATCTGATTACTGTGAGAAAACACTCACCTTTTAGGATTGCACCTACTTATCATAAACAACAACAGCAACAATAATAGTAACAATAAGATGAGATAAAAATTAGAGACCCTGTGTCTATTTGGACATGACTGTTTACTGACGGGGCATCAGTATCAGAGTTCTACAAGCACAATTAACTATTTTAATGCAAAACAGCAACTTATTTTTCCAGAGTAGAGGGAGAAGAATTGGCTTATTGACCACTCTTTTCTCTCCCCAAATACAACTTAGCCTTATATGACCACAGATTTCCTGTGATTTTGGGGAAAATAATGTGGACTTTGAGACCCTATAAACTTAGCCTCAAATCCCTGCTCTTTCATTTGCCGACTACATGTTCCTTTATCTCCTGAGCCCTATTTTGTTTCCTTGCAAAATGAAGACATTGATATTTAGCACAGATTTAGGAATCAGGTGAATGAGTAGAAGTGAATTGTAAACCAGAAAACACTATACAAATGTTACTTATATTGACGTTGAAGGTCAATCATCTCCCATGTTACAATTAAGAGAGAGGCAAGCATATAAAGGAAACTATATCTGTTAAGTGAATTTTAATTGCCTACCAATATTAATAGCTTTAATAGTGTTAAACTGCTACCTGGGCTGTAATTAAACACTGAATAAGAATGTAAGGGAGTAAATGAAAGGGAATAGGAAAATGATGGTTTCATAGTTATGCAATACAAGGAAATATTTTGTTTTATTATAGAAATTTTCTCTATTAAAAATCATCTTTTTTTGAATTTTTGAGTTTTATTTAATTTTCTATACAGCAGGTTCTTATTAGTTATCTGTTTTATACATATTAGTGTATACATGTCAATCCCAATCTCCCAGTAGAAGGCTATCCATAGCCTTTTAATATTTCTGTTGCTTTAGGTTTTCATGAGATCCCAGTGGAAACAATTATATCCAAAAATGTAATTATCCAGTGTAATGAAACTGCCTTTGTTCTAAGAGGGCTCTGCTTATATCAAATCCCCATCTGAAGAATGAAGATATTAAGTGTCAATAACCAATTGACCCAAATCATAGAGACTTTTGGGAAACACAGACATATCAAGGAGAAGAGAAGTTTGAGATGAGTCCCAAGGAAGCTCATTTTGATCGTGTATCGTACATTTTTAGAGATGCAGAATAGAGGTATTTTTGTTCTTTGGCTATTTAAAATGTAAATAGGAGATCTTCAGAAAAACTTACTCAGAAGCAATATTTAAAGTGTCAGAGAGATACAAAACAATAGGAAATCACAAGTAACTTCAAAAAGATATTTCTTTTTAATATATTTTTAATATTTTCATCTTCTTTTTGCTTTTCAAAAAAATTGTAGTTCATCTGACACACTAACTGGAGGCCACTGTCATACCTCCCACTGTCCATCACTTTACTCCTCTTTAAATAAACCTTGTTTGCCCACAAAAGTATAGACCCTACTTAAACTGTCTAAAAGTCTGCTAGAGTCATTGTAACAGCACTGGCACAATTCCAACAGTTCACTTGTTACCCCAACTCAACTTTCCTGATACTTTAATTCCTCTGCTTCACCTCGAGCTCTTGATGTCATATCTCTCCCATAATTTATGGCAGTCGTGTGGTTCTTAGCAACAGAAAACAACTCTGATAAGCTTCCACAAGTAAAAGACATGCATTAAATATGTTGGGCATCTGAAAGATGACACTGTCCAACTGAAGAAATCTCAATCTGTGAGTTTCTGCTGCTTTCATTTCCTTCAAATGATTGTTTTAGCTGCCTTCCATAACTGTGTTATCTTGATTCAGATCTACATTTTTAGGAGAGAAAATATGATTAAAAGTAACTGATATTGCATGCCCATGTAGAGCAACATGGTCCAGGCAAAGAGGTAGTACCGTGCATTCCCCCAAAAAGGCATACTAAACATATGAAGCCAAACATGACCTGATGTCCACTTATCCACCTGATCTTTTTTTTAAATCAATGAACGTTGCATGAGCATACATCTAGGATATACTTATGTTCATGCTTCAGTAATTCCATTAACATTTGAATATTTACTATTTGCTAGACATTATTAACCCTTGAACTCTAAGTGCTCAGAAGAAGATAGTCACATTTTCTGTTTCCAGTGTACGTTCTGGCGAAATAAAATATCACTATCAAAAGTCATCTTATTTTCTTAGTTAATAAAACATGTATGATATAAATAAGGTCAACTGAGCAAGGGGTTAGAGAGTCTAGAAAGGATTATCAGAGAAGACCTCTCTGAACAGCTGAAATATACTCTACATAGTGGATGATAAGAGGGACCCAGTCAAGTGGAAATCAGGAAAAAGAATATTTTAATACACATAGTGGGATCAGATGTTTGGAGATGTAGTTGTAGCTTTGGTCTGTTTAAGGAATCAGCATGGCTGGAACATTGTGAAAGAAGGTGACAGTGAAAGGTATGAAGTTAAAGAGGACAGAAGGTGATCTTTCTGCTTAAGCCAGCTTATGGAGCTTAGATTTATGCCAAGTGCAAATGGAAGTCACTAGAGGCTTTTAAGGGGGTGGTATGATCTGCTTTATGCTTTTAAAAAGTCTCACGGGATGCTCTGTAGAATAGAGTTTGTTAAAGAATAAGAGTAGAAATACAGACAATGAGAAATAATGATGATGTGAAAGGGAAGAAACATGGTTGGATTTAAAGCATATCTTGGGGTATCATACTCTGTTAAATGCTGGAGATACAGCTGGGAACGAGTCAGATAAAGCTGCTGCCCTAATAGAGTGCTTAAGTGGGAAAGATGGAAATTGAACAAGTAACAGTGGGTATCAGGAAAGTCTTCTTTGGAAGATGTTCAGGAGGGTCTGAGGTGAAAGTCAAGGGACATAAATTATTCTGGGGAATAGTGATGGGTTAATCAGGGGATTTGATACCGCCTTCTGTGTTATATATGGCAACTATGGATTGCAAATAAAAGATTATCTGTTCCTCATCCCTTCACAGTGACCTATATCAGTCCTCTTGTAGTCTTGACTCAAAGCAAAAGGAATTGTGTATATGCATTCACAGTTTGCAAAATTTCCATTCACAGAATACTTTATAAAAAAGAAAAAAGTCAAAACAAAATGTACTTTTATTAAAGTAGCATAATTGTTAACAGATAGTCTAATACATTGTAAAGTTTAACTAATGTTTCCATAAAAAGATGTTGGCTCATTTGAAAATCAGAGTTTGAAACATCTACCAAACATACGCTCAATAGGAGGGAAGGAGGTATAGAGCAGGAGGGGAAATGGCTCATGTGACATACCAGCAGCATGATGTAAGTTGGTGATAAAAAGCATAGTTCCTTACGTTAATCAGAACTGGGCTGGGATCCTGGATTGGTGACTTCCAGTTCTGTTGACCCTTGGGCAAGTTATTTAATCTTTCTTAATTCGTTTTCTGTTTGTAAAATAAAATTTAAAATGGTACCTACATCATAAAATTGTAATGAGGATTAAATGTGACTAATGAGTGAGTATACATGTAAGTGCTCAATACATTTTAGCTATTGTTATTATTACTATTAGAAAATGACAGCTACTGATGGCTATGAAGCAGCATAGCGGAGTGATTAATAACATGAATTCTGGAGTAAACTGCCTGGGTTGACTAAGTTTTCCACCAGGTTTTCCACTATGAAATAAACCATAGATCTTTTCTCCCTCTTAACACTGCAAAATAATTACTTCTGGGCAAAAACTCTTATTCCCTCCAATTTTTCCCCAAATTTTTACTTCAAAATTTTTTATTTATCCTGATGGTCACAATATATCAGTGTAATAATACTTGTCAGTTTCTTTACTTCTCCCATAAATCTTCAAAGTCTTTCATGATATCTGTATATTTAGTGCTTCATAAAATATCTGGAACATACTAGATGTTCAATAAGTGTTTATTGTATGAATGAAATAACAAATAAATGTTTCAAATACATAGCAGCAGTAAACCTCCACTCTAATGTGGGACCTGCAGATTCCAACAACCAGGAGCACACATGTATCAGAAACCTTCTCACCCTTTCCCCTTCCTCTGCTCCCATTCTATGCTTCTGTTGTGTTTTGGCATGGAGAAAAGAAGGGTTGGACTTGGATTGCATTGTAGAAAGATCCTAAGACCAAATTTCGGTAAATCTTTTCCAAATCACCATTGTCTATGTTCTTGGCCAAGTCAGCTTGATTTCTTGAACTCTTTGGACCCTTTGGAGCCTCGGCACCTCTGCACCTCAATCACAACTTCATTTCTTTCTTTCTTTCTTTTTCTTTTTTTTAATGTTGAGCCTTCTTTTAATTTATTTTATTTTTATTTTTGGCTGTGTTGGGTCTTCGTTTCTGTGCGAGGGCTTTCTCTAGTTGTGGCAAGCAGGGGCCACTCTTCAACGCGGTGCGTGGGCCTCTCACTGTCGCGGCCTCTCCCGTCGCGGAGCACAGGCTCAGCAGTTGCGGCTCACGGGCCCAGTTGCTCCACGGCATGTGGGATCTTCCCAGACCAGGGCTCGAACCCGTGTCCCCTGCATTAGCAGGCAGACTCCCAACCACTGCGCCACGAGGGAAGCCCACAACTTCATTTCTTAACAAATTTTTAGAATGTTCTAGTACAGGAAGAAGGATTATGTTTTTCTGAACTTGGGACTTGACGTTGATGTTGCAGCAAAGCATAGAAGGTCAAATCCTGCCCCTGCTAAGGGCAATTTTCTCTTTCAGAGCATCACAGTACCTTTTAGCAGCACATTCTATTCATGATTTATGGACCTTTATTAATTCTCTTTGCTTCCATCACTCCCTGAAGCCACTTCCTTGCTCCTTTCTTAGATGGTATAGATGTAGGGACTTGTAATTTGATTCTACACAAAAATAGAAAAACAAAACAAAATGGCATATCTGCGATGCTGAAACTCATTTACTCTAATCCTAATATTTTAAATGACAGGAAATTGAGATTCCAAGGGGAAATTGATTTGCGCAAGGCCAAGTGGGAAGTGAGAATCAGTAGTTATTAGAATCCAAAAGCTGACTAAGCAAAACTGGCTCCTGTTAGTGCGCATCACACCACTTTTGGGTTTGGCTTTGCTAAAGCTGAATAAATAAACTCTCAATTAAAATAAATATGTAAATATTGATTAAACTCTAAAACTCTCATTACAAATACGTTCATGCTACCACTGATGCACATAAGCTTTGCCACAAAACTCATGCCCCCTGTGTATACTGTTTAGAATGTTCAATTGTTTTAAAAATATTATTTTTCTAAAGAAATGCTCACTTATATGCATCTCCCTCTCCCTCAATCAAAAAACAAAAGGAAATGTATAACCCGATCACTGTGAATAAGAATTATAATTTATTCTATATTCTTTCAGACTGTTATACAAATATGTACACATACATATTTATACATACACATTTACAGATCTTCCTTGACTTACAATGGAGTTACGTCCCCAATAAACTCACTGTAAGTAGAAAATATCATAAGTGGAGAATGCATTTAATATACTAACTTACCCAACATCAGAGCTTAGCCTACCTGCCTTAAATATGCTCAGAACACTTATGTTAGCCTACAGTTGGGAAAATCATCTAACACAAAACCCATTTTTTTTTAATAGATCTTTATTCGAGTATAATTGCCTCACAGTACTGTGTTAGTTTCTGTCGCACAACAAAGCAAATCAGCCATATGCATACACATGTCCCAATATCCCCTCCCTATTGAGCCTCCCTCCCACCCTCCCTATCCCACCCATCTACGTCATTGCAAAGCACCAAGCCGATCTCCCTGTGCTATGCGGCTGCTTCCCACCAGTCAACTGTTTTACATTGGGTAGTGTATATATGTCGATACTACTCTCACTTTGCCACATCTTCGCCCGCCCACCCCATGTCCTCAAGTCCATTTTCTATGTCTACCTCTTTTTTCCCGCCCTGCAACTAAGTTCATCAGTACCATTTCTTTTTTTTTTTTTTTTATTTTCCTTATATATGCATTAGCATGCAGTATTTGTTTTCCTCGTTCTGACTTACTTCACTCTGTATGACAGACTCTAGGTCCATCCACCTCACTACAAATAACTCAATTTCGTTTCTTTGTGTTTTATTTGGTTTTTTTTTTAACATCTTTATTGTAGTATAATTGCTCTACAATGGTGTGTTATTGCTGCTTTATAACAAAGTGAATCGGCTATACATATACATATATTCCCATATCCCCTCCCTCTTGTGTCTCCGTCCCACCCTCCCTATCCCACCCCTCTAGGTGGTCACAAAGCACCAAGCTGATCTCCCTGTACTATAAGACTGCTTCCCACTAGCTATCGATTTTATATTTGGTAGTGTATATATGTCCATGCCACTCTCTCACTTCGTCCCAGCTTACCCTTCCCCCTTCCCATGCCCTCAAGTCCATTTTCTACATCTGCGTCTTTATGCCTGTCCTGCCCCTAGGTTCTTCAGAACCTTTTTTTTTTTTTTTTTTTTTTTTTAGATTCCATATATACGTCTTAGCATACGGTATTTGTTTTTCTCTTTCTGACTGACTTCATTCTGCATGACAGACTCTAGGTCCATCCACCTCACTACAAATAACTCAATTTTGTTTCTTTTTATGGCTGAGTAATATTCCATTGTATATATGTGCCACATCTTCTTTATCCATTCATCTGTCGATGGACCCTTAGGTTGCGTCCATGTCCTGGCTATTGTAAATAGTGCTGCAGTGAACATTGTGGTACATGACTCTTTTTGAATTATGGTTTTCTCAGGGTATATGCCTAGTAGTGGGATTACTGGGTCATATGGTAGTTCTATTTTTAGTTTTTTAACGGGCCATGGCTCACGGGCCTAGCCGCTCCGCGGCATGTGGGATCTTCCCAGACCGGGGCATGAACCCGTGTCCCCTGCAGTGGCAGGCGGACTCTCAACCACTGCACCACCAGGAAAGCCCTGTTTCTAGATTTTTTGATAATGGCCATACTGACCGGCGTGAGGTGATACCCCATTATAGTTTTGATTTGCATTTATCTAATAGCTAGTGATGTTGAGCATCTTTTCACGTGCCTCTTGGCCATCTGTATGTTTTCCTTGGTGAAATGTCTGTTTAGGTCTTCTGCCCATGTTTCAACTGGATTGTTTGTGGTTTTGATATTGAGCTCCATGAGCTGTTTGTATATTTTGGAAATTAATTCTTTGTCTGTTGTTTCAGTTGCGAATATTTTCTCGCATTCTGAGGGTTGTCCTTTCATCTTGTTTATGGTTTCCTTTGCTGTGCAAAAGCTTCTAAGTTTAATTAAGTCCCATTTGTTTATTTTTGTTTTTATTTCTGTTATTCTAGGTGGTGGGTCAAAAAAGATCTTGCTGTGGTTTATGTCAAAGAGTGTTTTTCCTATGTTTTCCTCTAAGAGTTTTATAGTGTCTGGTATTACATTTAAGTCTTTAATCCATTTGGAGTTTATTTTTGTGTATGGTGTTAGGGAGTGTTCTAATTCCATTCTTTTACATGTAACTGTCCAGTTTTCCCAGAAGCACTTATTGAAGAGGCTGTCTTTTCTCCATTGTATGTTCTTGCCTCCTTTGTCGTAAATTAGGTGCCCATATGTGTGTGGATATATCTCTGGGCATTCTATCCTGTACCATTGATCTATATTTCTGTTCTTGTGCCAGTACCATACTGTGTTGATTACTGTACTTTTGTGGTATAGTTTGAAGTCAGGGAGCCTGATTCCTCCAACTCTGTTTTTCTTTCTCCAGATTGCTTGGCTGTTAGGGATCTTTTGTGTTTGCATACGAATTGTAAAATTCTTTGTTATAATTCTGTGAAGAATGCCAGTGGTAATTTGATAGGAATTGCATGGAATCTGTAGATTGCTTTGGGTAGTATAGTCATTTTCACAGTATTGATTCTTCCAGTCCAAGAACATGGTATATTTCTCCACCTGTTTATGTCACCTTTGATTTCTTTCCTCAGTGTTTTATATTTTTCTGAGTATAAGTCTTTTGCCTCCTCAGGCAGGTTTATTCCCAGGTATTTTATTCTTTTTGTTGCAGTGGTAAATGGGAGTGTTTCCTTAATTTCTCTTTCTGATTTTTCATTGTTGGTGTATAGGAATGCCAGAGATTTCTGTGCCTTAATTTTGCATCCTGCAAGCTTACTAACTTCGTTGATTAGTTCTAGTAGTTTTCTGCTGGCATCTTTAGGATTTTCTATGTATAGTATCGTGTCATCTGCAAACACTGACAATTTTACTTCTTCTTTTCCAATTTGTATTTCTTTTTCTTCTCTGATTTCCGAGGCTAGGACTTCCAAAACTATGTTCAGTAATAGTGGTGAGAGTGGACATCCTTGTATTGTTCCTGATCTTAGAGGAAATGCTTTCAGTTTTTCACCATTGAGAATGATGTTTGCTGTGGGTTTGTCATAAATGGCCTTTATTATGTTGAGGTAGGTTCCCTCTATGCCCATTTTCTGGAGAGTTTTTATCATAAGTTAGTGTTGAATTTTGTCAAAAGCTTTTTCTGCATCTATTGAGATGATCATATGGTTTTTATTCCTTAATTTGTTAATGTGGTATATTACATTGATTGATTTGTGTATACTGAAGAATCCTTTCATCCCTGGTATAAATCCCACTTGATCATGGTGTATGATCCTTTTAATGTGTTGTTGGATTCTATTTGCTAATATTTTGTTCAGGATTTTTACATCTATGTTCATCAGTGGTATTGGTCTATAATTTTCTTTTTTTTGTAATATCTTTTTCTGAATTTGATATCAGGGTGATGGTTGCTTCTTAGAATGAATTTGGGAGTGTTTCTCCCTCTGCAGTTTTTTGGAAGAGTTTGAGAAAGATTGGTGTCAGCTTTTCTCTAAATGTTTGATAGAATTCACCTGTGAAGCCATCGGTATTGGACTTTTGTTTGTTGCAAGATTTTAAATTACAGTTTCAATTTCATTACTTGTGATAGGTCTGTTTATATTTTCTAATTATTCCTCGTTCAGTCTTGGAAAATTGTACCTTTCTAAGAATTTGTCCATTTCTTCCAAGTTGTCCATTTTATTGACATTTAGTTGTTTGGAGTAGTCTCTTATAATCCTTTGTATTTCTGCAGTGTCAGTTGTGATTTCTCTTTTTTCATTTCTAATTTTATTGATTTTCATCCTCTCCCTTTTTTTCTTGATGAGTCTGGCTAAGGGTTTATCAATTTTACTTATCTTCTCAAAGAACCAGCTTTTAGTTTTATTGATCTTTTCTATTGTTTTCTTCATTTCTATTTCATTTATTTCTACTCTGATCTTTATGATTTCTTTCCTTCTACTGACTTTGGGTTTTCTTTGTTCTTTCTCTGGTTGTTTTAAGTGTAGGGATAGATTGTTTATTTGAGATTTTTCTAGTTTCCTGAGGTGAGATTGTATTGCTATGAACTTCCCTCTTAAAACTGCTTTTACTGTGTCCCATAGAGTTTGGTTCGTCATGTTTTCTTTGTCATTTGTATCTATGTATTTTTTTTGATTTCTTCTTTGGTTTCTTCAGTAATCTCTTGGTTATTTAGTAGCACACTGATTAGCCTCCATGCGTTTGTGGTTTTTACAATTTTTTTCCTGTAATTGATTTCCAATATTGTAGCATTGTGGTCAGAAAACATGCTTGATTCAACTTCAGTTTTCTTAAATTTTCCAAGCCTTGATTTGTGACCCAAGATGTGATCTATCCTAGAGAATGTGCTATGTGCACTTGAGATGAAAGTGTATTCTGCAACTTTTGGGTGGAATGTTCTATAAATATCAATTAGATATAACTGGTCTATGGTTTCATTTAAACTTGTGTTTCCTTATTTATTTTCTGTTTGGATGATCTGTCTATTGGTGTAAGCAGGTGTTAATTCCCCTACTATTATTGTGTTACTGTTGATTTCTCCTTTCATGGTTGTTAGCATTTGCCTATGTATTGAGGTGCTCTTATGTTGGGTGCATAAACATTTATAATTGTTATATCTTCTTCTTGGATTGATCCTTTGATTGTTATGTAGTGTCCCTCCTTATCTCTCATAACAGTCTTTATTATAAAGTCTATTTTATCTGCTATGAATATTGCTACTGCAGCTTTCTTTTGATTTCCATTTGCATGGAGTATCTTTTTCCATCCCATCACTTTCAGTCTGTATGTATCCCTAGGCCTGAAGTGGGTCTCTTGTAGACAGCATATATATGGGTCTTGTTTTTGTATCCATTCAGCCAGTCTGTGTCTTTTGGTGGGAGCATTTAATCCATTTACATTCAAGATTATTATTGATATGTAAGTGCCTATTACCATTTTCTTAACTGTTTTGGGTTTGTTTCTGTGGGTCTTTTTCTTCTCTTGTGTTTCCCACTTAGAGAAGTTTCTTTAACATTTGTTGTAAAGCTGGTTTGGTGGTGCTGAATCCTCTTAGCTTTTGCTTGTCTGAAAAGCTTTTGACTTCTTCATCAAATCTGAATGAGATCCTTGCTGGGTAGAGTAATCTTGGTTGCACGTTTTTCTTTTTCATCACTTTAAGTATATCCTGTCATTCCCTTCTGGCCTGCAGAGTTTCTGCTGAATAATCTGCTGATAACCTTATGGTGATTCCTTTGTATGTTATTTTTTGGTTTTCTCTTGTTGCTTTTAATACTTTTTCTTTGAATTTAACTTTTGTTAGTTTGATTAATATGTGCCTTGGTGTGTTTTTACCATGGTTTATCCTGTATGGGACTCTCTGTGCTTCCTGGACTTGGGTGACTATTTCCTCTCCCATGTGAGCAAAGTTTTCAACTATAATCTCTTCAAATATTTTCTCAGACCCATTCTTTTTCTCTTCTTCTTCTGCAGCCCCTATAATTAGAATATTGGTGTGTTTAGTGTTGTCCCAGAGGTCTCTGTGATTGTCTTCAATTCTTTCATTCTTTTTTCTTTATTCTGCTCCTCAGCAATTATTTCCACCATTTTTTCTTCCAGATCACTTATTCGTTCTTCTGCCTCAGTTATTCTGTTATTGATTTCTTCTAGTATATTTTTCCTTTCAGTTATTGTGTAGCTCATCTCTGTTTGTTTGTTACTTAATTCTTCTAGATCTTTGTTAAACATTTCTTGTATTTTCTCAATCCATGCCTCCATTCTATTTCTGAGATTCTGGATCATCTTTACTATCATTACTCTGAATTCTTTTTCAGGTAGATTGCCTATTTCCTCTTCATTCATTTGGTCTTGGAGGTTTTTAACTTGCTCCTTCATCTATGATGTAATTTTTTGCCATCTCACTTTTTTTTTTTTTTTTTTTAATGAGTGGGATTGTGTTCCTGTCTTACTGGTTGTTTGGCCTGAGGCTTCCAGCACTGGAGTTTGTAGGCTGTTGGATAGAGCTGGGTCTTAGTGCTGAGATGAGGAACTCCGTGAGATCTCACTCCGATGAATATTCCCTGGGGTCTGAGGTTCTCTGTTAGTCCAGTGGTTCGTACTCGGAGCTCCCCCCACAGGAACTTCTAACTGACCCTGGGCTCATGAATCAAGATCCTGCAAGCCACCTTCCTGGGGTGTCAAAAAAAAAAAATAACAGTAACAAAGTAAAATATAAAATTAGACTAGGAAACTAACAGATATGTTAGGAAGAATATAAAAATTAATATATAGATGAATCAGCAACCGGAAGGTACATGAGTACCACAATAGTAAAAAAAACAGGAGGAGGGGAAAGGACCAAAAAGAAAGGCGAGGGGGGTGGGGGGGAGAAGGCTTTGGCTGTGGAGGGTGGGGCCTAAGCAAAGGCAAGGTTTGGGCATCGGGCAGGACCAATGCTCAGAACCCACAGGGCTGGAAAAGGCCCTGGGGGCTGTGCGGGGTGGGGCTTAGGCTCAAGGAACAGAAGGGGCCCAGGCATGCACCCCACACCTGGTCTCAGAGGGCAGGTAACCTCACCTGGGAGCCCAGCAGACTTCCCATGTCCGAGTGGGTGGGGCAAACACCCTCCTCTCCTCTCCTGCTCCTCTGGTCTGGGAGGGCCCCTCCTGCCTGCCTCTCCTGATCTCCCCAGCCTCCCTCCTATGCCCCCAAGGACCTACGTGGCCTGGAGGGGACTTTGGAGGGCAGGGGATCAGCCTGGGAGCTCAGCAGGCTCCCCAGGCCTGAGTGGGCGGGGCAATCGCCCTCCGCTCCTCTCCCGCTCCTCCTGGAGAGCCCTTCCCACCTGCCTCTCCTGATCTCCCTGGCCTCCACTTCTCCTCCCCGCTTAGTCCCCGTACATCCTACCAGTTCACTCTGGGGTTCCTCCCATCTCCTTGGGAGTCAGAGTCCCTCACCAGCGGCCAGCAGGTGCCCTAGTTGTGGGGAGACGCTAACTCCGTGTCTTCCCATACCGCCATCTTGACTCTGCCTCCTCCACAAAGCTCATTTTATAATAAAGTGCTGAGTATCTCATGTAATTTATTGAATACTATACTGAAAACGCAAAACAGAACGGTTAGGTACAGAATGGTGCAAGTGTGCTGGTGGTTTACCCTCGTGATTGCCTGGCTGACTGGGAGCTGCAGGCTTGCTGCCCTGCCCAGCATCACGAGTTATCATACCACCTATCGTCAGTCTGAGAAAAAGATGAAAATGCAAAATTCCGAGTATGTTTTCTAATGAACGAGTATCACTTTTGCACCATCTTAAGTCAGCAACCATCTGTATATTAAATTTGCCTAGAACTGAATGTATTCCCAGAACATGGGATGTTCAGTACTAAACTGGGAAAACCCCAGCAACCAAGGCAAGTTATCTGGAGCTTAATGACATCACAACTCTATGGCTCGTCCAATTCCTGTGATGTTAAACTTTTAATCTAGGTATGCCTGCTGTTATGTGGCACCGGATGGCCCTGTGCTTGTCTTCTCAGGGGGTGTCCCAAGAAGCATCAGCCAGGGTCATTTACCTCACAGTCTGACATGAAACCATCTTGTCTGGTCCCTGTTGTAGGAGAATTAAGTAAAATTCTAAGTTAGAAGTGGTAAAGAAGAGTTGGACTCTTCTGTCAACTTTTTGAAATGAATTTTGACACGCTATCCGAACAATGTGTATTTTAAAGCATATAGAAGAATTGTTTTCCCCCTTGAGAAAATGTAAAAAGAAATTTGAGAAGAAGCTATCGCTAAACTCATAAACTAGACACTGAAGAAGCTTTCACATCCTGTTCCAGGTATTGAGAGACATCAGTATAAAATCTGAATTTTTTTGAAGATCAACAAAACATGTGCATTTGGAATTTCCAGGCTGCTAAAGATCTTGTGAATTCACATTAGAGCTGAATAATAACCAAGATCATACAATATTTTTTATAAAACCCTAATTTTCCATTTTCAAATGACAGTTCTACCAACTTATTCTATTCTGCATCATTAAATTGTCAAGAGGTAACTTCTCTTTATTATATTTGAGACACTTTAGAAATGAGTAATTGTGTTTCCATTACATTCCTCAGTGGTGCATCAGATCTCTTCCCTTCCCCTTACTCAGTTCTTTAGCTCAAAAAATACACAATACCTGCAATCTATTCCACATCTAAAGTGTGAAGAGATTGATCATGTTAGTTTCCAGGAATCCTATAAATGAAAGAGAGATGAATGTTTGGGGACAGACATTTTACAACAGGAAATCTACCTTAGGGCATTTAATCATCAGTTGTCAAATAGCATGGCCATTGGAAAGAGAAGGGAAATAAGAGTCATATGCCCTTTAAGAAAACAGACAGCTATCTTTATGACAGTACAATGCAGTGCTAATTACAGTAATTTTTTTCCTCAATGCCCTCAATGGGTGACTGGCTAAAGAAAATGTATTATATTCTTTTAGCCTTGAGATATTAAAATGAGGTATTACTCAGCATTGAAAGAAGAAAGAAATCCTGCCATATGCAACAACATGGATGAACCTTGAGGACACTATGTTGAGTGAAATAAGCCATTCACAGAAGGACAAATACCATATGATTCCACTTATATGCAGTATCTAGAATAGTCAAAGTCACAGAAGCAGAGAGTAAAAGTGTAGTTGCCACAGTCTGGGGCGAGTTGCTGTTGAACCGGTATAAAGTTTCAGTTACGCAGGATGAGTAAGTCTAGATACCTACAGCGTGGTGACTGTAGTTCACAGTACTGTGCTGTGC
The DNA here is from genome assembly GCF_003676395.1 of Aethalodelphis obliquidens. Lineage (NCBI taxonomy): Eukaryota > Metazoa > Chordata > Mammalia > Artiodactyla > Delphinidae > Aethalodelphis > Aethalodelphis obliquidens. Next base: position 24,035,037 of record NW_020837964.1, on the reverse strand, counting down.
ACTGAACATTTTGTTAGTAGATGTCATGTTATGTGTTCCTACCACGATAAAAAATGAAATAACTTTTTTGACATTTACAAAAATAAAAAAGAACTAAAAAAAAAAGAGGGAGAAATGGCAAAGCACAGACGACCAGGAAAAGAGGGAAGGCCCAGGGAATACAGGTGCAAGAAATGGGAGTTGACAGAAGTAGCATTAAGGGAGTGACCTTTAAGTGCATTAAGAACCCATTGTTCCAACCCCTAAACTCCAAGTGACTTTGACCTGAGGAGTAGGTGATATAGTACAAGGGGAATGGAATTAGGAGGCAAATTTCCAGAGATAAGAGGTAAGTCTCATCTCTGCCACTGTGTCGTTGTTGAATCTTTCTTGATGAAGTTATTAAATAATTTTGATGTTAGTGTTCTAATTTCTTTTATTATATAACACACACAGACGTATATTATGTATATATATTTGTGTGTGTGTGTGTGTGTGTATATATATATATATATATATATATATAATATTCTCCTTTATAGGATTTGGTTGGGTCTCTTTCAAAAGATCTATATGGAAAAATAAAAGATAAGCAAAAAAAGTTTTAAAGAAAAATGTGGTCATCATGCATAAGATGTTATTTCCACCAAGGAATGAGTTTCAATCTATCTCCTCAAACATTAATATCAAAATAAATTAAGATGTTGGGTATTAGCAAGATGTTGGCTATTATGAGCTAATCTTATCCCTGCTAATTTGTAAACTGAATAAATGTATGCTTATCTTGAGAATTCCCTCCCTCTACTTATTGCTTCAAGCCTATATATACATACATTTATACATACACATATATAGTGGTGCAGTCAGTGATGGCTCTGAAAATGTGATGAAAACTTCTGGACCACTTTAAAAAATATGCACACCCCCACACACATTTGCGCTACAATTTTAGAGGGTACAAGCCTTCTTCCCCCGTTAGAAGCCACTGCTCTGTGTTTTCTGCCTTGCTCCTTTGCTTAGGTGTCTGCACTTTGCATGTCCTGTCTTCCTTTCCTAAATTACTCTCTCCTCAAGAGCCAGCTTAAATGCCATAACTTCCTAAAAGCTTCTCTGTCCTACTCTTCGTTACTAAACTTTCACTGCTGTAACCATCTCTTTTCTGTCATTTATCATGTTTCACATTATCACAGTTATCTGAACACACAACTTGTTTTTCCTACCAGTGACAAACTTATGGAAGTCAGAGACCACGTATTTTTCCTCTTTGTTATTTATCACTGAGTTTTGCACATAAGTGATCTGCAGCTATTTTTGATGAATGATCACAAACCAAAAATTATGGCAAACAATACCCTGAGTATTCGTAAGTATGAGCCTTTCTAAGATAGACCTAACCGTTAGGCTTACAATGCAAAATTCTAATTTTACAGTTAAGGTGACAATGTATTATTTTAAATTAATAGAAGTTAAAAAAAAAAGGTAACACTAAGTACAAATGAAGATATTTTAAAACATATCTTCATATATTACCAGAATCCCATGTTAACTGATACACCATTTTTGGAGAGCAGTTTGGTTATTTCTATGAAACAGGGGAAAAAAGGATCCTATATATTGACCGTGTAATCCTGATTTTCTGTTGGAGAATCATTAGAAACATCCTAATTGCTCAGAATAAGTAACACTGTAGTGAGCATCTTTATCTAAAAATAAAGGGAAAAGCAATAAGCAAGGTTTTCTTAACACGTCCTTATTAGTAGTAAATTTGTGACACATTAACTATATTGAAAATTATATATCCATAAAAATTCTAGTAATGGAGATTATAAAGCAAAAATAAATTGTTATTAGATAGTAAGAACAAATTAGAATTAAAAATTATATTGTTTGATCACCACACTGTTAGAACAGAAATAATAAAAAGTGAAAAAGGGGAAACATATATAACTTACTAGAATGATGAATTTGAAGAACTCATAATTATTTTTAAATTTCATTATCATCTTTTGAGAATGGCCTTCAATTTAAAATTGTGTTTTTGTGTATGCATGTATGTATGTATGAGAGAGAGAGATGGGTGTCCTGAAGGCCGACATACCGTTTAGGACCACTTTGTCCGAGAACTTTGGTAAGGGATGACAGGAATCTGACTCAGAACAGTACTCCAGTGCTCATGAGGGTGAGGAGAATAAGTGTACCTCTTATTTCTCACTTTTTCTAGCATCATGGCTATTTTTCCTGCTGTGTAGTGTGGCATTCTTTTCTTACATTTTCTGAGCCTTAGCACAGACCAAGAATTATCTGCAAATGGTACACTTAAAAAAGGAAGTGACCGATATCAGCCTAAAGTCCGCTTTAAATATAGTCATTATCACTTGATTACCATGAAGAGTCTGCTGCCTTTCAGTGTTCTATCAAATGGGAGTTGCCTGTTTTACTTTTCAGGCTAGGAATGGCTTCACTGTGCTGCAGCTCTTCTGTGTTCTGAAATACTTGTCTCCATGTGTCACCTTCTCGGTCACAATCAACATTTTCTGCCACACTGTCCCTTGGGAAGGTTTATAGTTTCACCCTGTAAGGAGCAGAGTCAGTTCCTGCTTGGGATTTCAAATGAAAATCATCTTTTCTTGAATGGAGACATGACACTTCAAGTGTTACGCACTTAAATTACCACATTTGCAGAAGGAGTTCAGGGTCCTGGCTGTTTACCCATTTGAGACACATAATTGCCATATGCAAAGTTGGAGTAAAATTACCTATTTTTCTTACATTTAAGACATCTTATAATATCTAACAAAAAATCTGTTAAATACTTTGAGACAAATGTAGGATAGTCTATGAAAACGATTAATTCATTGATTAGTAATTCTGTTCTCACTTTATTGTTCAGATTTTTCAATGTCCATCATTAAATTCAAAGAAAAAAAAACCTGTAACTTCTCATCCTGGGGTAAATTACAAAGATCTGACCATGTGAGAAGCAACTTGATCAACAGATAATTTAATTGAGGGCGCCCTTAGATTCCAAGGGGCTCATATCTGACATCACCATACAATTCCCTATCTGTGAGTAGCTGCAAAATGTAGTTTCACATCTCACTCAGTCATCAACCAAAATAACTAAAAATACCTATTTAGGGTTTATAGAGGGCCCCCCTACAGCAGAGTTTCCACAGCCTCAGTACTGTTACCATTTTAGGTGGAAGATTTCTTTCTTGTGCATTGTACGATATTTAGCAGCATCTCTGACTTTCATACACTAGATGCCAGTCTCACTCCTCCACCCCAGTTACATCAAAGCACTTGTCTCCAAAAATTTATAAATATTCCCTAGAGGCAAAATTGCCTCCCTGGTTTGAGAAATACTGCCCTGAAGTGAATTCCGTATGTATATTATTACCTACATATTTTTCAGCCCATCTCAAAGATCCTATCAAAATTGGCTAAAATAAATATGTAAATATAGGTATAAGATCATCGGTCATTTTAACATAATGGAAAAATAAGTAAAAACTTAATTTTAATTATTTAGATACTTTCAGGGGTCATATCTCCATTGACTATGGCATGATGATTTCCACAAAAAGCATCCAAGTGTGGTTGATGGGAACCAGAGCCTTATATGGCAGCATAATCAAGACTGGCAGTACTGTTGGATTTGAGTCAACAACCAATCATATTGAAATTATAGACGACAGTATTCTCAGACAGCAGGTAACTGTTTTTAGGACTCACCACTACATTACAGAGTGAACACAAACTGGATGAGAGTCTACTTATCCTTTAATCCCTGTGCATCACACAAAGAAATGCAAGTGGGCATTTTTTATTTTATTAATCAGAGCTAAAGTAAGTTTGTAAGTATGAGGCATATAAATTAGCAATGATACCAATGGGGAATTTCACAGTTCTATAACTGATTATGAAACATAAAAAGTTATGTTACTATCCTGTTGAAAGTTAGATACAGTTTTTAGAGTCTATTTTCTAATTAGTGTAATTAAAACCAAATTTTATATTTGGGCAAGGTGATAGATTGTGTCAAGTGCTCCTTCTTCATCTGTGAATTTTTAAATTGCACATTCATAATGTATTCATATTCAGTAAAGTAAGGAATTGTGAGACATTTAATAGTACAGTACGAAATATAGCACATCCTAACTTTTTGTAAAGCAGTATTTTGAACGGAATAAACCTTATCTGATTAAACTCCAGAATCTAATCTTACATAGTTATATAAAATTTACATAGTCCAGATGTCCGCTCATTATAGGACTTGGCAGAGTTCCCTGCCTTACATGCTCATAAAGGATGAGAAAGCATTATTGAGAAAGCCTTAGCCTATTCCTCAAAATAATAATAATAATATAGTTTATAAGATACCATGCTTTTTAGATCAGTTGTGTTATTTGAGGTGTTTTTTTTTTTTCAAATTACAGAAACCAACTTAAATTGGCTACTTTTCTTCTTTTTTTTTTTTTACATCTTTATTGGAGTATAATTGCTTTACAATAGTGTGCCAGTTTCTGTTTTATAACAAAGTGAATCAGCTATACATATACATATGTTCCCATATCTCTTCCCTCCTGCATCTCCCTCCCTCCCAACCTCTCTATCCCACCCGTCTAGGTGGTCACGAAGCACCGAGCTGATCTCCCTGTGCCATGCGGCTCCTTCCCACTAGCTATCTGTTTTACATTTGGTAGTGTATGTATGTCCATGCCACTCTCTCACTTTGTCACAGCGTACCCTTCCCCCTCCCCATATCCTCAAGTCCATTCTCTAGTAGGTCTGTGTCTTTATTTCCGTCTTACCCCTAGGTTCTTCATGACATTTTTTTTTCTTAGATTCCATATATATGCGTTAGCATACGGTATTTGTCTTTCTCTTTCTGACTTACTTCCCTCTGTATGACAGACTCTAGGTCCATCCACCTCACTACAAATAACTCAATTTCGTTTCTTTTTAAGGCTGAGTAATGTTCCATTATATATATGTGCCACATCTTCTTTATCCATTCATCCGATGATGGACACTTAGGTTGCTTCCATGTCCTGGCTGTTGTAAATAGAGCTGCAATGAACATTTTGGTACATGACTATTTTTGAATTATGGTTTTCTCAGGGTATATGCCCAGTAGTGGGATTGCTGGGTCATATGGTAGTTCTATTTTTAGTATTTTAAGGAACCTCCATACTGTTCTCCACAGTGGCTGTACCAATTCACATTCCCACCAGCAGTGCAAGAGGGTTCCCTTTTCTCCACACCCTCTCCAGCATTTATTGTTTGTAGATTTTTTGATGATGGCCATTCTGACTGGTGTGAGATGATATCTCACTGTAGTTTTCATTTGCATTTCTCTAATGATTAATGATGTTGAGCATTCTTTCATGTGTTTGTTGACACTCTGTATATTTCTTTGGAGAAATGTCTATTTAGGTCTTCTGCCCATTTTTGGATTGGGTTGTTTGTTTTTTTAATATTGAGCTGCATGAGCTGCTTGTATATTTTGGAGATTAATCCTTTGTCAGTTTCTTCATTTGCAAATATTTTCTCCCATTCTGAGGGTTGTCTTTTGGTCTTGTTTCTGGTTTCCTTTGCTGTGCAAAAGCTTTGAAGTTTCATTAGGTCCCATTTGTTTATTTTTATTTCCATTTTCTAGGAGGTGGGTCAAAAAGGATCTTGCTGTGATTTATGTCATAGAGTATTCTTCCTATGTTTTCCTCTAAGAGTTTGATAGTTTCTGGCCTTATATTTAGGTCTTTAATCCATTTTGAGCTTATTTTTGTGTATGGTGTTAGGGAGTGTTCTAATCTCACACTTTTACACGTACCTGTCCAGTTTTACCAGCACCACTTATTGAAGAGGCTGTCCTTTCTCCACTGTACATTCCTGCCTCCTTTATCAAAGATAAGGTGACCATATGTGTGTGGGTTTATCTCTGGGATTTCTATCCTGTTCCATTATCTATATTTCTGTTTTTCTGCCAGTACCATACTGTCTTGATTACTGTAGCTTTGTAGTATAGTCTGAAGTCAGGGAGCCTGATTCCTCCAGCTCCGTTTTTCGTTCTCAAGCTTGCTTTGGCTATTCGGGGTCTTTTGTGTTTCCATACAAATTGTGAAATTTTTTGTTCTAGTTCTGTGAAAAATGCCAGTGGTAGTTTGATAGGGATTGCATTGAATCTGTAGATTGCTTTGGGTAGTAGAGTCATTTTCACAATGTTGATTCTTCTAATCCAAGAACATGGTATATCTCTCCATCTATTTGTATCTTCTTTAATGTCTTTCATCAATGTCTTAATAATTTTCTGCATACAGGTCTCTTGTCTCCTTAGGTCGGTTTATTCCTGGATATTTTATTCTTTATCTTGCAGTGCTAAATGGGAGTGTTTTCTTAATTTCACTTTCAGATTTTTCATCATTAGTATTTAGGAATGCAAGAGATTTCTGTGCATTAATTTTGTATCCTGATACTTTACCAAATTCATTGATTAGCTCTAGTAGTTTTCTGGTAGCATCTTTAGGATTCTTTATATATAGTATCATGTCACCTGCAAACAGTGACAGCTTTACTTCTTCTTTTCCAATTTGGATTCCTTTTATTTCCTTTTCTTCTCTGATTGCTGTGGCTAAATCTTCCAAAGCTATGTTGAATAAGAGTGGTGAGAGTGGGCAACCTTGTCTCGTTCCTGATCTTAGTGGAACTGCTTTCAGTTTTTCACCATTGAGGACAATGTGGGCTTGGGTTTCTCACATATGGCCTTTATTATGGTGAGGAAAGTTCCCTCTATGCCTACTTTCTGAAGGGTTTTTATCATAAATGGGTGTTGAATTTTGTTGAAAGCTTTCTGTGCATTTATTTAGATGACCATATGGTTTTTCTCCTTCAGTTTGTTAATATGGTGTATCACATTGATTGATTTGTGTATATTGAAGAATCCTTGCATTCCTGGAATAAATCCCACTTGATCATGGTGTATGATCCTCTTAATGTGCTGTTGGATTCTGTTTGCTAGTATTTTGTTGAGGATTTTTGCATCTGTGTTCATCAGTGATATTGGCCTGTAGTTTTCTTTGTGACATCCTTGTCTGGTTTTGGTATCAGGGTGATGGTGGCCTTGTAGAATGAGTTAGGGAGTGTTCCTCCATCTGCTATAGTTTGGAAGAGTTTGAGAAGGATAGGTGTTAGCTCTTCTCTAAATGTTTGATAGAATTCGCCTGTGAAGCCATCTGGTCCTGGGCTTTGTTTGTTGGAAGATTTTGTTTGTTTGTTTGTTTGTTTGTTTTTGCGATACGTGGGCGTCTCACTGTTGTGGCCTCTCCCGCTGCGGAGCACAGGGTCTGGATGCACAGGCTCAGCGGCCATGGCTCACGGGCCCAGTCGCTCCACGGCATGTGGGATCTTCCTGGACCGGGGCATGAACCCATGTCCCTTGCATCAGCAAGCGGACTCTCAACCACTGCGCCACCAGGGAAGCCTCTGTTGGAAGAGTTTTAATCTCATTTTCAATTTCAGTCCTTGTGATTGGTCTCTTCATATTTTCTATTTCTTCCTGGTTCAGTCTTGGAAGGTTATGCATTTCTAAGAATTTGTCATTTCTTCCAGTTTGTCCATTTTACTGACATAGAGTTGCTTGTAGTAATCTCTCATCATCTTTTGTATTTCTGCAGTGTCAGTTGTTACTTCTCCTTTTTCATTTCTAATTCTATTGATTTGAGTCTTCTCCCTTTTTTTCCTGATGAGTCTGCCTAATGGTTTATCGATTTTGTTTATCTTCTCAAAGAACCAGCTTTTAGTTTTATTGATGTTTGCTATCGTTTCCTTCATTTCTTTTTCATTTATTTCTGATCTGATCTTTGTGATTTCTTTCCTTCTGCTAACTTTGGGGTTTTTTTGTTCTTCTTTGTCTAATTGCTTTAGGTGTAAGGTTAGGTTGTTTATTCAAGATGTTTCCTGTTTCTTAAGGTAGGATTGTAATGCTATAAACTTCCCTCTTAGAACTGCTTTTGCTGCATCCCATAGGTTTTGGGTCGTCGTGTCTCCATTGTCATTTGTTTCTAGGTATTTTTTGATTTCCTCTTTGATTCTTCACTGATCACTTCGTTTTCTGTTTTTTGCGGTATGTGGGCCTCTCACTGCTATGGCCTCTCCCATTGCGGAGCACAGGCTCTGGGCGTGCAGGCTCAGCAACCATGGCTCACAGACCCAGATGCTCTGTGGCACGTGGGATCCTCCTGGACCGGGGCACGAACCCGCATCGCCTGCATCAGTACGTGGACTCTCCACCACTGCGCCACCAGGGAAGCCCCACTTCGTTTTTAAGTAGTGTATTGTTTAGCCTCCATGTGTTTGTATTTTTTACAGATGTTTTCCTGTAATTGATATCTAGTCTCATACCATTGTGGTGGGAAAAGATACTTGATACAATTTGAATTTTCTTAAATTTACCAAGGCTTGATTTGTGACCCAACATATGATCTGTCCTGGAGAATGTTCCATGAGCACTAGAGAAAAAGTTGTATTCTGTTGTTTTTGGATGGAATGTGCTATAAATATCAATTAAGTCCACCTTGTTTAATATATCATTTAAAGCTTGTGTTTCCTTATTTATTTTCATTTTGGATGATCTGTCCGTTGGTGAAAGTGGGGTGTTACAGTCCCCTACTATGATTGTGTTACTGTCGATTTCCCCTTTCATGGATGTTAGTATTTGCCTTATGTATTGAGTTGCTCCTATGTTGGGTGCATAAATATTTACAATCGTTATATCTTCTTCTTGGATTGATCCCTTGATCATTATGTAGTGTCCTTCTTTGTCTATTCTAATAGTCTTTATTTTTAAGTCTATTTTGTCAGATATGAGAATTGCTACTCCAGCTTTCTTTTGATTTCCATTTGCATGGAATATCTTTTTCCATCCCCTCACTTTCAGTCTGTATGTGTCTCTAGGTCTGAAGTGGGTCTGTTTTAGACAGCATATATATGTGTCTTGATTTTGTATCCATTCAGCCAGTCTGTTTCTTTTGGTGGGATTGGAGCATTTAATCCATTTACATATAAGGTAATTATCAGTAGGTATGTTCCTATTACCATTTTCTTAATTGTTTTGGGTTTGTTATTGTAGATCTTTTCCTTTTCTTGTGTTTCTTGCCTAGAGAAGACCCTTTAGCATTTGTTGTAAAGCTGATTTGGTGGTGCTGAACTCTCTCAGCTTTTTTTTGTCTGTAAAGGTTTTAATTTCTCCATCAAATCTGAATGAGATCCTTGCTGGGTAGAGTAATCTTGGTTTAGGTTTTTCTCCTTCATCACTTTAAATATGTCTGGCCAGTCCCTTCTGGCTTGCACAGTTTCTGCTCAAAGATCAGCTGTTAACCTTATGGGGATTCCCTTATGTGTTATTTGTTGTTTTTCCCTTGCTGCTTTTAATATGTTTTCTTTGTATTTAATTTTTGACAGTTTGATTAATATGTGTCTTGGCGTGTTTCTCCTTGGATTTATCCTGTATGGGACTCTCTGTGCTTTCTGGACTTGATTAACTATTTCCCCTCCCATATTAGGGAAGTGTTCAACTATAATCTCTTCAAATATTTTCTCAGTCCTTTCTTTTTCTCTTCTTCTTCTGGAACCCCTATAATTCGAATGTTGGTGCATTTAATGTTGTCCCAGCGGTCTCTGAGACTGTCCTCAGTTCTTTTCATTCTTTTTTCTTTATTCTGTTCTGCAGTAGTTATTTCCACTATTTTATCTTCCAGGTCACTTATCCTTTCTTCTGCCTCAGTTATTCTGCTATTGATCCCTTCTAGAGTATTTTTAATTTCATTTATTGTTTTGTTCATCATTGCTTGTTTCCTCTTTAGTTCTTGTAGGTACTTGTTAAATGTTTATTGCATTTCCTCTATTCTATTTCTAAGATTTTGGGTCATCTTTACTATCATTATTCTGAATTCTTTTTCAGGTAGACTGCCTCTTTCCTCTTCATTTGTTAGGTCTGGTGGGTTTTTATCTTGCTCCTTCATCTGTTGTGTGTTTTTCTGTCTTTTCATTTTACTTATCTTACTGTGTTTGGGGTCTCCTTTTTGCAGGCTGCAGGTTCATAGTTCCCGTTGTTTGTGGTGTCTGTCCCCAGTGGCTAAAGTTGGTTCAGTGGGTTGTGTAGGCTTCCTGGTGGAGGGGACTAGTGCCTGTGTTCTGGTGAATGGGGCTGGATCTTGTCTATCTGGTGGGCAGGTCCACATCTGGTAGTGTGTTTTGGAGTGTCTGTGGACTTATTATGATTTTAGGCAGCCTCTCTGCTAATGGTTGGGGTTTGTTCTGTCTTGCTAGTTGTTTGGCATAGGGTGTCCAGCACTGTAGCTTGCTGGTCGTTGAGTGAAGCTGGGTGTTGAGATGGCGATCTCTGGGAAATTTTTGCAGTTTGCTATTACATGGATGGAAGGTCTCTTGTGGACCAGTGTCCTGAAGTTGGGTCTCCCACCTCAGAGGCACAGCACTGACTCCTGGCTGCAGCACCAAGAGTCTTTCATCCACACGGCTCAGAATAAAAGGGAGATGAAAGAAAAAGAAAGAAAGAAAGAAAGAGAGAGAGAGAGAGAGGGAGGGAGGGAGGGAGGGAGAGAGAGAGAGAAGGGAAGGAAGGAAGGAAAGAAGGAAGAAGGGAGGGAGGGAAGAAAGAGAGAAAAAGGGAAATAAGATAAAATAAAATAAAGTAAGAAAAAATAAAGTTATTAAAATTAAAAATAATTATTAAGAAAGAATTTTTTTAAAAAGTAAAAAACAAAAAAATACCAAAAAAATGGATGGATAGAACTCTAGGACAAATGGTGAAAGCAAAGCTATACAGACAAAATCTCACATAGAAGCATACACATACATACACATTCACAAAAAGAGGAAAAGGGGAAAAAATAATAAATCTTGCTCTCAAAGTCCACCTCCTCAATTTGGGATGATTCGTTGTCTGTTCAGGTATTCCACAGATGCAGGGTACATCAAGTTGATTGTGGAGATTTAATCCGCTGCTCTTGAGGCTGCTGGGAGAGATTTCCCTTTCTCTTCTTTGTTCTCACAGCTCCCGGGGCTCAGCTTTGGATTTGGCCCCGCCTCTGCGTGTAGGTCGCTGGAGGGCGTCTGTTCTTTGCTCAGACAGGACGGGGTTAAAGGAGCCCCTGATTGGGGTCTCTGGCTCACTCAGGCCGGGGGGAGGGAGGGGCACGGAGTGCGGGGCGAGCCTGCGGCGGCAGAGGCCGGCGTGACGTTGCACCAGCCTGAGGCGCGCCATGTGTTCTCCTGGGGAAGTTGTCCCTGGATCCCGGGACCGTGGCAGTGGCGGGCTGCACCGGCTCCCCGGAAGAGGGGTGTGGAGAGTGACTTGTGCTCACACACAGGCTTCTTGGTGAAGCAGCAGCAGCCTTAGCGTCTCATGCCCGTCTCCGGGGTCCATGCTGTTAGCCGTGGCTCGCCCCCTTCTCTGGAGCTCCTTTAAGCAGCACTCTTAATCCCTTCTCCTCACGCACCAGGAAACAAGAGGCAAGAAAAAGTCTCTTGCCTCTTCAGCAGCTCCAGACTTTCTTCCGGACTCCCTCCCGGCTAGCTGTGGTGCACCAACCCCTTCAGGCTGTGTTCACGCTGCCAACCCCAGTCCTCTCCCTGCGCTCCGACCGAAGCCGGAGCCTCAGCTCCCAGCCCCGCCCACCCCGGCGGGTGAGCCGACAAGCCTCTCGGGCTGGTGAGTGCCGGTCGACACTGATCCTCTGTGCGGGAATCTCCCCGCTTTGCCCTCCGCACCCCTGTGGCTGCGCTCTCCTCCGTGGCTCCAAAGCTTCCCCGCTCCACCACCCGCAGTCTCCGCCCACGAAGGGGCTTCCTAGTGTGTGGAAACCTTTCCTCCTTCACGGCTCCCTCGCACTGGTGCAGGTCCCATCCCTATTCTTTTGTCTCTGTTTATTCTTTTTTCTTTTGCCCTACCCAGCTACGTGGGGAGTTTCTTGCCTTTTGGGAGGTCTGAGGTCTTCTGCCAGCATTCAGTAGGTGTTCTGTAGGAGTTGTTCCACATGTAGATGTATTTCTGATGTATCTGTGGGGAGGAAGGTGATCTCCGCGTCTTACTCTTCCGCCATCTTCCCCCTCTCCTCTGGCTACTTTTTAAATCCAGGTGTTATTATTAAGATAGCTTATGGAATTCAGAAGCAGGAACATAGACAGGATAAGAAACAGAAATTGGAAATCATATGAAATTTCCTCCAGCTCTGTGCTATTCAGTCCACAAGAAAGAATATCCCAAAAAGAAAACTTGAATTTTTACTGTCCATGAGAATCTAGATTCTAATGATATTTCATAGCTCCAATTCCAAATTTGTAGTTAGAAAATCAGCTTGGATCAGAGATGAGTATATAAATTGCGTCTAGAGCTTGTGTGGGGTGACAGTATGATTCAGGGGACTCATCTAAGGAGATGAAGGAAACTGGTAAGAGAGATGGAGAATTGCTATAATCTGGGAAGACTTCTATGAATATGTCACTAGAAAAACATCCTGTAATTCAGACCAATCAATACTCTCATTTACTTGTCCAAAGACTAATGCTTGACTTTGTCTCAAACTCTGGATGTTTCCTGCACGGGTGTGTGCTGGGGTGCCAGTCTTTCCATTTGCTTTGTGTTGATTCTTTCTAACTGTCCCCAGCCTGTGCCAGGCTACAAACAGTGCATGGCTGCACTTAGGTGTGAAAAGTCACCCAATTCGTTTTTAATTTTATCTTCTCAGACTGCCTCAAGCAGTTACTCTCCTTAGTCCCTCTTGAATTTGTTGAATTAGTTACACTTTTTGCCTCAGTCTTCTTAATGCACCCCTTACCACTGAAAAAATCTTCTTTGTGCCATTTCACAGCAGTTCAGATATTGGTTATGTGTCTAAATAGCTGTACAGCCTTGTAAAAGTATTTAACGCTTTTAAGGTTCAGATACCATATCTGTTAAATGGGCATAATAGTATCTATATCATAGTTAGAGTAAGGCTTAAATGGAATAATCCATGTAAAATACTCAATTTGGTGCCTGATACAACTTATGTATACCTCCCTCCCATGGATGTTAGCTACTGCTACTAGTGATAGTACTGTTACTCATTTTACCACTACTGTCATCACCACCACCACTGATGCTACAACCGCTATTGCTTCTGCTGACCTAGGAACCACTTGGGATGTTACCTCTGCTGATGGATTTTGATTGTACTGTACGATTTTGTTGGACACTAGATGCTCTGCTTAGGTCCCCAGGATATCACTGGTCCAGTCCATAAAGTCCCCCACTCTCTATCCTGATGTTGGGAAGTGCAGGGAGACAAGTAAATAAATATGAGCAAACACTAAAACAACTAGTTTAAATGAGTTAATTTTGGTCAATAAATATCTAATTTTACTTTAGACATTTACTTACTAAAATAAATGTTTAAAACAAATGTCTCCTGCAAGTTGAGCATCTTTTTGGTCAAAATACTGTGAAGCAAATCCCCCTCACTGTGCCATAGGTAGGGTGAAATCATTGTTTGTGTCTCCTCAGTGGTTGCACAGCTCTCTGTGGATGCTGGGCCTGGCTGGTTCTGCCTGTACTGCTGTTACAGGGGGATAACTGTTTATTCTACTCCCTTTATCAGGAAAGAAATTGGAGCCTTCTGTAACATGAGTGGCAGAAGCCTAGGTGCCGTAGTACTTCCTTTATGACACCATTTCAACTCAAACTCTCTGGAACAACCCAGAAGGAAATTACTTGCTCATTCCATGCTTTCTAAAAAGAAAATAACAATAACATATTAATAAATCCTCAGTTTAAAGATAGAGGACGTAATCACATCCTGGTCCAAGCTTCTGGTTTAACCAAAAAACAAGTATCACCATGGCCACATCTTTTTTCTCCCAAGCCAGGGCTATTTCCATTACATCATCTAAGGGACCATAAAGTCCTCATTTTAAGCATTAAATAGGCAGACATTTAGGTTCACCATCTAAAATTTCACTGAGTATCTAAACCACAGTGGTGTATATCTATACACCACTGTATCTATAAGGTGCTAGACTAAACCTGATGATTAACATTCAATTAACATCACATTCAAATATTTCTTTTTTAAAGTGTTACATATAAAAATGGAGGGAACAACGGTAAACCTCTGTGCAAACCAAAGGTGGTTTGGTATTTTGTTTTGATGAAAATGAAGGGAGGTGCAGGTAGTTCAGCATAAATAACACGAATCGGTTGTCTCCTTCAGTCTCTGTTTTAATTAGCATTACAAAAGAGAAACATTGCATATATTAGGCATAATTTCTAACCTCAGAAAGAAAATGTCACCTTCAGTTCCACAGTGAGCACAAGCTGAATTACTGTCTCAGCTCAGGGGAAGATATATTTAGGCTTCTTTGTAAAGTGTAAATTAGAGTAAGTGTTCTGGTGTCATAAGTTAGTTGGATTACCTGCTGTGGAACCTGGTGTAGCTCCTCTCCTTCTGAATAATTAAGAAATAATTATTGAAAAAAGTATTGATTGAAAAGTACATCTAGGTCCATATATGCAACCATACAAGTGTGAGTGTGAATCTGTCATTCTGCGTACATCAGCATAAGCGCATTTGTACAGATATACATGTCTAATACATTCAAGCTTTAACTTCTAGGCATAAAGACCTCTTGAGTAAATTTGATCTCTCAGTCTTTTCTGGCGGTCATAAAATACTACTAATAACAATAATAATCTCTCTTTAACATTGTGAGCCTAGGGGGAGGGTAATTAGTACTAATTACAGTTATTTTTAAATAGACCTATTCCTACTAAACAGCATTGTTTCCATAGGTACGCATTTTCATGGTGGAGAGGAATGGGTTTAGGGTACTCATAGAAGAAAAGTGAAAAAAGAGAGTCTTGGTTTAACTTCTAAAACCTGAGGAGCATGGAGAGGGTGCTAGCATTTCTGATAATCAGGCAGATGTCCTGTGAAAAGTGTCATCCTTTGACCATCTTCTCTATGAGCCTCACAGACTTGCTTTCAAAGTGCTTTATCTAATATTATTTTATCAGAGATTAAAAATCGTCTGTCTAACATAGTATCTTAATAATTGTTGAAAGAGCACCATTTTAGAAAATATACTCAGAGAGATCAGGTTCACCCCTGGTTACATCATGGCTACAGCAAGATGGAAGCAGAGAGCATCCTCTTACACCTAGAATCAATCAGTTGTTTGAATCTGCTCAGCACCAAGTTCCTCTTATTCAGGGAATAGAACTCTAATTTTTCTTAGGAGACAACTGCTTATCCACCCTTAATTTGTGTAATTTTGTGATTTGTGTGAATTTTTGTCTCAGTTCTGTCCAGTGAGATCTTTACAACCCCCTGACCACAGTGAATTGGTTCAGAAGTAGGTAGGCATGGGAAGCTGGTAAGACCAAAAGAAGGCAACTTGGTACCATTGGTAGAACTACTGGGAAGGATATTTCCCTGCTGAGTTTGCTAAATTGTGAGGGTACAAGTAAGCTCTGTCCAGGTGGGGGTCTCATAACTTCGTCAGGTTTGAGAGGGTAAACAGAACTGAAAGATAGAGATTCTCTCTCTCTCTTTCTCTCTTTCTCTCTTTCTCTCTTTCTCTCTTTCTCTCTCTCTCTCTCTCTCTCTCTCTCTCTCTC
>NW_020837964.1:23838676-24019285 GCF_003676395.1 Aethalodelphis obliquidens | reverse complement strand
TCTCTCTCTCTCTCTCTCTCTCTCTCTTTCTCTCTCTCTCAGTTCAGAAGCTCATATTCAGTCCCTTACCCTTTTACGAAAGCGAAATATTCAGCTCAAAAGTCCAAGGTTCATAGAGCTCTTTATCACTACCCTACTATATACTTCCAGAAAATATATATTTTTTCTGGAAATATATAGTATTTTCTTTGTAGATAGAAGAATCTACTCTAACATATGCAAGCAGGGAGAGATTTAACACAACTACTGAGTATTGCACAGAATCTTTGGGAGGCTGCAAGCATTTGCTGGAAGCTAAGTTAATAGAAGCAACTTCCAGACCGCACTTTATTTTTGTTGTTGTTTTTTAATTGAAGTATAGTTGATTTACAATGTTGTGTTAATTTCTGCTGTACAGAAAAGTAATTCAGTTATACATATATATACATTATTTTAAAATATTCATTTCCATTATGATTTATCAAGGGACATTGAATATAGTTCTCTGTGCTATACAGTAGAACCTCGTAGTTTATCCATCCTATATATGATAGCTTACATCTGCTACCCAACTCCCAGTCCATGCCTCCCCCAACCCCCTCCCCCTTGGCAGCCACAGGTCTGTTCTCTGTGTCCCAGACCACACTTTACATTTAACTTGTTACAGAGCTGCTGTCATCACTGACTGATAACCTTGTGCCTCTGAAGCAGTCTGGAAGCTTCCACCAATAACATAGACCACAGAATCAAGCTGCCTCTGCCATCACTCGTTGGCAGAACCCAACTTGTGTGTCCACATTCTAGCTATAGGGGAAGCTGGACATTTTATTTATTTATTTTTCTACACTGGAAGCCTGTGTAGACTTCAAAACATGCAAAATAGGGTATAAAAATGTTCCAGGTGAGCATGAACAATCAATGCCCACTGTGGCTATACTGTCCCCAATGTAGATAATTTAGAGTTGGGTGAGGAGCACGTTGGTATTTATTATCTCAGTCTCTCGGTGAGACTTGGTACCATCCAGCTGGTTAAATTCATGAGAATCCAGCTGGAGCCCCAAGCTGGTCCATATGCCATCATAGGCTGATATACAATCAAAGAGGTTCTCCTGGCCAGAGAAACAAAGGTCAGCTTTGCCCTCCAAACTCACACGTTCAGTACTCTAGTTTCTGACACACTGGCACACAGATGAGCTTTTCCTTTTAGGAAAATTAAATACAGAGTAGCAGATGTTGGCATTTATCAGGTATGATGGCTAAATGTTCTGATAATCAAAAAAATAAATACATAAAACAAATACAAAGCAGAACTGATTGTATTTTGAGAGATTTGTTTTCAGTGTGAAGGCTGTGCACCCAAACTTTATCAAGCCGAACTTTATAATTTCTCAGGCAATTAACTGCAGTACGTCAGGACTTTGGTATCCTGATACCCCAGCTCAGGGATCTTTATTCTCACCACTCAGTACTTCTCCAGTGCATTCTGATACGATATGTGCTGTTGGAGAAGTGATTTTCCTCCTTTGTAGGCTTTGGCATTCTTATCTGTGATGATTGTGATGATGACGATGGCGAAGTCAATTTATTAAAGAAAAATGCCATTTATTGAATATATTTTTGACACAATATTTTTTCACTATGTATGGATGTTGGCTTATGTCTACAGTCACTTTTTCTGTCTCTCAGTATAACGTAATCCTAATAATAATCCTAATGAGGCTGGTATGTTACAGCTCTACTCCCATAGCCTAAACCCCTTGGAGATAAAGCATTTCCCCTGCTCCTCCCATCACATTACAACAGCCCAGGATATACTTTGGGGTCGATTGCTGCATCAGTACCTTAATCTGTCTCTAGATGACTTAATCTGACTGAATCCACACAGGCAATCCTCTCTCACAGAATCCCAAGGTAGGACTGGTACCACTGTGTTGAGTATCGCAGGCAAGGTGCTGGCTCCTGAGGCCACAGGTCACTGTTGTGACAGATAGCTTGCTATGATTGTTTGGAGAAGACCGAACCGTCTATGGAATTTGGTTTCACTCAATTCCTGATCAAAGGTTGTTGATATTTTCCTGGTTGTTTCTACATGCATGGTAAATTTCTAGCCCTTAATCTCTCTGGACATTTTTATAAAATCGTTTCTCTCTCAGCTTTTTCCTCCCTAGTTATCCATACCCAACCTCAACCACCAGCCTGAGGGATAAGGGTGGAAGGTAGGGCCCCGGTCTTCAGCGTAGATAAGTTCCTCAAATCCTTCTTAAACGTCACTCTTTCGTCTTTCTTTCTACTTATAATCATACTCTTATCTGCATGTTTTAGTCTCAGAGCCACAGAGCTTACTCTCCTTAGTAGGTTAAGCTGTTGAAAACCAAAGCAGGAAGAGACTGGAAGAGTTTTCTGCCTTCTCCCCTGTTCCTTCCCTCCTCCCTAAAGCCATGAACTGAGAACTCTTTGCTCAGATTGTGGAAAAGGAAAGCAGGAAATAAATATTCTATTTCTTTCCCCCTAATATCTTAAAACTATTTTCCTGACATACACAAATCTAAATAATCTAAAGCTTAAAGGAGGTTAACTAATCTGTTCAAGATCACAAAATCAGTAAATCACAGAACTTTGATTATGACCTATGACTCTAAAATCTATATTTTTAATTGCCATGGTTAACCCTTTACTTCTAACTACCTCCCTGTATTGGAAAATAGGATCATGTAAATGTACTGGGTATTCTAGATACCAAAATCCAATGTTTCACCTGAAAATTAAACTGCTGATGATATGTGGCTTATGGGGTATTGGCTGCCCCACAAACCTATTGTATAATTATATTCTCATAATATTTTAAGAATCTTTCCAATATCAAACACGATGATAGGTGAAAAACTATTGTATCAGGCATATAAAATTTGGTACCTTTCATATGGATCGCTATTCTCTGCTACAGAGAAAAAGAATTTTCTTAACAGCCTCTCTGAGATTTTCTTCATCCATTCACTCCATTTACACATAAGAACAATAAGAAGGAGGAAGCAGGGAAGAGAAGCAAGAAGGAACATTTTGTAAATATTCTATTGTGAATAACCTAACATATCTATATCTCTAATATCTATAACAGAAGAATATTCTCTAGAAGGAAATATGCCAGAGATCTGAATGGAAAGAGAAGGCCCCCAAATGAGGAGAAAGCAACTATATAACCTACAAAGAACAATTCAGGGCATAAAAAGGGAAAGAAATAAAAGATGGTGACCATTATGGTGACCAGTAGGGAAATGCGTCATTTGTAAGTAGGAGTTCCCTTTTTCTTTGCTAGAAAGCTCTGAGGAATGAGTAGAGGCTGTGACACAAGTAACATAATTAATAGCACATTCTAGAATTCTGAAAGGTGCTTCAGGTTAGACTGATGAGCCATAGAGCATGCCTCATGCTTTGAGGTATAGACAGGGGGAGATACTGCTACAATTTAGCATTTGACTGTCACAGAGAGTTATGGTTTTCAAACTAGTTGCTCTCTTTATTTCACTATATGCTATATTCTTTAATTACATTTATTTTTAGTAAATATCCCTTTATCCCTATCATTTTCAACACAGCTGGCCCTTCTATAGCATAAAAAGTATGAAGAGATTGCTGATTTCTAAGTTCTGTTCTTACCTGCTTTACTGCGTTCCTGGTCCACAGTTTTATTCTCTCATTTCTTTATCCTTACCATCCTTGGAGCCACTGAAAAGTTTTTAATGGCTACGTCTTCCCTCTGTAGTTCACAAGTTTCCCATCTGACTTGGTTTCTTACATCTTCTGATTTTTTATCATAGTCTGGAACTGTGGGAAGCAGACCTTCTTTTTGGCCAGGTCCTTATGGCCTGGCTAATCCACTACGCCATGCTCAAAAAGAGAGTAATTCAAATACATGAATATAAGATAGGACTATGTCTTTAATATTTTATCTCCCAGGAGCACTATTAGAGAGGAACGTTTCTCCCTGTCAAAATTCCAGAAAGTGCCATGCTCATATGTGATATATGTACATAGGAGATGCCAGGCCAAGCAGCTTAGGTGCATTACCACATTTAATGTTCAAATGAACACATGGGGCAGATGCAACTGTGTTAGTTTTTTTCCTTGAGCAACTTGCTTATGATGACACAGGCAAAATGCAGCCAAATTCTGATTCAACTTCAAGCTTCTATTGTGTTAATACTCTGTAGTTCAAGGTTAGCTAGTCATTCATATTTAAGGATCTTAGGGAAATGACATATAAAAGATACTCATTTGGGGGTAAAAGAGAAAAATATAATACACTCTGGTTTGTTTGGAGGAAAGAAAGGATGCTAGAAACAAACTAATCATGCCATTCTTTATACACTGGTGATGTACTTTGAATGTTGTTTGCACTATGCTCTCTCCTCATTACTTCCTTTAAGACCTGGGCCAAGTACCACTCTCCTCAAAAACTCTTCTCCTAATACTCTGCCTTCTGAAATCTGTCTCAGTTTTGAACCCTGTGTTAGTCAGTGAACACTTAGCACAACAACTCTAAATTATTATTTCTCCTTTTAAGAGTCCAGTTTCTACAGTTAAGCTGTAATAAATAGGAGGCCTGGCAACAGACATTATTTACTATTGAACTCTAATGACATTCACCTTGGCAGCTCACAGTGTATGAGCATTGTTGTTAAACTGATAACCAAATTTAAGTGATACTATCAGTTAATGAAATTTTACCACTTTATTCTCTTACATTTGACTTTTTTTTTTTTTTGGCTGCTTTGGGTCTTTGTTGCTGCACACGGGCTTTCTCTACTTGTGGCAAGTGGGGGCTACTCTTTGTTCTGGTACGCGGGCTTCTCATTATGGTGGCTTCTCTTGTTGTGGAGCATGGGCGGGCTCTAGGCACACGGGCTTCAGTAGTTGTGGCACACAGGCTCAGTAGTTGTGGCTCATGAGCTCTAGAGCACAGGCTCAGTAGTTGTGGCACACGGGCTTAGTTGCTCTGTGGCATGCGGGATATTCCCGGACAAGGGCTCGAACCCATGTCCCCTGCATTGGCAGGCAGATTCTTAACCACTGCGCCACCAGGGAAGTCCCCTTACATTTGACTTTTAATAGCTGCCTTCAATATATTAAAAAAGAAAAAAATAATTAAAAAATTATTTTAATCATGTAGAATACCATCTATAACTCTTTATTACACAGCTAGATGTATATACAGATAACTTAAAAAGTGAGGAAACTAGAGAGGATTATGGGAAGAAGGTAAAGTAGTTAGCACCAGGAATCTGTCTCCCCACCTAGACAACAACTTCACTGGCAGAATCTGTCTAATATAACTACTTTGGAACTCTGGAGTCTGTAGAAGGCTTGCAACTTCCAGAGAGAGGCTTTGCTGGTAAACTGTGTTAATTTTGGTCAATTTTATCTCTTAGCGAAGTAACAGCTACCACTCTCCACCCTCAGCCACATGACAGGCAGGCAACTGTGTGTGTGTTCCTAGAGCGGCTTGGACATAGCTTGTGGGAGCCAACATGGGCAGAAATGACCCTGTCCTTTAAATATCAGGAAGCTCTGCTCTGTTACTCATTTCTGCTTCTGATCACAGAGGTGCAGACAAAGAGGCAGGCAGCCATTATTGTTGCACCTCTCCCATTTTCACAAGCACCCCTCCCCTTGAGATGAAATGACTTCCAGGGGATTTAAAGGGCCAGTGCTCTCCCCTCCTACACAATTTCTTTGATTTTTCCTCTTTTAGAAGCCAGACATTAAAGACTAGGACATTCAAAAGCAGCTGCATATACAGAGAAAATCAGAGAGTGACAATACATGTCTAGGGAAAGGCTCAGAAAAGAACTGAGAAGAGAGCCTACAAAAATCAAACAAAAACAACAAAATAATAACAAAATCCAGCAAACTCTAAGAAAGAGGTAGAATCTGATTTCCAGAGTTACTATATTATTAGATGTAAATGTCAAACAAAAAAAATCACAAAGTATACAAGAAAACAGGAAATATGGTCTACTCAAAAAAACAAATAATAGAAACTGTCTGTGAAAAAGACCTAATGGCAGATATACTAGACAAAGATTTTAAACCAGTTGTTTTAAAGATACTCAAAGAACTAAAGGAAGATGGGGAGAAAGTCAAGAAAACATTGTATGAATAAAATGGAAACATCAGTAAAGAGCTAGAAAGCCTAAAAAAAGAAAGCAAAAAGAAATTTTGGAGCAGTAAAGTATAATAATTGAAATAAAAATCTTACTAGGGGAATGCAGAGGCACATTTGATCAGGCAGAGGAAAGAATCAGTGAACTTGAAGATAGAATATTTGGAATTACTGTTTGAGGAACATAAAGAAAAAATATTGAAGAAAAAACCCAGAGCCTAAGAGACCAATGGGACACCGTCAAGAGCAGCAACATATGCATTGTGGATGTTCCAGAAGAAGGGAGTGGGCAGAGAGAATATCTGAAGATATATTGGCTGAAGACTTGCCATATTTGATGAGCGACACAAATAAAACATCCAAGAAGCTCAACAAACTCCAGGATAAACTCAAGGAGATCCACCACGAGACACATTATAATCAGGCTTTCAAAAGGCAAAGTGAAAACCATGAAAGCAGCAAAAAAGAAGCAAATTGTCACATAGAAAGGATCCTCAATAAGATTATCAACAGATTTTTCATCAGAAACTTTGGAAGCCAGAAGACAGTGAGTCAATATATTCAAAGCGCTAAAAGGGAAAAAAACAGAAACAAAAACAAAACACTGTCAACCAAAAATTATATATCCAGCAATGCTCTCTTTCAAAAGTGAGGGAGAAATTAAGACATTTGGAGATAAACAAAAACTGAGGGTGTTCATGCACATTCCACCTGCCTTGCAAGAAATGCTCAAGGGAGTCCTGCAAGGAGAGGTGAAAGTACACTAGACAGTAAATTGAAGCTGTATGGAAAAGTAAAGATATCAATAAAGGTAAACACCTGGGCAATTACAGAAGGTAGTATTATTGTAACAGTGGTTTGTAACTGCACTTTTTGTTCCCTCCCTGGTTTCAGAGTCTAATACCTTTAAAGAAAAAAAAAAGAATAATTATTAGCGTAAACACTATTACTATAACCTTGGTTGGTAACTCCGAACCTGGTTTTCTACATACCTTAAGAGACTAATGCATTTAAAAGATTATTAGTTTATATTGTTGCAAACACAGTCTATAAAGGTGTAATTCTGTGACATCAACACACTGAAAGGGGTGGGAGTGGAGCTGTAAAGGAGCTTCTTTCTTGTTTCAGAAAGACTGTCCTCTACCTCTGAGCTTTAAAGTTATTTTTTTAATAAGTTTGTATAGAAATTCCAAAACCTAGGTCCCAAGATTTCTGATATGTGTTGCTTAAACAATAATGCCTCCTATTGACTGTACTCTCTCTTAAATAAACATGTGGATTTATGAATTGTTAGCAAATTATCCTCATTTTTAACATTATCCACAATGTCTCATACCTTTTAGATTAATGCCTCCTTTTATTTTCTTCTCTTTATGAACATAAGCAATCCCAGAGTTCTAATCATTAATGCCTACAGCTTTTCCAATGGGTTTGAACTCCAGTGCCCAACTTTGGGTGTGGTGACAAGCCATATGGTGTGAGAAAGATGCAAATTGCCACCTCATGGTATCTTTAATAGATTCCTCGTCACCACAGATGAATAATTTGATGTGTTCAATAGTCATAGGTCAAAGTTTCAAATTTTTTATTTAAGGTAGGTGAGAGCCATTTGCAAGTGAAATAAGAATCTAATGAAGGTTCCAGCCATTTTTTACAGGAAGCATGTTACTAAAATCTCTGCTTTTTTCTACTATACCTGCTTTCTATCACACATGCCACTGGTTTACCCTCTAGCCCACCCATCACATTCCTATTCAGAAGGCAAACTGCACTAGTGACTTTGTTTGGAAGTAGCTCCAGATGGTCCATTTGCTCCTGGGCAAGAATAAATTAACATTTTAAGTACTAGGTAGTGGAAATGTTCAAATATCATCTGTAGTGTCTGATTTGTAGCAAGACTACTTAATGGATATTCTATACTTAGGATGAACTGGAAAACAGTAAGGCATAAGAAGGAAACAGACTGACAAAATTTGGCAAGCTAAGAAAAATTTCGTCAGCCTGAGGACAGCACTGAACATTTGATGTTGTTTTTCCAAGTCTTGCCTATTGTATTGGTTGTAACTCCCAGAAAGCAGCATTTCATGATTGCCTCTTTGAGTTCACCAGAGTGTGGCCATACCCACTAGAGAGTTGAACTTCACATCTAGCCACTAATGGTCTTGACTTTCTAGTGCCCGACTCTGTTTGATGAAGTTATATTGCATTAACTACCCAGGTGATATCTTGTTTCATGAACCTATTAAGCTTAACATCTGAGAATCCACAGTTAATTTCAATGATATCTTACAAAAATGTAGAAAATGTAGAGAAAGTTCAATTAATATTAGGCTGCATATACACAGTATCTGTACCTTTCAAATTGTGAATAACAAACCAGATATTTTTTCTTTTGCACTTTTATATGATCGCTCTGTCCATTTTGGTAAAACTCTAGTTCATTATACATTTTCTGATCTATCCACTGAACTAAGGATTTGAAATCAATATCTTACATTATCATAGTTTCCTTCCTGAAAGTAAAACAATTCCAGGATAAAGGCAAAGAAAATCATGGGAAAATGCTGTGATGGCTGCTGCTCTGTGGTGAAATTTTAAGAAGAGAAAGTTTGACTGTGTGAAATGAGTTGCATGTATTATGGAAATCTGCATCTATGGATGTGTATGTGTGTGTATTGGCAACATAGGAAGTAACATTTGAAGCTCCCTGACCCATCTGCTTCATGTGCCTACAGCTCAAGTCCTCCCTTATGTCCTATCTTATAGGAAAGTTGAGTAAATGGATTCCTTCCCCGTTCTGTTTTTGTTGGTTTCAGTAACAAGGTCTCTGCTTTAAGAACCTATTGGGAATGCCAGTCCTTCATAGCATCCCACAGCTACTAAGTATTCAAGCTATAGTCTTCTAGCTCCAAGTCTAGCTAGCTTCTTATTTGATCATACCACTTTTGGATTTAGAGAAACATAATTTTATTACCTATTTACAAATACTTAAGAGCGACCTTTAGGTACATCAGTGTCATTTACATGTGTGTAAAATTGTTTGGAAAAAAACCAACATAGTATAAAAAAACATACATAATTTCTAAATTGCTAACTGAAAAAAATCACTCATTTGCACAGTTTGTTGTCATATTAAGACTAAAGGATGAAACTACTCATTGGAAGACAATATCAGAATTTGCAAGCTATTGATTTATGTTTCTTTCCCTTTCTCTTGTGACCCTTTGATCTATGGTTTTATCGGTTGGCCTGCTTCAATTAAACTGGAGGAATGGCAGGCAAAATGAGTGATTTCAAGTGATAAGCCTTTGCCCTTATAAATCTGAAATAAAGACTAGAGGCCACTTACTATCCTAAGCTAATTGTAGAAATGCTAGCTCAGTAATACTTTCCATTCGGCACTCTTATTGGCATCATATTGAGATAAACTTTTATTTTTAAAAATTAAAGATAAAATTTAGGTACTAAATTAAGAAATATGTAGTGAGACTAAAATAATTTATCTTTAGATCAAATTTAATTCCATAGTTCTGACAAGTGCCAGCAGCTGAATAATTAAAAATTACTAAGAACAACAAAAAAAAATTACTAAGAACAAAAACAAACAAACAAAAAACAGAGTTCCTTGGTGGCCTAGTGGTTAGGATTCAGGACTTCCACTGCCATGGCCTGGATTCAGTCCCTTGTCAGGGAACTGAGATCCCACAAGCTGAGTAGCGTGGCCTAAATAAATAAATTAATTAATTAAAAATTTAAAAATTACTGACCGTACATAAATTTCCTTTCAGTCAAAAGTCTTAATATTCTCTTCCACCTAATATTTGATCAGAATTACCACAGAGTTGCAAAAAATCAAAAACAAAACTAGTTTGTCTCATCTTTGTCTACCTGTTTTCCCATGTCTGTTTGTGTGCAACACATGGATTATGTACTTGGAAATGCAGATATAAACTAAGTTGATGTTCAGAAATACTTGCTAACACAAGATTTCTTTCCTTTTAGAGTTCGAGTTACATACAACTAGTTATAACACAATGTGATATATGAATATTAGGAAATGTATACAATACACTATAAAAATCCATAGAATATGTAATTATGAAATAAAAGCATTTGAGATACTTTAGATAGATGAGTATATATTTTAAATGTGGAGACAGAGACAAGGCATGAGCAAACAAGGATTACAAAATTAAAAGCCATGTTGAGGAAATGGAGTGCAGAAACTATGGCTAGATTCAAGGACCGTTTTTAGAGATAAGGTTGTAGATGGAAATTGAGAGCAGAAGATGGCAGATTGGGCCATAATTGTGCTGGAAATGGAATAGACACTGAGGGGTCACAAAAGAAGGAATGACATGATTTAACCTGTGCTCTTAGAAAATCAGTTTGGGAAAAATTACCTGAAGGGGGCTTGAGGCAAGGAAAATGTTAGGAAGCCAGTGCACTTGTCCAAGTGCGAGGCAATGGAAGCCTAAACCAAGGCAATGACAATGAAAACTGAGAGAAAGAGACAGTTTCAAAAGACTTTGTAAGAGTATAATTGGCACAATATTGAAAGTGATGCTCTCTTCCTAGGAGAGAAAAAAATTGAAGATGACTCTTAGATTTTGAACTTGTATGGTAGAACGATAGTACAGTTAACAGATAAGAAAATAGCTAAAATAATAGTTTTCAATAAATGGGTCAACTCCAATAATAAGGTAGTATCTTTCGGAACCACTCTGATAAGGAGCGTGTGTCCAAATCTAAAGTCTTTGGGAAAGAGCACCAGGATGGAATAGTTTTGTCTGCCGTAGGTACAGGTTGAGATAACATACACATGGATGTCAGATATTTTCCATCCTTGGTGTCTCATATGGGGAAAAAAAAGAAGAGGTTCACTAGTCTATTTGACTTATTTCTAATTGGTGGACTATTCTAAAGCTTATTGCCAACAGATCATTTTTTTTCTTGTTATGTTTTTGTTATATTAAAATGGAATACAGGAACAAAGATATTAAAAATCTTAATATACTCACTTAGATACAATAAGGTTGATAATTAGGGTGGAGGTTACAGCTGAAGGATCAGTTAATTACAGAAGAAAACACATGTCTTTTGGGTAAAACAAAGTCTACATATGTGAATCCAGAGTTCCCCATATTGACTTTGCTTCGTAAATCACATTTGCATTTTATGGGACAACAGGACTATCTAAGCAATATAATAATAGCTAACACTTATATGTAAAAGAACATGAGATATTTTCTGGCAAATGTATTCATTTAGTCAGTTGACATGTACACAGTGCTATATTTAAAATGCATAACCAACAAGGACCTACTTATAGGGAAATCTGCTCAATAGTATGTAACAACCTAAATGGGAAAAAAAATTTGAAAAGGAATAGATACACGTATATGTATAACTGAATCACTTTGCTGTACAACTGAAACTCTCACAGCATTGTTAACCAACGATACTCCAATATAAAATAAAAAAGTTTAAAAAAAAAAAAGAAAGAAAAAAATGAAGCAGGCTGGGAGCAGAGGGGGATTAAATCATGCATTTCCTGTCTAAACAGAGTAGTTAGACTTGAAAGGCAGTGATGCTGACCCACTGTTGATAGTATTCATTCATCTTAGGGAGATGCCAGAAATCCAGAATGTTATGGGCAATCCCTTTAATTTTCAATATTGGGACCAAGTAAAAATTGTTTAAAGATGGCAGGGGACAGAAACACAAAAACAAAAGCAGAAACCAAAACAAAAACATGCAGTTGGATAAATCTAAGCCACAGACTTCCAACTGAGCAACTTTTCCTCTAGGCATGAAGCTGCTGACCGATTGGTCTAAAGGACACATGAGCTGAATGGTACCTATGTCAGAAATCCAGGCTTGGTTTAAGCCTGAGTGTGTTTGCTCCTTAATCACAGCAAAAAACCAGGTACTAGGGACTTGAGATTTATTCAGTCATCAGAATTAGTTGTATGACCCTGGAAAATGCCTTTCACTTTCTCAGCCTTTGATCATTAGTGAAGTTTTTGGTGGAGAAGATGTTTGAAAGTATCTTAAAAGTGCTTAGGGTTTTTCCAATCTAGTACTCCCCCCACCCCTTTTCTTTCATTTATTTTAATTTCTACATTTTTCTATTTTTTATTTTAAATGTGATTGTAAGAGTGTTTGAGACTTCTCCAAAACACCATATTATCTGTGGGTATAGACCCAGGAGAAAAGTAAAAAGGCCTAGATTTGAAGCCTTTATTTTCTACCTCATGGATAGTTGAGATTTTCCAAAACGTTAATATTTCTTAGATCCTGGCAATGTCGAATAGTGGCTGAGTTCACAAAGAGGTTATGCTTAAATGATTTTAGAACTCCTGACAGCTTGGTTCTCTAATCTTGCTTTGAGTATTCATCAAAGCCTTTGAACATTTATGATGATCACAAGATGTTAGAGGGCATGAAGTCCTCTTGGATCTGTAATTATACCCCTAAAAAGGGCCATCCTCAGGAATTTTTGTTAGGACCTGATAATACAACAGTGGGGAAAATAATAAAACAATAAATAAAATAAATAAGCAAATGAGTGCTTTGGGTTTTAGAAAATACTTTCAATGAATTGACCAAAATTCTTAGAAGGAAATATTTAGACCCAGTATTTGATGAATAGATGTCACTTCTGCTTTGTGGGAAAGTGTCTACAATCGATGGATATTTCTGGGGTTTCTGTCAGCATGCTGTAGAGCTCTCTAAAAGCTAGATATCTTTATAGTTGGCATATTAAATTTAATGCAACGAAAATTTGCAATTCAAGGAAAAATGTCAGATGGGGACACAGAGAACTTCTACATCAGTCAAATCAATTTTTATATCAAAACTCCAAAGTTACTGAAGCTTGCTCAATTATATTTGTGAGTTCTCACATATATAATGGTTTGATGATGTTTTATAGCTTTAGGAACAGAGGTACAATCAGGCTTTACAGGGACCAGAAACAGAAAGCTGGTGAGCACTCTCTGCCTCTTCCTCTGTCTCTGGGCTCATTTTTCTCATATGTGACTCTGCACTGTTGCAGAATACTCCTTACCCACTGCTGAGCTGGCTTCTCTGTGCTCACATAATCTGCCACATGACCCAGTGCAGCAGACATGCTTTGGATTCTTTCAGCACTTTTACTCTCTCTTCAGATTCTGACCCTTGGAAAATTTTTATAAAGTTCAGTTTTAATTCTCAAATTCAAGAATCATATTTACTTAACCTGACCTCCTGAATTTTCTCTTATGTAAAATGGTGGGAGGTAGAGTGTGTTTGGAAGTCATCTTCCAGCTCTAAGAATTCTATAGTTTTTACTATCCCAACTAACAGTACTGGTGCAATGAAATAAATCTATGTCAAATGTTATTTGCTTATTCCTATTTTTTTAAACATCTTTATTGTAGTATAATTGCTTTACAATGGTGTGTTAGTTTCTGCTTTATAACAGAGAAAATCAGCTATATGTATACATATATCCCCATATCCCCTCCCTCTTGTGTCTCCCTCCCACCCTCTCTATCCCACCCCTCTAGGTGGTCACAAAGCACCAAGCTGATCTCCCTATGCAATGCGGCTGCTTCCCACTAGATACCTGTTTTACATTTGGTAGTGTATACTTGTCAATGTCTCTCACTTCGTCCCAGCTTACCATTCTCCCTTCCCGTGTCCTCAAGTCCATTCTGTAAGTGTGCATCTTTATTCCTGTCCTGCCTCTGGGTTCTCTAGAACCTTTTTTTTTTTTTTTTCAGATTCCATATATATGTGTGAGCATACGGTATTTGTTTTTCTCTTTCTGACTTAATTCACTCTGTATGACAGACCCTAGGTCCATCCACCACACTACAAAAAACTCTATTTCTTTTTATGGCTGAGTAATATTCCATTGTATATATGTGCCACATCTTCTGTATCCATTCATCTGCCGATGGACGTAGGTTGCTTCCATGTCCTGGCTACTGTAAATAGTGCTGCAATGAACATTGTGGTACATGACTCTTTTTGAATTATGGTTTTCTCAGGGTATATGCCCAGTAGTGGGATTGCTGAGTCATATGGTAGTTCTATTTTTAGTTTTTTAAGGACCTACATATTGTTCTCCCTTGTGGCTGTATCAATTTACATCCCCACCAACAGTGCAAGAGGGTTCTCTTTTCTCCACAACCTCTCCAACATTTATTGTTTATAGATTTTTTAATGATGGCCATTCTGACTGGTGTAAGGTGATACTGCATTGTAGTTTTGATTTGCATTTCTCTAATGATTAGTCATGTTGAGCATTGTTTCATGTGTTTGTTGGCAACCTGTATATTTTCTTTGGAGAAATGTCTGTTAGGTCTTCTGCCCATTTTTGGATTGGATTGTTTGTTTTTCTGATATTGAGCTGCATGAGCTGCTTGTATATTTTGGAGATTAATCCTTTGTCAGTTGCTTCGTTTGCAAATATTTTCTCCCATTCTGAGGGTAGTCTTTTCGTCTTCTTTATGGTTTCCTTTGCTATACAAAAGCTTTTAAGTTTCATTAGGACCCATTTGTTTCTTTTTGTTTTTATTTCCATTTCTCTAGGAGGTGAGTCAAAAAGGATCTTGCTGTGATTTATGTCATAGAATGTTCTGCCTATGTTTTCCACTAAGGGTTTTATAGTGTCTGGCTTTACATTTAGGTCTTTAATTCATTTGGAATTTCTTCTTGTGTATGGTGTTAGGAAGTGATCTAATTTCTTTCTTTTAATGTAGCTGTCCAGTTTTCCCAGCACCACTTATTGAAGAGGCTGTCTTTTCTCTGTTGTATATTCTTGCATCCTTTATCAAAGATAAGGTGACCATATGGGCATGGGTTTATCTCTGGGCTTTCTATCTTGTTCCATTGATCTATGTTTCTGTTTTTGTTCCAGTACCATACTGTCTTGATTACTGTAGCTTTGTGGTATAGTCGGAAGTCTGGGAGCCTGATTTTTCCAGCTCTGTTTTTCTTCCTCAACATTGCTTTCGCTATTTGGGGTCTTTTCTGTTTCCATACAAATTATGAAATTTTTTGTTCTCGTTCTGTGAAAAATGCCATTGGTAGTTTGATAGGGATTGCATTGAATCTGTACATTGCTTTGGGTAGTATAGTCATTTTCACAATGTTGTTTCTTCCAATCCAAAACATGATGTATCTCTCCATCTGTTTGTATTATCTTTAATTACTTTCATCAGTGTCGTATAATTTTCTGCATACAGGTCTTTTGTCTCCATAGGTAGGTTTATCCCTAGGTATTTTATTCTTTTTCTTGCAATGGTAAATGGGAGTGTTTTCTTAATTTCACTTTCAGATTTTTCATCATCAGTGTATAGGAATGCAGGAGATTTCTGTGCATTAATTTTGTATCCTGCTACTTTAGCAAATTCATTGATGCCTCTAGTAGTTTTCTGGTAGCATCTTTAGTATTCTCTATATATAGTATCATGTTATCTGCAAACAGCAACAGCTTTACTTCTTCTTTTCCAATTTGGATTCCTTTTATTTCTTTTTCTTTTCTGATTGCAGTGGCTATAACTTCCAAAACTATGTTGAATAATAGTGCTGAGAGTGGGCAACCTTGTCTTCTTCCTGATCTTAGTGGAAATGTTTCAGATTTTCACCACTGAGAACAACGTTGGCTGTGGGTTTGTCATATATGGCCTTTACTATATTGAGGTAAGTTCCCTCTTTGCCTACTTTCTGGAGAGTTTTTATCATAAATCGTGTTGAATTTTGTTGAAAGCTTTTTCTGTATCTATTGAGATGATCATATGGATTTTATCCTTCAATTTGTTAATATGGTGTATCACATTGATTGATTTGCGTATATTGAAGAATCCTTGCATTCCTGGGATAAGCCCCACTTGATCATAGTGTATGATCCTTTCAGTGTGCTGCTGGATTCTGTTTGCTAGTATTTTGTCAAGGATTTTCGCATCTATGTTCATCAGTGATATTGCCCTGTAGTTTTCTTTTTTTGTTGATATCTTTGTCTGGTTTTGGTATCAGGGTGATGGTGGCCTCGTAGAATGAGTTTGGGAGTGTTCCTCCCTCTGCTGTATTTTGAAAGTGTCAGAAGGATAGGTGTTAGCTCTTCTGTTTGATAGAATTCACCTGTGAATCCATCTGGTCCTAGGCTTTTGTTTGTTGGAAAATTTTTAATCACAGTTTTAATTTCAGTGCTTGTGATTACTCTGTGTATATTTTCTAGTTCTTCCTGGTTCAGTCTTGGAAGGTTGTGCATTTCTAACAATTTGTCCATTTCTTCCAGGTTGTCCATTTTATTGGCATATAGTTGCTTATAGTAATCTTTCATGATCCTTTGTATATCTGCAGTGTCAGTTGTTACTTCTCCTTTTTGATTTCTAATTCTATTGATTTGAGTCTTCTCCCTTTTTTTCTTGATGAGTCTGGCTAATGGTTTATCAAATATGTTTACCTTCTCAAAGAACCAGCTTTTAGTTTTATTGATCTTTGCTATCATTTCCTTTTCTTTTATTTCTGATCTGATCTTTATGATTTCTTTCCTTCTGCTAACTTTGGGGGTTTTTTTTGTTCTTCTTTCTCTAATTGCTTTAGGTGTAAGGTTAGGTTGTTTATTTGAGATGTTTCTTGTTTATTGAGGTAGGATTGTATTGCTATAAACTTCCCTCTTAGAACTGCTTTTGCTGTATCCCATAGTTTTGGGGCCATCGTGCTTCCATTCTCATTTGTTTCTAGGTATTTTTTTTTTTATTTCCTCTTTTATTTCCTCAGTGATCTCTTGGTTATTTAGTAGCGTATTGCTTAGCTTCCATGTGTTTGTATTTTTTACAGGTTTTTTTCCTATAATTGAAAAATTCTGCATAGCATTGTGGTCAGAAAAGATACTTGATATGATTCCAGTTTTCTTACATTTACCAAGACTTGATTTGTGACCTAAGATATGATCTGTCCTGGAGAATGTTCTATGAGCACTTGAGAAGAAAGTGTATTCTGTTGTTTTTGGATGCAATGTCCTATAAATATCGATAAGGTCCATCTTGTTTAAGTATCATTTAAAGCTTGTGTTTCCTTTTTTATTATCATTTTGGATGATCTGTCCATTGGTGAAAGTGGTGTGTTAAAGCCCCCTACTATTACTGTGTTACTGTCGATTTCCCCTTTTATAGCTGTTAGCATTTGCCTTATGTATTGACGTGTTCCTATGTGGAGTGCATAAATATTTATTTATTTATCTTCTTTTTGGATTGATCCCTTGATCATTATGTAGTGTCCTTTTTGTCTCTTGTAATAGTCTTTAGTTTTAAGTCTATTTTTTCTGATATGAGAATTGCTACTCCAGCTTTCTTTTGATTTCTATTTGCATGGAATAACTTTTTCCATCCCCTCACTTTCAGTCCGTGTGTGTCCCTAGGTCTGAAGTGGGTCTCTTGTAGACAGCATATATATGGGTCTTGTTTTTGTATCTATTTAGCCAGTCTATGTCTTTGGGTTGGAGCATTTAATCCATTTACATTTAAGGTAATTATCAATATGTGTGTTCCTATTCCCGTTTTCTTAATTGTTTTGAGTTTGTTTTTGTAGGTCTTTTCTTTCTCTTGTGTTTCCTGCCTAGAGTAGTTCCTTTAGCATTTGTTGTAAAGCTGGTTTGGTGGTGCTGAATTTTCTTAACTTTCGCTTGTCTGTAAAGGTTTTAATTTCTCCCTCGAATCTGAATGAGATCCTTTCTGGGTAGAGTAATCTTGGTTGTAGCTTTTTCCCTTTTATCACTTTAAATATGTCCTGCCACTCCCTTCTGGCTTGCAGAGTTGCTGCTGAAAGATCAGCTGTTAACCTTATGGGGGTTTCCTTGTATGTTATTTGTTGCTTTTCCCTTGCTGCTTCTAATATTTTTTCTTTGTATTCAATTTTTGATTTTTGATTAACATATGTCTTGGCATGTTTCTCCTTAGTTTTATCCTGTATGGGATTCTCTTCACTTCCTGGACTTGGTTGACTATTTCCTTTCCCCTGTTAGGGTAATTTTCAAGTATAATCTTTTCAAGTATTTTCTCAGACCCTTTCTTTTTCTCTTCTTCTTGGGATCCCTATAATTCAAATGTTGGTGCATTTAATGTTGTCCCAGAGGTCTCTGAGACTGTCCTTAAATCTTTTCATTCTTTTTTCTTTAATCTGCTCTACGGTACTTATTTCCACTATTTTATCTTACAGGTCACTTATCTGTTCTTCTGCCTCAGTGTTTCTGCTATTGATTCCTTCTAGAGAATTTTTCATTTCATTTATTGGGTTGTTCCACATTGTTTGTTTACTCTTTAGTTCTGGGTTGTTATTCAACTTTTTTTGTATTTTCTCCATTCTGTTTGCAAGATTTTGCATCATCTTTATTATCAGTACTCTGAATTCTTTTTCAGGTAGGCTGCCTATTTCCTCTTCATTTGTTTTGGTCTGGTGTGTTTTTACCTTGCTCCTTCATCTGTTGTGGGTTTTTCTGTCTTCTCATTTTGCCTAACTTACTGTGTTTGGGGTCTCCTTTTCACAGGCTGCAGGTTCGTAGTTCCCGTCGTTTTTAGTGTCTGCCTCCAGTGGGTAAGGTTGGTTCAGTGGGTTCTGTAGGCTTCCTGGTGGAGTGGACTGTTGCCTCTGTTGTGGTGGATGAGGCTGGATCTTTTCTTTTTGGTGGGCAGTACCAATTCCGGTGGTGTGTTTTGGGGTGTCTGTGAACTTAGTATGATTTTAGACAGCCTCTCTGCTAATAGGTGGGCTTGTGTTCCTGTCTTGGTAGTTGCTTGGCATGGGGTGTCCAGCACTGGAGCTTGCTGGTCATTGAGTGGAGCTGGGTCTTAGTGTTGAGGTGGAGATCTTTGGGAGAGCTCTCGCTGATTGGTATTACGTGGGGCTGGGAGGTCTCTGGTGGTCCAATGTCCTGAACTTGGCTCTCCCACCTCCGTGGCTCAGGCTTGACACCTGCCCAGAGCACCAAGACCCTGTCAGCCACATGGTTCGTTTGCCAGGATGGAATTTTTTCTGGACTCTGCTGTTTACTTTCCACTCTCTCCTCTTCAGAAATAGAACAGCCAGTAGTCCTCCCTCCAAGGAAATGGCAAGCTATGTCATGAGTGTGCGACAAGGTCTTTTTTACTCCATTGGAATCACTGCTTAAAATTTCATGCTGAGCTTTTGCATTTCCTTACTGACCTCAGCCATAGTGGGTAGATTGAAAAGATACGGCAAAACATTTAAGTTTATCCACACTTAGCAAAGCAATAGCCTCCCTCTCCTCTGCCTTCCCAAGGCTGCTTATTCCTGTTTCTAAAGACAGTTTATATCATTTTATTCTGCTTTATGATATGATTTGTTTATTTTTATTGTTATCACAGAATAAAGCATACACACACATAAATATATACATGTATATGTGTGTACGTATACATGTATAGGCACATGTATGCACATGTGCATATGTACATCTTTATTTTTAAGTTAAAATATCTTTATTGAACTTTTTGGTGGAAACCCAGTATCCCATACAGGAAATGAAACACTGGAAGGGCAGTAGCCTGAGTGAGTAACCTAAAACAATTTCACCCATTCCTTTATATATCACCATTGTATTTATTCTAAATAGCTATAGATTACCTATAAAAGAGGTGTTCTGAAGGACAAACCACAAAACGAATGCTTCTTGGTAAAAGTGTAAATACCTCAGTCAGTTATATAAGATACTTCATGAATAGGTGAAGAGACAGCTCAGAGGCCTGGGGGAGAGTTATATCCTGTGTTTAGAATCAAGCACTTTCCCTTACTAGACTCACATTTTTACAAGTCACTTTTCTAGGTCTACATTTTTCCATTTATAAAAATGAAATGGTTAAAATGTTTATCTCTGATGGAATTTCAAGTTCAAAGAAATCCATGATCCTGTTTTTAACAATATTGCCTTCCACTATATTCTACCATGAAACTTCTTCTACTTGGATCTATGTATTCTTCTCAAAGTAGATCATTAATATTCCTGGTGGAATCAAAATGAGAGCTTGACTATGCAAGTTTGTGGATATGTAATATGCTACCTTTAAAAAGTTTTGCCCCTCCAGATTTGCTCCTAGCCTTTTCTTTGTTTTTTAATTAATTTTCATTGGAGTACAGTTGATTTACAATGTTGCGTTAGTTTCTGATGTACAACAAAGTAAATCAGTTATACATATACTATATCCACTCTTTTTAAGATTCTTTTCCTATATAGGATGTTACAGAGCATTGAGTAGAGTTCCCTATGCTATACAGTAGGTTCGTATTAGTTACCTATTTTATATATAGTAGTGTGTATATGTCAATCCCAATCTCCCAGTTTATCCCCACCCTCCTCTTTACCCCCTAGTAACCATAAGTTTGCTTTCTACATCTGTGACTCTATTTCTGTTTTGTAAATAAATTCATTTGTACCATTTTTTTAGATTCTATGTATAAGCAATATCATATGATATTTGTCTGACTTACTTCACTATGACAGTCTCTAGCCTTTTCTAACCTTACTCTGTGACTCAGAAAGCTAGCCTCTATAGACTGTATCATCTGGGCTCCCTTGCCCTTGAATTTCCGTTGTGTTTAGCCTGTGGAGATTGGATGATGAAAAAAGAGTGAATGCAAACTGCTTTCCTGCTGAGCTGCACTTTGATAATATCCTTCTCTACCCAAAGCCACAACTCCTGACTTACAGGTCTCTTGCCAAGGTTTAAATATAGGATGTTGTGGATATACACAAGAAATAAATCTTATTTAAAACTAGAGATAAATATGTAAATTAATTAGGGCCCTGGAGAAAAACTGGCACATTAAAAAGAGATGATTGAAGAGACTTTAATAAAGCATCAGGACCAATACATACATCTATCATGTCATTTCAAGGAAGTATTATTTGTTTCTTGTGACTTCCTATGCATCTTACTTTTAAACCTTGGTCAGAGTGACAAGCTAGACTGACTTGGTAAGGATGTGGGAAAACAGACTCTATCGGTAGAACAATAAATTTGTGCGGTCTCTTTTGAGGTCAATTTGGCAGTATCTCTCCAAAGTAAAAATGCACATATATGTTTTGTGAGCAAAAACATTGTTGAATGAATTCTACAGATGTATATGAATAGGCTGTGTACATTTACACATATTTGTAAGTAAAGGAAGGTTTTTGTCACATTGTTGATAAGAGCATAAGACTGAAAATATGCTAAATATCCATCACTAGGAGCATGGTGACATTAGAATACACTCCATTTATTAAAAAAAATAATCTTGTGTGAAGGGGAACAAAAAATCAAGTTTTCTGTGCATGGAATAGGAATATAAAACATAGTGGTTATATCTAGAAAGAAATACTGGTGTTCTATTTTGGTCAAGAGACTCTTTCATTGAATACACTTTTGTACTCCTTTTAATGTTTATTTTGTGCATATTTTACTTTCACTATTTTTAAAAGCTTCTTAAAGTCCACTGAAATAAACTAGAAAACAATTTATAAGCAGAAGGTATAATATTCACTGTGACTATTAAACAAGGAAACAAAACTAGTTTGAGATGAAGATGTTGGGTGTTTTTAGCTAGGCTGCATGATTAATTCTGCTCACCAGTCACATAGCAGTTGGTAATTGCACAGAGGCATGAATTTGACTCAAACTGATGTATTATACACCTTGCAAGTTACTTCCAGAAGTAGGAATAATGGTTGTTGAATGGATGAACATTAAAGATTTACTATGTTTTTATTTAAATAAACACTTATTGAGGCACCCTGGACACATACAGTACACACTTATTTCTAAAATCAAGAATTTGGCAATGTTGAGTCCAGGTGCATGGTTCTTCCTGAGAGCCTATTCAAATGCTGCTCATTCTGTGACTCAAACTTCAAGTACCAGTTGAAATTTAATCTTCTCTCTTTAGTCTGCAATGAATATTAATTATATCTACTGACCACTAAATCCATGTTGTGTGGTCAGAGCCCTTCTGCAATGAATGATGCATCTGAATTTTTGCAGTAGTTATGAATGCTCATATTCACTACCTAGTTCTGTGGAACCATTTATGTATGTTACTTCAATTCTACCAAAACCTTTTGAGCACATGTATTTACAAACTAATGTGCTAGACACTATGAGAATATAAGGATAAATAAGATACAATCCACTGTAATGAAAACTACGTTTAGGATTAGAGGATGTGAGAAATCATAAAATCAAATTGTCCAATACTATAAAGAGAGTCTATGGTCTAATTATTACATTATTCTGTTAGTGCCTGGCATTGGGTTATGCTTATTAAATAAAAATATTCCTAAACTGAACTCTTCAACAGCTTTTTAGTGAAATTTTTGTTTTATAACAGTTTTATAATTACAGAAAATTTGTGATCATAGTAGAAAGTTTCATATACCTCATACCCTTTCCACTATTATTAACATTTTACGTTACTATGATATCTTTGTCAGAATTCATTAACCAATATTGATATATTATTATCAATCAAAGTCCATAATTTCTTAGATTCAATAGATTTTACCTAATGTTCTTCTTCCAATCCAAGATCCTATCCAAGATACTTCATTAGATTTAATTATTAGATCTTCTTAGGCTCCTCTTGGCTGCAACAGTTGCTGAGACTTAAAAACTTTTTTTGATTACCTTGAGAGTATTGAGGAGAACTGATCAGGTATTACACAGAATGTCCTTCAACTGGGATTTCTCAGTTATTTCTCATTATTGAACTGGAGTTTGGATTTGGGGGAGGAAGATCGTGGTGGTCAAGTGTCACATCATATCAAATCAAGTGTACCTACTATTAACATGACTTATCACTGTTGATGTTAGCATTGATTAAACCAGCTGCTGTAGTGCTTGTCATCCTTTTCCAATGTAGAGTTACCCTTTTCTTCCATTTTCTTAGTGTACTTTTGGAAAGAAAGCAATATGCACAGTGGGATTTATATTCCACTTCCTTGAGGGTATAATATCATAATTCATTATTTACAGTACTTCTACATAGGAGACTTTTCTCTTCCATTTATTTCTTTTATTCTATCATTTATTTATAGGAGTATGAACTTACAGATACTTATTTTATACTTTGAGTTACAATCCAATACTACTTTACTTTTTCTTCAAATTATTTTAGCCTTGCCATTGGGAGCTATTTCAGTTGGCTCCTGTATCCCTTTGTCATACTTCCATCCTGTGTGTGTATGTTTTGGACACTTCCTTTCTGGAACTATAAGATGCCACGCTGGTCTTAGAATTCACCATTTCTCCAAGAAACCCTGGGTCCTCTTTTTATGGAAAATGGTATTAGAAACAAAGTTCTATACACTAGCTGTGCTCATTGCTACTGGGATGTTGTCGATTCTTGGATCTCTCAGCTGACAGAGCAAAGGAGTATGTGTGTATACACTAACTCACATATATGCATATCAGTAAGTATGTCTGTATCTATATTAAACTAAACATTAGTTTAGGCTGCTGTCTCCAACTATAAACCATTATACATGGATCATTGCAGCTTGCTCCCTTTGCTTATTTGTAACCTTTCGCTTCAACAGTTGGAACCTGAATTCCACCATCCACCATCCCTCTGTTTAATTGTTCCATTCCAGTATACATGTATAGTGGTTTTAGAAATGTTAACCAGCACCACTGTGGGGAGGGTACTTTATCAACTAGAGTACAGTGCTTATATTTATTTCTGTTTGTCTTTAATCTTACAGACTCCACTTACTTCCAAAGTTTAGGTCAGCATCCTTTTCCCCACCTCTACAATGGGGTAGATTGATTCCTTGGTCACGTTCCGCATTCCATTCCGGGATCTCCCAACCTCCTAAATAATGTTTAGTTTTAATTTGCATGTATTAGGTTTCACTCTTTTGCTATGAATTTCTATGGATTTTACAAATATAATGTCATGTATCACCAATACAGTACCATAAAGAGTAGTTGTACCACCCTAAGAAAATCCCCTGTGCTTCACCTATTTACCCTCCTCTTCTTCCTGATCTCTGGCAGCCGTTGATCAGTTTACATTGTCTATAGTGTTGGCATATAAATGGGATTATATAGTATGTAGCCTTTTCAGCCTGGCTTCTTCCACTTGGAATTATGCATTTAAGATTCATCCATGTCTTTGAATGGCATGATAGCCCATTCCTTTTTGTCACTGAATAGTATTCTCTTGTGTGAGTGTACCGCAGTTTATTCTATCCACTTACTTGTAAAAGACATCTCCGGTGCTTCCATTTTTTTGGTGATTATTAATAAAGTTGCTATAAATATTTGCATAGAGATTTTTGTGTGGACGTTGTTTTACTACTTTTTTATTCTTAAGTAAAACCTTCAACTTGAAGAAATTTTCTTCATATTTCATTGTATTTCACTTCCAATACAATTGAAATACATAAGAGTGCTTCTTAAATGGTTACTTGTCTAGCTTACAAATGCATTTTAAATTCCAAATTCTGCCTTCAGCGGTGGCTGTTCTAATCTAATCCTTTAATCTTATCCCCCATTCAGTGTTGTACTGATGGTAATTACCTATTTTATTGTCTGTCAGTCAGTTTTATGTAGATGGACGCTGGTAGTTTCAATCAGACAGAATGCTTCTAATTTCTCTATTAGATTTCCCAGCAGAACTTTTTTGAATGGTTTACTAAACTCTAAATAAATTACACCTTCTGAATTGGTTTCCAACTCTAACAAGAGTCAAGGAAAGCTATCAGTTGTGTCTGACATGCTCAAGTTTTATTATCAAATACTATGTGTCTGCCAGCAGACACTTTGCCTCCAAAAAGAGGCCTTTGGTCCATTCATTAAAAACAACTATGAATGTTGATGTATTCTTAGTAAAAGGGTAATTTTTTAAAATGTATCTGGACGAACATTATTTGGGTCTGAGGAATCCTGGCCTTTCTCTCTCTCTTCTATGAAGAAGATTCTGGCTTTATCTCCCTACTCTATTTCCGTCTTCTCTCTGCACAATATTTTGCTGGTTGTTTATTCTCGGTGCTTTGAGCAGAATCTGGAGACAGAGGAGAGGTAGGAAGAAAAGGAATGTGATGGCTAGAGAAGAGGTATGGACACAAGCGGTGCTGTGGATTGGAGGAAAGTGATGAGGAGAAAATGGTGAATTTTAAGAAGATACTCTGCATCATGCTCAAGAAATGCAATAAAACACTTGAGCTAACTTGGAACTATTTCTGCCTTCCTGATTGTATTTTCTAGACTGTGACTCTGCTCTGAGTTTGGATCAAGTGGTCTACTGCTTCAAGGAGGTTACAGAGTATCTCTATGTCTCATTCAATCAGAGCATACACAGAAACAACAGTAGCTATAGCAAATACAACCACAGCAAGGCTAACCTAAGTTGGTGTAAAATGCAGGTGTTAAACGAAATAGAAATGTAATTTTCTGAGTGATTTGGTTTAAAAGAATTAAAAAAGACTAGCAGAATTAGAAATTTCAGAGCTAAAATTAACCTCTTTAGGAACCTAGAAGATACCAAAAAAGTGCTTCCCAACTTTGCTCAATCTGTTGTTATTTTGCTATAATTTTCTTTAGGTCTTGGCTCATTGACCTCTAATGATACATTATAACAGGAGCACACAGTAGAAAAGCCAGAGCTGGCCCAGGTCAGTTCATAGTGTCATTGACTTTTGCAGGGGGTTGATGGAAAGAACACAAGACAGAGTTAAAAAGCTCTAAATTCTGGCTCTATAAACCCTGAGCCCTTGAGGAGCTCACTTGCCCACTTGACTGCTATAGTCCTTAGTTTTCTCATATGTAGAATGAGTTCAGATGAGATTTCTATGTCCCTTGGACAATAAACTAGTATCTGATCTCTCTATCACTGAAGCATTTTGAAGAACCCGGCACAGAAGCAGAAACTTAAGGATCTGACTTCTAGTCCCACAAATGCTATCTACTATCCATCAATTAATAACAGTCTTCATCAGGAGTCTGCAAATTACTACCCATGAGGCAAATCTGGCCTCTGCCTCTTTTTATAAATAAAGCTTTATTGGAACAAAGACACACCCATTTATTTACATATTGTCTATGGCTACTTTTGAGCTACAGTGTCAGAGAGGAGTACCCACAAAGACAGAGATGACAGAGAACATACAGCCTGCAAACCCAGAAATATTTACTACCTTGCCCTTTTCAGAAAACAATTTGCCACATCCTAGTCTATATAAATGTCAGTTTCTTCATTTTATAATATCTGTTTTTATCAACTCACTGAACTGTTGTGACAATAATTGGGGAAAATGTAAACAAAAAAAAAGTTTAGAAAATTACAGATGCTAGAATTTTTTTTAAATATTATTTCAGAGGATGAAGCT
This sequence comes from Aethalodelphis obliquidens, assembly GCF_003676395.1. NCBI lineage: Eukaryota > Metazoa > Chordata > Mammalia > Artiodactyla > Delphinidae > Aethalodelphis > Aethalodelphis obliquidens. The sequence continues at coordinate 23,992,769 of NW_020837964.1, read as the reverse complement.
GATATTGTATTATTGTCCTTTCCACCTATTAATTTTGAGACCATGCATCTTGCACTTGTCTCTCTCCTCACTGCCAGATCTTCCCTTAATATATACAGGGCCTCTCACAAAATCACATGTGGAACATACCGGCCACAAGCCTGAGCCTGACCCCAAGCCCAACCTGCTTCTCTTGTACCCCAACCTCTAATCCACATCTGAAGAAGCTAGTGTGCATCTGTGTGATCACCCCAGCTTACAGTGCGTTATCCGCCACTCTACTACTAATAGCAACCCCCTAGCATACATTTAAACCAATGGTGTGGGCCTCCCTTGGGAGATCATATGAGGAAGGAGGTCTGCATAGGCTCTGGAAGAAAAACTGAAGGCCTTATAAGAAAGAGAAAAGTTGGACAGGGTCCAGAGCAGGACCCTCTAAGCTCTAAAACTCAGAACACCAGTTGCCTGGGACTATTAGCAGGCAGAACTGCTCACTTCCATCTTCTGTCTAGGCCAAGCTGTTCTTAGCTTCTGTGTAGAAGTTTGCAGCAGTCTCCTAATGGTCCTCTGCACAAATATTTTCCCTTCCATTTATTTTTAAACCTGATGGCAAAGTAATGATTTGAAAGGCAAAATTCCTCCCATAAACTTTCTACCTTCATTATCCTAAGAATGATAAGAATCCATGAAAGGTTTTAAAGACACAGACTTAAAAACGTGTGTGTTCTGGCCCTTGTCTACCTTATCGGCTTCATCTCATGTCTCTTTCCTGTGTGTATAAGCCATGCTGCCCTTCAAGTGTGTTAATAGTGCTGTGTTTCTTCTAGCCACAGGGTTTTTGTCCATATTTGTCTCTATGCCTGGGATGCTACACCCCACATATACTATCCTTGCCTTGGTTAAGCCCTCCCTCTTCCCTCGGAACTTGTAGACTAAGTCAGTTTTTCCTTTATATATTTATATTTCTCCATCCTAGCTGCACATTAAACTTCTCAAATACCAATGCCTGGGCATCAACTCAGATAAATTAACTCAGATTCATGGAGGTAAAGAGGTAGACATTAGTATTATTACAAGTATGAGAATAATTGTTTCATATGCTACATCGTGACTGTGTTCATGTACCTGTCCTTTGTAATTCTATAAATTGAAAGAAAAATCCAGAATTATACCAAATATCTTTCTCCCTCCTTTGTAAGCCTCATGAGGGCAGTGTCACCCCTTATTAATTCTTCGATTAAGTATTTTTTAAGGGTCTTCTATGTAATAGACTCTGTTCTAGTTGATGGGGATGGAACAGCGAACAGTATCTTCGTTTCTTCTCTTACAAAATTTACATTTGGGGGCATTGTAGGGTTTCAATATATATTTGATGGGAGGCTAAATAAATATTCCTATGTCTTCAGTTTTATTTGTCTAGAAATGGAATATTTCCCTCTTCCTGAGGTAACTCTTCATTTCTTCCAAAATACTTAGAGCAGTGAAGTTCTGAGCTGAGCTTTTGGAGCACTTTAAGTTCAACTTCCTGCTTCATCTTGTCTTTTATGACAGTCTTTGGATTTCTTAATTATTGCATTTTGTCTTTCTCTGTAGCTCTGATAATAAAACCATAGTCTGGCTCACCATTCTTCAGACAGAAGAAAAAATAAAAAAGCTTTCTGCTGTATTGTGTGACACTGCTACATCACCATTCCTCTCTGCCTTTGGAGATAAATTGTTGGCAGATCTGCAATTTCTTCTGTCTTGCTCCTCAGAACCCTTGGCAACATGTCACCTGTTCCAACAGATTTTTATATTCAGAGCACAGTTCAGAGCTCAGCAAGAATTCTTTACTGATTTCTTCCAGTCATTAATCATCGCCTACTGCCTCACTGTTAGGGAAGCATCTCAGTCTACACATGTGCATTCAGTTAAGGGTTGATTGTTTTAGCTTATGGATTATCTAGCTACTGTGTTTTTTTCCCCCTTCTCCATTCCTCTCCAATCCTTATTTCTTGACTTAATCCTTCATGGGCTTTTGTCATAAACAGAAGCATGGGGAGTGGAAAAAGTAAAAATAAAGTTAGCCTTTAGATCTCTGTTAGTAAATCTACCCCCAAATTTAGGGATATTCAAGTAATTTGTTATGGAATAAACAGATTAGATGATCATTACATTTGCTTCCGTTATTCTTCTTGTCCCTTCATCTTTCTGAAAAAGCAGCACAGTGAAATGGGAAATTTCGATAAGCTGAGAGTCAGACAGCTTGGCTTTGAATCCTGGCTCTGTCACATGATAGCTGTGGTCTCAGCCGAATATCTGAGATTCAGTTTCTTCATCTGTGAAATCAAGTCATGCCATGACTTCCTGCATGTATCAAAGAAAAGTGGATAGATTACAATAAGATTCCCGATTTAGAAGCGTTATGATATACATATAAGAATATCTTATTATATAGATTCACAAAAGTTATTCCAAATCAATCTGTGTCAGTAAACAAATACCATAATACTGCTGCTTTAAAATCCACCTGAAAGCTCAGTCACTTAAAATACCCATCACTCACTATCATGGATCTCTGGGTATGACTGGAGAAGCTCATCCTGCCTGAGCCCAGCTGGTGGTTCTGGTCCTCGTGTGCTTTTTCTGTGGCTCAGACTGAAGGCACGGAGCTAATCTAGGAAAGCTCTTCTCATGGCAATGGCAGAAATCAAGAGGCCCAAAGTTCAATGGGGACAGGCACTTTCCAAGGCCCTCTTAGTGTTATGTCTGCTAATATTTCATTTGCTAAATAACATCACATCGGCAAGTTCAAAATGAGACAGGGAAGTACATTCTAGCTTCAGGGGGAGGGATTATGAAATTACATAGCAAAGAGCATGGTTACAGGGAAGGGTGACATACTGGGGACAAAAATCCTGTCTATCCCACTTCTGATGATTATTCCAGATTCTGTCTATCCTGTTCAGCTGTCTGTCCTTCCTCTGACCATCTACATGCCACTCACCCTTTAATATTTCTCATGTAAGAGGATACAATTGTTATTGGAATCTTCAGTCTGTATTGTGAGAATGAGCCTTATGAATTACATATTACACACAGACACACATGCAGTATACTCTTTTATGCAAGCACATTTGTATAAAACATTCAAAATGATGCTTGACTTCTCCTTGCCATTTAAGAGGACATAATACTCCATAAACAAATTTTCAGTGTAACAGGGCTGTATCGTTGAACAAATTTGAGTAAAAAAGTATTCTTGCTTGCAAACATTTCTAGATTTATTGTATATCTGCCATCTTATATGTAGAGCAACACACAGACACATATCTGAACTTTTGTAACTTAGGTCCTTGTGATATTGTAATTTATAAAAAGAAATATATATTTGGGCTTCGTCCAGCTTTCTGGGGTGGACAGAGCTCCTAAAACCATTTAAATTTTCTAAGTGATGAGAATGATAGAGTTGCCTATTGTTATGTTAATGATGTGACTTTTGGAAAGCACCTGGGTAAACTTAAGGACAGGGGCTGGTAGCTACCCAACCATGTGATTAGAGGGTTGGAACTTTCAGTTTCACCACTGCCCCCCAACCTCTGGGGAGGGCAGAGGGGCTGGAGGTTGAATCAGTTGCCAATGGCCAATGATTTATTCAGTCATGACTATGTAATGAAGCCTCCATTAAAAACAGCAACAACAACAACTAAAGGATGGCTTTCAGAGAACTTCCGGGTTGATGGACATATAGAGATTTTGGGGAGAATTGACTACTCAGAGAGAACATGGAAGCTACACACTTTCTCCATACCTTGCCCTATGCAGCTCTTTTATCTGGCTGTTCCTGAAATTATGTCCTGCTGTAATCTACTAAGTAAAATGTTTATCCAAATTCTGTGAGTCACTCTAGCAAATTAATCAAACCCAAGGAAGGTGTTGTTGGGACCTCTGATCTGCAGCTGGTGGGCCAGAAGCCTAGGCAATAGCCTGAGCTTGCGATTGGAGTTTGAAGTTGGCTAGGGGTTGCGGGGCGGGGGGGGTCTTGTAGGACTGAACAGGACACAACCTATGGAATCATCCAGTGCCTCAGTGGAAACACAGCGCACAATGCCAGTTTCAGCTCTCAGAGCTTTTTGTCGCACCTGAGACCTTATCCCTCAATTGCTCGCTTTTCTGACTTGGTATTCCTGTAATAACTTCAAACATTTTTTAACTCTTAATTTTTGAACTTAAAAAAAAAAAAAACTTAATTTCTCACTTTTTTGACTATTTCTCCAGTGACTTCAAACATTTTTTCTAGTTTTCTGAGTGAGAGGGTTAGCCAGAATCACCTAGTCCTTGACTGCCTGAAACACTACCTTCAACTATAAAATGTTTAAAGAAAAAAAAAATCCAAAATAACACTTTCTAGCTCCCTTTATACCACCACCCCATTCCCCTAAGGCTGTTAAGTAATAGAGTCAGTTAGACTTAATAGAGAACAAAAAATCCAAAATAACACTTTCTAGCTCCCTTTATACCACCACCCCATTCCCCTAAGGCTGTTAAGTAATAGAGTCAGTTAGACTTAATAGAGAACAAATTAGGTGAATTATTTGTTGCTAGCCCAGGAGATAATGCTCTATATTTTTCAAGGCTTGTTATTCTGTTTAAAGCTATAGGGTTTTAATTATTACTTCGATTTGGTCTTTCAAAAGAAACTATAGTGTAATCACATTATTTTTTTGCCTTTAGATCCAGATGAAATTTACTGATCTAAAGGTGAAGACTGGGTCATTTCACTCATTCAACACAAAGTAAAGGACATATGTCACCACTATATTAAAAAAAAAAAAAGACCGACTAAACAATTTGGCTTTTTTTATTTTTTTTTTTTTTTTGCATCTGATACACAGGTTATAAAATTACACATCAGATATTCTATTCCTTTTGAGATAATATATTGACTATAAATACCCCTATTATTTTGGCAGAAGTTATTTTAACTTCGGGTTTGGGAAAACGTAAATATTTCTTCCCAGCCCCCAGCAAAAGACTATGTGGTTCATGCCTCATTCAGCCCTGCTGGTGTGTTTCCAGTTTTTATCCTTCTCATCAAAGAATATGAAACAGCGTATACTTCATGCTGCATTAGTGTACAGATTGTTTCATTTCTCTTCATTTCTCTCTGTCTCTTTCTCCATGTCCACCTTCCTCCAAAATCAGTATATGACACTTAGAAAATATATTTTGGGATGACTGCACATTTCTCATAGTAAGCTCTCCCTCAAAAGGGACACGTTTACTAGAATTCTAGTTCCTTGGTTCATAGTGAAGACACTTACTGTCCTGGGGACCAGAAAACTTGCCAGTGAATCGTGTATTCTTTTTATTAACACTCTAAGATGCTACACAGAGCCTCTGTCCTTAGGGAGCCTACCATTTTGTGGGTTTCAGTCCTTCCTCATAATGTGCCAGGCGCTGTGATTGGCATTTGACAGTCATTGAATAAATACTCACTTAAATGAGTGATTGAACAAAAGAAGGAAATGAACTGCTGATTGCTAGGTGACCGTGGAATTAAAAGAATTAGATGTTTCAAATACTGAGTATCAAGTTATACTAACTCATTATATTCATCTACACTATAGTAATGTCTTTCACGTAAGTAAAAGGTCCTGGCCCCTGTTTTAACTTTATTAGCCTGGGTGAGGTGTGGTAAGACCAGACACAGATCAAGAGAGAGAAACCAGAAAGAGTTTTGCAGTTTTGTTGTCCTCACAGTTTCCTGGAGACAACACAGAGTGCCCTACAAGAGCCACTCTGTACCAGGAAAGCGCTGGGGTTGGTCAGGAAGCAGAAGAACGGAGGGAAAAGGTGGAAAAGAGCATTTATTGTGGTTTCTATGGGAAGAAAAGAGTGAGGCAGGGTGGGTAGTTTTAGGATTGGTTAATTTTAATAATTTCAGCAGGCTCTGGGGCATAGGTGTTGTCCCTGGTTTTCTGATATCTGGCCCTGGGTGACTAGGGTGGGTGTATAGTGGCCCAGACAATGAGAGTTTAATAAGGGAAGTATTAGGATGTTGATTTAATCTTCCACTCAAAAGAGGGAACTGATTGGCCTCTAGCCAGGGCCTCAAAACTGGAGCAAAACAGTACACACACGCACACACACGCACACACACACACACACACACACACACACACACACACACACACACACACACACACACACACACACACACACACACACACACCCTGTATTACAGTTCCTACATTCCCCCTTCCACCTCTGTGAAAAGTTGCCAATGGCCTTGCCAACAAATGCTTCACAGATTTGGAAACAAAATTTTAAAAAAAAGAAGAAAGGAGTAAGCTAATAAATTCCTCTCCTCCTTCATTAACACACTCTTGATATAATACTAACATTCGTTAGTAAGTAGTCAGTTCATTCTTTTATGCCTGCATACAGTTTCATTTTTTAAGGTATCCTGGATTCTGAAAGCAATAGAAAGAATGAGATGAGATAAACTTTAAGTAAGAAACTCCTGATTGTTATCACTCTGTTCAACACTTATTTTCTTCTGAGACAAAGGGAATGTGGAAGAAAAGTAAATGTCTCTGCTGTAGGTTGAATGTGTCCCCCCCACCAATTGATAATAGTGAAATCCTAACTCCCAAGGTGATGTTATTAGGAGGTGAGGCCTTTGGGAGATAACGGATCATGAGGGTGGACCCCCCCTCCCCCGTGAAAGGGATTAGTGCCTTTATAAAAGAGGACCCCAAAAGCCCCCTTGCCCCTTCTGTCAGGTGAGGTTACAGCAAAAAATGGCCATCTATGAGGGAGCAGGCCTGCACCAGACGCTGAATCTGCCAATCCCTTGATCTCGGACTCCCCAGCCTCCAGAACTATGAAAAATCAATTTCTGTTGCAAACCACCCAGTCTGTGGTATTTTGTTATAGCATCCTGATTTGACTAAGACAGTTATTTTCAAATAACTTAGATTAAGGGGATAAAATGTTGTTTAATGGACAAGCTACATACTGGATTGTATTTCCATTTGTGATGACATTGGAAAACCAAGTAGAAACAATTAGCAAACACTGTGCAATATCTTTAATCATTCACTAAAATGAGGCTTATGAATTTTAATTGCAAAGTTTTCAAAACCTATCTTGGGTTATTTATTCTTACAGAGAAATTTGCTTTCAATGTTACCAGGATTTATTTTCCGTTAAAGGTTAGCCCAGCAAAAGGAGAGAGGAGAAGAAAAAGAAACACATACAAACACATACACCAGCCAACAATGAGCATTACCTTCCTTGATACTTTCCAGTGCAAAACATTGACTTGTCACATGACGGGAAATTTTGCCAGATGGCAAAGACCCCAAGACAATTAAATGTGATGTTGAATCTAACCGCTTGTATTTTTCTTTAAGAATATCATGCTACTATAAAAACCGGTTGCTAACGAGGTGATTGACTTGAAATGCCACCTCAGTTGCTTGCTAATGTTTGCTTAAGCATATTCTTTTTTAGAGATATTTAACCATAATTTGGATTCTACATGGTATGTTGGCATAAATTCCATGTAGAGACATAAACATGACAGTGTGCCCCCCAGTTTTCCAGGTAACTGTTGGTTTTCATGGGATTACAATATAAGAGAGACTGCCATGGTGGCCACCCATGTTGAATTACTATTATGTAACCTAATGTGTCAGAAGCTCAACAGTTGCCAGGTCGATATACAACAATATAGCACACTTTTAAGGGGAAACTTTCAATGCTATATTGGAATCCTGATAATGAACTTGCACATTTTTTCCTTCTCTTAGTATCAGTCATCAAGAGTTCACATGTTATTAGAGCATGGAGTTGGAGAAGTAGAAGGAAAGCTATGAGCTTTGGAAGAGAATATTGTGAGGACTTACAAATTTATTCATGTTTTACTTTATTTAGTCATTTTTTCCACATATGTGCATTGTTTCCAACACATGTCACATATACTCGTAAGTGCTAAAGATACAGAGATGAAACAGGTAGTTGCTGCCTATCACGGTTATCAGTCTCATTGTAGGACAAATTGTGCAGTATCACACGCCTCAAGATAGGTTTTTTATCAAGTGCCCTTGTATCTTTATGTGATGGCTGTGTTGACATATAAACAAAACATAGAGGATGAGTTATTTGATATGAGACTTCAGGTGAGAAGAGTCTTTTGTCTTGAGAATCCTGTTCACCTGAGGATGTAAACAGAATGTATTATGGTTGCAAAATATTACAAAAGCAAGTGTATGAGTAACACTGGAGTAGAATTTGCAAAATGGAGACACACAGAGATAAGGCCATGCAAAGCATTTAATAATTTTGAAAAGAGAGAGTCATTAAAATTTTGACAGGATAATATCAGGACAAAATTTAATTGTAATACTAATGACTACATGATCCTTCTATACGATGGATTGCAGAGTGTGCCAGTGAATTGTTTGTGTACTTTCTAATCTATTACCTGCCCTTCTCTTGTTCTGGTCTCTTATTCAGGGTAACTATATTTTCCAGAATCCCCTTTTCTCTGACTTCTAGTGTTCTTCATTCAATAAGACTCCCTGGTAGAAGTTTGGAAGGGAGAGAGAAATGATGTATTTCTTACCTTTCCTTTGGTTTCCTGTGTTGCCACTGATGATGGCTGCCTTACTTATCTGGTCCAGCTCTCTTTCCCCTCCCGCCATGGTTGCCTTTCACACTGAAAACTCCTGCTCTGGCTCCTTTTGGATGATTCTGCATTAATGGGTCTGGTATACCTACTTCTATTCAACACCCAGCTCTTAACGGTGTAGTGTCTTCCCGCTGTTGCTAATCTCTGGATTTCCTCACTATCCTCTGTTGGGTTTTCCAGTTTTTTTCTTTACTGATGTGAACAAGTGCCTAGCTAGCTAGCTAGCTAATATATAATTAAAGTATCTATATATAATTGAATGTCCTAGAGTTGTTCCTGTTTTCATGTCGAAAATTGTACTAACATCTCGAAATCAGTCACGTAGAACAGTGAGATGGATAATACAGTAGGCCCTCTCTATCAGTTATCCAGTGTGTTTAGTAATATAGAAAAGTGTAAGGTTATTCAAAGTATTTAAAGATAGAATTACAATTTTGGAATTTTTTGATGGTGAAGCGATGTCTGCCAGAGTACAATATTTCTTTTTGTATAGATTTAAGTTTGAATCAGGTAATTTATTTCTTCCGCCTAAAGAATTTTTTTTTCAAGTTTCTTATAGTGCCGGTCTGCTAGTAATGGAGTTTCTATTTTTATTTGTATGGAAAAAACTTTATTTCTTTTTCAAATTTGAAAGATAGCTTCACTTGATATAGAATTCCAAACTGATATTTTTTTCTATTTACAGCACTATCCAAATATCACTCCATTTCTCCTGGTTTGCGTAGCTTCTGACAGGACGCCTGTTATATTTCTTATCTTTATGTAAATACAGTATGTTTTTTCTTTCTCTGCCTGCCTCCTTCAATATTTTCTTTTGATCTTTTGATTTTCAGAAATGTTGAGTATGTGTCTGTGTGTGTGTGTGTTGTATTTATTCTGCCTACTGTTCTCTGAACTTCTTGAATCTGCAATTTGACATCTTTCATTATTTTTGGAAAATTATCAGTCATTGTTTCTTCAAATATTCTAGGATTCCAGTTTCACAAATATCAGATAGTCCGTCTGATATTTTCCTATATTTCTTGATTATATCATTATATTTGTTTGTTCACTCTTTCTCTCTTCATGTTTCACACTGAGTAATTTCATTGACCTATCTTCAAGGTCCCTGTCTTAGTCAGCTTGGGCAGCCATAACAAAATACCATAGACTGGAAGGTTTAAAAACAGAAACTTCCTTCGAACACTTCCAGAGGCTAGAATGTCCAAGATAAGGGTGCCAGCACGGTCAGGTTCAGGTGAGAGCCTCTTCCTTGCAGATGGCTACCTTCTCACTGTATCCTCACGTGGTGAAGAGAGAGAAAGCTCTGTCCTCTTTTTCTTCTAATGAGGACACTAATCTCATCATTAGGATGGTACTCTCATGACCTCATCTGAATCTAATTATCTCTTAAAGACCTCATTTCCAAATACCATCACATTGGAAGTCAGGGTTTCAACATATGAATTTTGAGGATACACATTCAAGTCATAACATTTGCCACTGGCTCCCCAAATTTTATGTCCTTCTTACATGCAAAATGCATTCATCCCATTTCAACAGTCCCCAAAATCTTAACTTGTTCTAACATCGACTCTAAAGTCTAAATTCTAAAGTCTCATCTAAATATCACCTAGATCAGATAATATAGTTTAGACCGCAGGTACAGTTTATCATGAGACATATTTTTTTCTCTAGCTGTGAACTTGTGAAACCAGGTTAAGTTATACTCTTCCAAAATATAATGACAGAACTTGCATGGGATATTGTTCTCATTCCAAAAGGGAGAAATTAGAAGGAATAGGTGTTGAGTCCCTAGCAAGTACAAAACCTAGCAAGGCCAGCATAATTAGATCTTAATGCTAGTATAATCCTCTTTGATTCAAAGTTCCACCTTCCCTACTGGGGTGGTGGTCCTGCCTCCTTGCGTCTACCTGGTGGGAGCTGAACCCCCAAGACTCTGGCAGCCCCACTCCCAAGGCTCCAGGCAAACGTCATCTGGCCTGTTGACGTTGAGGCAGTGGCTTTCCCCTTTGAAACCAAAGAGGGAGCCCTGGTAATCTCTTGAGTCACCTTCAGGGTCATTCTTCTTTTGTCTTGAAGAATAGCACAGGTTTACAGTCAAATGGTTCTATGGTCTTGTCCTGTAGGACCTAAGAAGTCTGACAGCTTTCCTTCATTTTTATCCCATCTACATCCCCTTCAGTTCAAACTGATAGCATTTCTGCTGGAGTGGATGATTATGTCTACGGTTCACACCCAGACTAATCACTTAATAAAATGGTTGCTTGTATACAGTCTTAGTATTCTCTTCAGAAAAAAAACTTTCTCATTTTTTGCAATACGGATAGCCTGAGCATTTTCCAAATCTTTAAGTTCAGCTTTCTTTTTGATTCACCAGAATAGCCTGTAGTGTCCATATTTCCACCAGCATTTTGCTCAGGCTTCTTTGTGCATACTCTAAGAAGATGTAAACTTTCTCTATAGCAGGGATCCCCGACCCCTGGGCCACGGCCTGTTAGGAACCGGGCCGCACGGCAGGAGGTGACTGGCAGGCGAGCGAGCGAAGCTTCATCTGCCGCTCCCCATCGCTCGCATTACCGCCGGAACCATCCCGCCCCCCACCACATCCGCTGAAAAATCGTCTTCCATGAAACCGGTCCCCGGCGCCAAAAATGTTGGGGACCGCTGCTCTGTAGCTTTCCTCTTCTCTTTCTGAGCTTTCACCAGAATCACCTTTAAAGGTCCTTTCATGGCAATCTTGGATTTTTCTGTCGTGCACCTCAAAACTCCTCCAGCCATTACTCAGTTCTAGAGCTGCTTCCACATTTTTAGGTATTTGTTAGGGCAGCAGTCCACCTCTCAGTACCGATTTCTGTCTTAGTCAGCTTAGGCTGCCATAACAATAAGTAGTTTTAAAACAGAAATTTATTTCTCACAGTCCTGGAGGCTGAGAAGTAAAATATAAGAGTGCCAGCATGTTCAGATTCTGGTAAGGGCCTTCTTCCTGGTTTGCAGACAGCTGCCTTTTCCCTGTGACCTCACATAGCAGAGAGAGAGTGAGCACTGGTCTCTTCCTCCACTTACAAGGAGCCTAATCCCACGATGGGAACCCCACACTTACGACTACATTTAAACGTAATTACCTCCCCAGAGTTCCACCTACGCATACCATCACCTTGAGAATTAGGGCTTCTTCATACATATTTTGGAAAGACACAAACATTCAGTCTATAATAGTTGCTGAATCTCTTTTGGCTATGTAGAATCTAATGAGTCAGTCAAAGACATTCTGCATCTCTGCTTCTATATTTGGCTTGGTTTTGTTTTGTTTTGTTTTAATCCTAACGTTTTCATCTGATTCTCTCTTTCAGTTTCCATATCTTTACTAAAATATCCCATCTATTAAAATATCTACCACTTACACTAAAAACTTTTACATATTAATCATAGTTATTTTAAATTGCTTGAATGATAGCTTCAACACCAGTCCTTATCTGAATATAGTATTGATTATTTTGTCTCTTGACAGTGGGCATTTTTTTTTCTTTTTATGTTGTTTGTTTTTGTTTTTTAGTTAAAAACTGATGATCAATAGGACAGTAGAGAATAAGATATATAATACATATACCTGGAAATAGGCATCTTTCTTATTCTGTAAGCCTTAGTGTGTTAGTCTATTTGGGCTACTATAACAAATACTAAAGACTCAGTACCTTATAAACAACAGAAATTTATTTCTAATTTCTTTTGGAGGCTGAAAGTCCAAGTTCTGGGTGACAACATGGTTGGGTTTTAGGGAAAGCCCACTTTCTGGTTCATGGATGGTGTCTTCTCACTGTGTCCTCACATGCAGGAAGGGGCAAGAGAGCTCTCTCAGGCCTGTTTTATAAAGGAATTAATCTCATTCATGAAGGCTCCACCCTCATGACCTAGTCATCTTCCCAAAGGCCTGCAGCTCCTAATACGATCACATTGGGCATTAGGATTTCAGCATATATATTTGGGGGAGGGGGACACAAACATTCAGACCATAGCAGGAAGGGAGTGGGAGCTTGAGTCAATCAACTCAATAGCTGTGCTGGGTTAGGGTTTTATTATTGCTGTGGTTATCTTCAAATTCATTTGGTGTTACTGAATGGTTAGGATAAAATGTGATTTGCCAGAGAGATTTTCTCAATGTCCTTGCTCCGTTCTCAGCTTTAGGCTTCCGCTAGGAGCCTGATCTCCCACAGGGTCTTTCTCCATCCTTTTGCTCCTCCTCCCATGCCATATTGCTATTTTATGTTAATCATGTTTTTTTAGATTGTGAGTGGGAGTGGGTAGGTCATGTGTGTCTGTGTGCATGTGTGTGTGTGTATGTGTGTGTGTGTTTCTGTTGCCCTGGTTCAGCCTAAGTCTCAGGCAATTTCTGTGTCTTTAGATCTAAATGGTGGGGCTTTCTCAAAGGTATGCCTGTGCTCCAGAGATGGTGTTCTACAAAGGTCTGGGCTCAGGGTAATTTGTAGCCCCTCTCCCATGCTTCCTGCCTTTCCACAAGCAGCAACTCTCCTTCTCCAGGCATGCTCCATGAGGAAAGCTTTCTGTAGACGACTGCCCGAACTGCAGTCTTTCACACTGTCACCTGGCAAGGTTCATGGAAAAGAGTCTGAGAATACATGTAGACTCTTCTGTGTCTGCAACTCCCAGGGCTTCTGTATTCAGAATCTATCACGTACTCAGCATTTGCAAATTCTTTAATATGTTAGCTAAGTTCTTCTTCCCTAACTGTATGACTGCATGTCTTCTTCCTGTGATTGGCCCAAGGTGAGGTACTATGCCTGGCTCTCCTTGGAGGCACTTGTATTTTCTTAGATTTCAAGCTAGTTGGTTTCACTATAATCTCAGTTCTCTGATCAGTATGATTTTGTATATTATCCAGCTTTTCCTTGTTAGGATGAGTGCAACCCTCTTTGCAACTTTCCACATTCTAAGAAGAAGATGGAAGTCCTCAGAATATTTTCTATGTCATATTTTCACTTTGTCTTTACTTCTTTAATTATTCAAGAATTTAATTTATAAACAATAACAAAAGCAAAATTTGACTTCTACCCATGATCATGTTAGTCACTTTCTTAACACTTCTCTTATCAGCTCTGAAAAACAAAATTTGGGAAGCAGTAATTGCAGGAATTCCCCTCCCCATAATAAGGTTTTAAAAATACTTCTTTGTTTGAACCCAGGAGAATTATCACACAGGTGTAGTTCTTAACTCTGTGGTGCATCTGTCTTAGTTTGTTTGGTCTACTGTAACAAAATATTATACGCTGGGTGGCTTACAAACAACAGAAATCTAGTTCTGGAGGCTGGGGAGTCCATGATCAAGGCACCAGCAGACTGAGTGTCTGGTTTGAGCTCTCTTTCTGCTTCCTCATAGATTCTGGCCTTCTTGCTGTGTCCTCACATGGTAGAAGAGAGAGGGAGTTCTCTGAGTCCTCTTTTTTAAGACCACTAATCCCATTCATAAGGGGTCCATCCTCATGGAGTATGAACCATCTCCCAAAGGCCCCACTTCCCAATACCATCACACTGGGAATAAAAATTTAACACATGAGTTTTGAGGGGACACAAACATTCAATATATAGCAGCATTCGTTGACATCATCACCTCTTTCATACATGGAAAGCCAGTATGTACTACTACAGTGTAGAGTCTTCCAATGTTGGTACACTATATGCAAATATCTGACATTGCTTCAAATCCTCAGATCTTTACATTGACTGTATCATCTTAGATTGAACATTTAAAATGTTACAGACTGTAGGCAGACTGGTGAGACCTCAGTAGTCAATAGTTTTGCTTGTCTATGTGTTTTGATCAGTGATGTAGTCTTTTAAAAGCTGAGACAATTGTTTCATGGGTCTGTGTACTATTACTAAGATTCTGATTCTCTATGTGACAAGAATATTTGCTTATGTTTCCTTTTCCCATTGCATCACTCTTATCCTTCTTCTGTGAACACAAAGGTCACAGAGGTCTCAAAAGTGACTCATCTGTCAAATTTCAACTCCAGTTTCCTTTCTAAGTGCCTGCAGCTTTACCCAGAAATGATGTTTACCAACCCCACCATCATCCCATTACATACAAATATACACCTGCTATATGAAAGGGCAGAGACCTCTTTTTACACATCTGTAGTCAGGGTCATTGGAGCCACGGTCCTTTGTTAATACTTAGAGGGGATTAATCATAATAATTAGAGAGTACAAAATAAATGGCATTTTAATATTATGTTAATAATGGTAAAATGAAGAGATTTTCAGTCATTCTAAATATGGCCCATGCATTTCACATTAGCCAGAAAATAACAACAGAAATAAAGAGAAACAGCATTTATTAAGCACGTACACCATATAAAATGTGAAACATGTTAAATACAGTATCTCTAATTCTCCTTGCTTAATCCCTGATACCCAAGGGATTGAATCAGTTTCCTGAGGTCCAAGCAGGATATGAATTCAGCTCTCCTACATTCCAAGTCCTGCACTTTCTCCTCTCAACTCACATGGCTTATCTCTAATATTGGAAGTGCTCAAACATATTTGTTAAAGATAAAAGTGAATGAATGAATAAATGAATGAATTATGAAGTAGCCTGAAGCTTTACCCCTGAAACTCCATGTAATATACTTTCTATGCATTTAGTCTCACCAAACCAATTCTATGATAAAAATCTTCTTCATAACAAAGACTATGACTGACCTATGATCTATATAAGACTATATAGCTTAATTGGGAGTATAAAGAGAGATAGAGAAAGAAAATTCCTGACAGAAGTGGTATTATGGGTAGTCAGGTTGGAACCATAAACTCATTCCTTCATGCAGGAACAGGAGAGTAGGTTATTAGACCAATTAGAGAGTCAAACTTGTCTAAATTGACTCCCAGCAATTGGTTCTTACTACAGTTGCATGGTAACAATTGCAAGGCAGGCAGGGAGTGAAATGTAAAGGAAATAGACAAAAGGTCGAGGAAGTTAACAAGAATCAGGAAGTTAGGGAAGTAGGGTCACAATATAAAAAATAAAAAATAAAAAAATAATTAAGGTATAGTAGATTCAGTTTTTCCCCAGGCCTGAAATTGATATCTGATTGTCTGCTGATCCAGAGAAGTGACGGTGTGAGTGGCTAAGAAGGGGATGGTATGGTGAGGAGATATGTAGGAGGAAGGGGCGGTAGGCCATGACTTTGGTGCAGGAAAACAGTGTCACATGCAGAATGTCTAGGATACATCTCGCTGTCTACCATGTAAGTCCGAGGACCCTCAAAATGAAGAACAAGAAAATAGCTTCGATGATAACAAAAGTAAATATCATCAACTGAGTCTCTAGTATCAACTGGCTGTATCTTACTAAGTCAAAGATTACATTCATTCACTTCTCGTTTTTCCTTTGTGCACATAAATATCCTGTGAAGTATTAATTATTATTATCATTTGATAGGTGGAAAAACTTGCCCCAGAGCTTCTCTGATAATAACTGGTAGAGGCAAGATTCCAATCCACATCTGTCACACTCCGTATCTCTTTTCATTATAATATTGATTCATGGCACATCCTTTACTACCAAATCCCCAATTCAAAAAAACAAAGCATTTAATCAGATATAAGTTGAGTTTAAGTTTGAGCCCAAACATCTGCACAGAAACCAGGGTCCTTGACATAAGAGATATGGTTACAAGTTATCAAGATGGGAAATTACAGGATATTTAGGGAGACCGGTTATAATACTATTTGAGGATTGTTTTGTTATTTTCTAAATGTTTACTTGCTGTATTCTTATTGCATCCAAGAAAAGGGGGCTGGAAAAACATTGGATTATACTATATCTGGATGAAAGGAAAGTAATGATTACTGAATACCTACCGTATCTCAAGTACTGTAGAAAATGTTTGCTATAAATTACCCCTATTTAATCCACTAAGAGCTATGAAATCTCATCCCATTTCACAGATGAGGAAACCGGGAGGTGAGAGCTCTAGGCCCTAATTCCAATGTCATAAAAGCGAGGACATTCTGGGACCTTCCTGGTGGTCTGGGGAGTAAGACTCCGTGCTCCCAATGCAGGGGCACAGGTTAGATCCCTGGTTGGGGAACTAGATCTGCATGCATGCCTCAACTAAGAGTTCGCATGCCACAACTAAGAGTTCACATGCCGTAACTAAGAAGCCTGCATGCCGCAACTACAGATCCCACATGCCACAACAAAAACCTGACACAACCTAAATAAGTAAGTAAATAAATACATAAAATAAATAAATAAATAAATAACTAGGACATTCTCATTTCCTAACCTATGCCGTTTTCACACCTGAGTGCTCATTAGCTAGGATAAGGACATGAACAGCAGGGAGTTGTGCTGATGGTTGAATAATTGTATTCTCCTCTGTTGCTAGTGTGACAGCCATTGGAAATTGTTTGGAAGCTCCAGAGGAGTAGGAAAAGGCCATAACAGCGATAATTAGGACTTGTCCGATGAATGTTGATCCTGGAGTTCTGGGAACCTAGCGATTTCAACTATCCACTTTGGTTCTTTGAATAGATTTATGACATTTTAATTTAAAGATACACAATATGAACAGGCAATGGCAGTCATCATAGAGTAACACAATAAAATATCATTAAATCATCATCAAATAGGTACAGTGCCCAATAGGAGTTAGAAATAGACTGAGCTATGCACAGTTATCAGCACAATGCTACAAAAAGACAGAAGGCAAGATTTGGATGTAAATGAGTGGGTGAACTAGAATACACAAAATATTTCAATAAAATGGAAGTTGATCAGACTGTAAGATTAATAAAAATGTGGAGGAGGAGAGAGTCATGTATGAAGTGAGCACAACCTGCTTAGGGTTTTATTTGTCCTGTCCACATAAAAGGCACCAGAGGAAGATCTTATGCAGCTCAGCAGGCATTCCAGAAAGAGCCCTGTGGGAAAAGGAGAAGGAAAACAATGTGACTGTTCTCTCCTTACCCTTGGTTGCAGATTCCCCAAAGCTTCCTTCCTTGGCATTTTATTGTGCACTAAGTCTCCAGGTATTGGTGGTCTTTACCTCATTACCAGATATATTCTCCTATGTCAGGTATATTCTCCTATGTAGGAGAATTTCTAAACTGTCCAATCCTGATACCCTTGAATGATAAAATTCTATAACTCTTCAGGTGCTTAGTCTATACCCATCAAGGAACTATCTTATTATATTTTGAATCAAGCTCATAGGAAGAGAATGTGCAGGTAACTTCAACTGAGCCTTCTAGAAGGACAAATAGGCTATTTGTTGTTTGGTTTATAATCATCCCCAAGGTTTACGGTTACCATGAGTCCATCTTTACAGATCCCACCAACCCAGAAGTAGTAAAGAATCCAAATTACTGAGGCTACAATTCTGAAGTTCATCCCTTGGAGGACCATGAACTAATAAATGTATGTTATTCAGAGATTTTTGTCTTGGCATCTGTTAAAACATCCCTAGATGGGACCTGAGACACCTTGTTGTTGCATTTCATATTTTTTTCCTCAGAAAAAACAGATAATATTGATAGATGGGACTGATATTCTTAACATCAAGTTTATGATACACTTTTCATAACCTAGGCTTCTCCTCTTCAGCGAGGGAAAGTGTTGTCTAGCATCTGTAAGAACCTTTTAAAAGCCCTTCTAGAAACACTGCATAAAATTTTGTTTGTCTGAATAAACTGGGGACCAAATTTTCTCCTGTCCATCCACCTCACTCTTTTGCTGGAGGAGTTCGCCTGCGTTTCTTGTAGGGACTTCACTCTGGAAGGGGACGGGGTTGACCCACAACCTAGAGCCAAAGAACCAGCCATACAAGGTCTGAGGACCCAGATTATTGACACCACTGAGGAATCCCGTGTTTACTAGACAACATTAGGTTCAGTGCTAATACCTGGATAGCATTGGAAGTATCTTGGATAGAGACACTGAGAAATTAAATTATTGAACATGTTTTCATCAATTGGTGCCTTGTAATTTGTGTCACGTTTGATCAATAGTACCAAAACCCAGAAAAGACTTTGTGTGTAGAAAGGATATAACATTAATTATGGGAACCTTCCCTTGGTGTGTCAGCCAAGATCCAATCAAGAAAAATAATGCTACTCTGAATTTCTAAAACAGAGAGAAATAATGGAGGAAACTATGTCCTCAGCTGATGAGAACTTCAAAAGCCAAATAGGGGACCATAAGGCATGCCGGATATTAGCAACAGAAGAAAGCTTCTACCATCTCAAAAGAAAAAACTCAGAGGCAGTGTTCATTTATTCCAGAGGAAAATGGAGACAGGTGTGTCATCCCATGGGCACTGGAGCCGGGGAGGAAATGTGCCCCTGCTGGAGAAGCTTCTTGATGAAGGGAGAAGATAAACATCCTGGGTTTTTATTTACGAATTTTAAAAATAATATTTTGTTTGTAATTCTTTTAGATTTATAGAAAAAAAATTTTTAAAGGGTACAGAGTGTTCACACATCATCTTCACCAAATTTCCCCTAATGTTAACAAATAGGACCATGGTACTTTACTATTAACTAACCTCCAGACTTCATTTGAATTTCATCTATTCCCCACTAATGTTCTTTTACTGTTCCAGAATCCATTGAAGGATACCATATTGCATTTAGTTTCCACATACTTCTGTTTTCATTTCTAATAGAGCTTTCCAAAGACTGGAATTAGGCAGAGACCAGCTGATAGAGGAGCTGAGGAGCACAGCCTGTAGGAATAAGTGCGCCTGCACTTATAGTAGAGCCGGAGAGGACAAGGTATTGCTGGGAGGACAAATGGGCACAAGATTAGCACACTAAATTATACCCTTTTTATTGAAATATTCTTTGAAGTTTTAGATTGACTGAACTCTTATCACTATATTAAGGTCACACTTGCATGATTAATCATCTGTACAAGAGTCTTCAAAGTTACGTATGCTTGTCCTCAGGTCACAGAACCACTAATAAATAAAATAGTCAGGATTTAAACCCAAGTTGTTTATTTGGCACTTTCCACTTGCTACATTTAAGTTATAAAATCAACAGAGTCATTTCTTAACACTATACCCAAATGCCAAAAGTACATAGGCCGAGCTAAATGCAATACTATTTCACGACTAATCAAAGTTGGGCACATCTCTCCAATTCTTCATTAGATTATTCATCTACAAAATGGGAAGAATTTCATATAATCCTAAAGTTCTTAATTCAAGCAGAGGTAAACCCCATCTAAATCGTTTTGACCTTCTGACAGTGTCCGAAGTCCAGCTAGGAGTTGACTCTGTCACCTCCTTTTCTGCTGGCTAAGTGATTTTGTGTCACGTTCAAACCGAGGGTTAGTTTTGAATGGCACACTTCGGTTGTTCAAGGTGCGTATAACAGAATTCAACCATTTGTCCTCCCCCAAAGAAGGAACACAATTATATACGTGTTACAGGGTCTTGATGCTTGATTTCTATGCAAACTCATGAAAAACATGCTAGCCTCACATTGATTGTCTGCGTTCAAATGCTCAGCTACTGGACCAGAGCCAACAGGGCAGCAAATGCCGGGAAAAGGAGTTTCAGATGTCAGCAGAGCTAAGCAGAAGGGACAGCTTTGTCTGTGGTTAACCACATATTGTATTTTTGCTGTTCTGTATCCATTTTTGTTGAATCCAATAAAGTTTTCATTTTTAGTGACCAAGCTTTGGACTTGTTATGTTTGTTCCCAGCAAACCTCAAATCATTGAAGTCAATCCACACGGCCTGAGAGGCAGGACCTTTTCATGTACAGATTTCTTAAATGGTTAAATGGCCAAGGTAGTGACTTAGAATTTCATAATCATATCTCCCCTCCCCCCAAACCCTCACTTGTAAACATCATGTGGAATAGAGAAAGACCAGTCGGGATGATATCATAATGGATAAGGAGACAAAATTAAATGTGTTCAACTTCCACCTCTGTTTCTTAAGTTTTCATATCCCATGTAAGTCATTTGATGCTCTGTGTCATGAGTGTCAAAAAATATATATTACTGATTCTAGAATACATTGATTGCTACGTTCCTTTTTATTACAATATCTTTTTTGTTTCCAGGTATCTTCAAGCAGTCTAGCATTTCTCTAAGGAGATTAACCTTTACTAGCTGGAATCAGTTGTGATGTTCTTATTTCTTCTGCCAATAATTGGTTTAGTAAAATGCCTATGACACAATTCTCAATGAGAAAAGATGCCAGAGCTTCCTGAGGAATGATTTTATTCAGGACAATCCTGTTTTCTTCCTCTTGGATTTGTCATGTCTGGATGTGACACTTAGAATTGCTGAATCTTCTTGAAACCATATAGTCGGCCAAACCACAATCAACACCGAGTATGACAGTCAAGAAAGATTTGAAAAAAACTGTATCCTCGGTGATACTGTTGGTCTCTTTATTAACAAAAAGTGGGACACATAAGAGTTGGATAAATGAGAACATAAATATTTTTAATCTTTATGTTTTATTCTTTACATCTACATTAATTCAGCACTCTATAATTTGGAATTTCCTGCTGGTTGTGAATGCTAAGATAACAGATGATGCAATGAAAAGAGTCTAGCACAGTGTCTGAAGTATGATGGGTTTTTAGTAAGTCTTTGTTTTCTTTCCTGTTTTCCCTACTGCACATCAGGCAACCCAAGGACAGATCATATTTTCACTGAACCTGACAAAGGGACCCAAAAGTGTGTGTTTGAATAAATGGCCTGAGGATTTATATTGCACAGATGTAAGGAATGAAATATATATTCTGAAGGAGTTTTGCTTCCTCCTGCCAGGGAAAGGGGGACTCCAGTTTCCAGGAGTGACTCTTTATTACATGTGAGGCTTCAATAGCAATATAGAGTGCAAGGACAAGAAATAAAACAAATCTCACAAAATCTCCAAGGGAGGCAATGAAAAAAGAGAAAGGGCACACCAGCCCAAGAAAAATGACAATTCCAGGGCATTTATTATATGCAATTACCTGTTCCCTGCTTACAGACACCACTCTGAGAGCATCTCTGCTTATTCCCACTTACTAATGTCAGAATTGTCCTCTTCTCTTCTTTTGTGAATGACCACTTTTGCCTGGCTGTTAACTTCCATCTCCCTGTTGCTCTGCTATTGGCATTCTATAGGATATCGTGACTGAGATACCTGGCATGACCAGAAGGCTAGTAGATTCACTGTGATTTCCAGTCTCTTTCAGCAATTTGTTCCTCAGCCTTCTGGTGAAGTGACCAACCAAGGTCAATACCTATCACCCTGCTGTGAGTGGAAGCATGTAAAGTTCTGTTTATTTGCCTACTGTCATTGGAAATGGATGTCTGTCTAATCCAGAGGATGGGCCATAATTATTTGCCAGAAACAAGGACCCTCTTGTTCGGGGGACTCTATTTTGTCGATAATTTACTAACTTTGAATGCAGAATTTCCAAGTGTAAAGCACTAGCTTGTGAATAGATAGGTCACAACGTGGCCCAAACAAAACTACAAAGCAACAGGCAGTGTTGTTACTTCCTTTAGCCCTTTGTGTAAGATTATGTGAACAAATTGTTTAACTGTCCCTTTCTCCAATTTGGGAAGTTGAAGAATTTAACTGATGAGACTCTAGATTAGTAAAAACCATCTTGGAAATACCATAAGCAATGATATGGGGCTGCCAAAACATTCTTTTCAGTCCACTTTCCCCAGTATTTTCTGTTGGAGGTGTTTTGAGGATTCTGATATAAGGTCTCAGAAAAAAAGAAAAGTCCTGGTAAGCATGCCTTCCAGTGTTCAACTATTTTTATCTTAATTTTAAATCTGATGCAATGTTTTTGTCTTATCTTGAAAAAATGTTCTGGGAGATTGTTTCGAACTGAGTGATCAACTAAGAAATTTTAGTAATCTAAGTATCTATAATTCCAGTTTGGAACATTTTTCTGGAAAACTTAAAAGAAAAATATTTTGGAGTCTGTAGTAGACAGATTTGGGTAAAAATCCTGGGTCATTAGCTTATTAGCTAAGAGATCTTGAGCAAGACTCAATATTTCAAGCATCCCTATCCCCATTTTCCAGATAAAGAATCTGATTGTCCCAAAATTTTTGTTAAAAGTAGATGACAATGAGATTATCTAGCATTCATAATTAACAGCGGACATTCAATACATATTGTGTATTAAACCCCCTTAAGTTCTTAAGTTCAAGTCAAAAGTTCTTGAAAGACTGGCCAAGGCAATTTTATTTTTATTTTTTTGGAAAGAAGTTAATGGGTAAAAGGATTGGGGGATAGCTTTCTAAGCTAGAGGCTATGGGAATAATAATGATTAAAAGATAGCGAAACTACACATATAATTACCTTCTAATCTATTGAGAATTTATAAATGGTAGAACTGCCTCTTTGGGTAAAAAATTAATTGCCAAGATATGGAAGCAACCTAACTGTCCATCAACAGATGAATGGATAAAGCAGCTGTGGGGTATATATATATATATTTTATATTTAATGGAATACTAGTCAGCCATATAAAAATAAAAATTGGCCATTTGCAACAACATGGATGGGCTTGGAGGGTATTATGCTTAGTTAAATAAATCAGAGAAAGACAAATACTGTAGTTTATCACTAATATGTGTAATATAAAAAATAAAACAAACTAGTCAATATAACAACAATAAAAAAGACTCTCAGAAAGAACAAACTAGTGGTTACCAGTGGAGAGGGGAAGATGGGGGAGGCAAGGTAGGAGTAGCGGATTAAGAGATACAAACTACTATGTATAAATAAGTAAGGTATAAGGATATATTGTACAGCACAGAAAATATAGTCAATATTTTATAATAACTATAAACGGAGTATAATCTGTAAAAATCACTGTTGTGCACCTGAAAATAATATAATACTATAAATCAACTGTACCTCAATTTAAAAAAGTGTTATGCATGAGTGAGTGTCAGTGACTAGCTTTGGAGATGTGTATCTTAGGTGGTAGCTATAGATAGATAGATATTATCATATAGTTTCATGGTATTTCAGAAACTTGTACTTTAAAAGAGTTATCTTTCAATACCCCACCTAGACACTTGCTCATTTATTGTTTATTAAGTATTTATTGTTGTATCTTTTAGAAAGAGAACTGAAATTATATATACCTATATACACAATGAATTCCATTGTAATACTCTAAAAATTAAGTGGTGCTAGTTTTCCTGTTATCCCAGTTCCAATAAACAGCCAGTGACCATACTGAACTGAATAAGCTCCCTCACATACTACTTAGAATAAATAACTTACCAAGTCGATTCTCCTGCCCAAAAAAAGCTGCATCTCTGGCTGACAGTCACCTGAACCCTGCTGTCCTGAGCATTTTTTAAAGACCTCAAGGTATGAGCAGTGATTACTGTTATCTGAAAAATGTATCAAAGCTGAAGCAGACATGTGTTCCCCATGGGGTACTTATCTAAGGAAGCTTCTGATAAAATTGAAGCTTCTATGTAGGTGTGTGTGGACTGGGAGGGGAGTGGGCTTGCATTCTGTGTATGTTTGCGTGACTGTCAAAGTCATTCTGACAAAGCACATATACAAGAATTAATTATGCCTTGAAGGTTGGGGTCCCAGGAACAATGCAGTTCTAAACAAAAATAAAGAGTGATTCTGGGGAAAGACCTATAAAAAAGTGTATTGGGCTCTGTTGAAGACAGTGTAAATAAATGTAATTACTAACTGCCAGGAAAGTATCAGAACAGCTTTGAGTAATTGATAGCCTTTGTTATCTTCTAAAATGAAGAGAGAGGGAGGAAGCATTTAGGAAGATGAACAATGAACGGGTGTGAGAGAGAAGAAAGGTGTGTGCATGGCTAGAGAACCCTGCCAGAGAGAACCCGACGGCACAACAGCACTGCTCCTTTCTTCTTTCTGATCAAGGAGAGATTATGAGAGAGAAATTCTCCTTATTTATCCTTGAAAATCTCACAGTTAGAGAGGCTTTGATTATTATTATTATTCTGTTTTGGGAGTGGGACGTCTATTGAAATAAGGATGGGGGCAAGTTAGAACCTTGAGTTAAAAACAGGATTCCTGATTCTAGATTATTTCTCCTCTTTTACTAATTTTATAAAACATAGGCAGCAAAATGCCTGCTTTGACTCACATTAGTGTTGTTTTGCAAAGAAAATGAAATTATGGATGTGAGTTTCAAGACTGTAAAGTGTTCTTAACACTTTTTTTTTTTTCGGACACTCAAATGTAGACAGCCCATTATTAGGTTGTGGTGAGGAGACCCTCTCTTAGAAAAGAGTTAACATAAACCTTTGTGCAGAAGTGGGCCTTCAAGTACCACAGAAAGATTTTAAATGGGGATTGAAGTTGCCCATTACAGCCTTTCAGATGAATCAAAGACAAGGTCTGGTAATCTTCTTAGGGCACGGTCTGAGGCTCTTTGGAGGGAAGTAGAAGAGAACAAAGAGAAACTGTTTCTCTATGTGAATTATTAAATGACAGATGACAGTAGTACATCACAGGCATTGGAGTAAACAAGCTACATTCATCCCTTGTCTTGATTCAGTAGTTTTGTTTTTTGTTTTTTCCAAACAAATCTAGAAAATACACAAAAGACTTTTACTTCAAGAGATTGAAAGAATGTCTTTTGCCTCTTTGCATTTGGTCTTTATTCAGTGGACAAAGAAGCAGAGGTTTTTTTGTTGTTGTTGTTAGAC
Organism: Aethalodelphis obliquidens; assembly: GCF_003676395.1. Lineage (NCBI taxonomy): Eukaryota > Metazoa > Chordata > Mammalia > Artiodactyla > Delphinidae > Aethalodelphis > Aethalodelphis obliquidens. The sequence goes on along the minus strand of NW_020837964.1, from coordinate 23,967,393 downwards.
TTCATCTCTGTAAAATTATTACTGAAAATTTAAATATCTTAAAAAATATCTAAAGAAACCCACTTTTGTTTTTGTGAATGTATAGATTTTGAGTATCTGTTTCAGTTGCTTAAAAATAGAGACAAAGTTTCCCAAGTTTCCAACAAAAAATAGGCAGCTTGTTTGCCATATCTTCTGTGTAGTAACTATCTAATGGATCAGAAGATGCTCATGACTAATGCACATCCAGAGATTGTCTAAACGCTAAGTTTCAGCCAGATCTTATAACAAAACCTGCCTCCCCAAAGGGGTAATGATTCCAGCAGGAGTGACCTTACCCTCTTCTGAACTTCTCCATGATCTTGTCTGTCTTTCAAGGAACCTCTCATCTTTTATTTGACCCAGAACACAAATAACTATGACTTACTATCCATTTCTGAGATTCATGAGAAAAATAAGGATGAAATAATAAGCATTAATTCAGTATACATTCTTCTTATTCTCTTAATATGTATTCTCTTACTTCTCTTAATTAAGATATACATATTCTCTTAATTGTGATAACTTCTGATAGTTCGATCCCCTTTTTACCCACAGTGGAATCTCAGGATCACAATGTTACACTCACACAAGATCACATAGCTAGTAGGTGTCAGAGTTGAGATCTGGATCTAATTCTATCTTCAACCATAGTAACTATAACAATCATTTCACTTTTCTAGGTTGAGGATGAAGGTCATGTCTTATAGTCAAAGAACATATTATCTATATGCCAGTTCAGCCAGGATGCTTCAGAATAGGAGTGGTACAGGAGAATGAGATTTCCAGACACTAAATCCCACTAAATACCAAGAGAATTGTGAAAGACATATGCACATCTGTGTTTAAGTGCAATACATGTAAATGTGAAAAGGTTGCACCATCCAATTTAATAGAACTAATATATAAATCTCCTCTCATTCAATAGCTTCTTAAATCACTGTTGCCGTTTGCATGTTTGTTTTCGAGTGATTCTTGTCTTGTGTCCTACTTAGGGAAACTCGACGGCATAGTGCAATAAGCACAGGATTTGAAGTACACTTGATTTAAGTTGCAGCAAATCAGTCACCTACTTTATGTGTATTTGTGCATAAATTATTGTATTGCTCTTACATTATTCACCTCATCTTCAAGTGAGAATAATTGCTTCACAGGGTTGTGATGAGAATTACATGGGATAATATATATAAAGTAATCTATACTCAATAAATGTAAGTTTTTTCACACTCCATAAATTATTAGGACAATGGGTATTAATTTTTAAGTATAATATAAAATTCTAGTCTTTTTATTGTCAAGTAATATGTCTCCTCTTCTAGTTTGAAAAATCATGTCTTATATGTCCCCAGGGCCTGTTATAGTAAATACTGCAAGGAGAAATTCAGTTACTGCTGAATACATTTATTAACACTAGACTTTATTCAATAAAGTCTTCAAAGGGAAAAGTTTTGAGATAAAGCCTCTGTTGTTGCCAAAATAATTGTCTCTATTCCACAGTCATTCTTCTCCCACCTACTTAGACAAATCCAAGCTGGGGGTCCTTAGCCAGCTGCTTAGAGTATGTGTATTTTAGCTTCCCAAAATTAAGGGGATTTGCCTTAGCTCAGGTTCCCAGAAGCAGACTCAGAAATGAGGAACATTTAATAAGGAAGTGCTCTAAAGAAAAACAGGGAAAATAGTTAGGGAAATAGGACAAGAGGAAGTGGGGGAGATTTGGCAAGAGGAAGAAGCCATAAAGGGTGAAATTTTAGGACAGTTTCAGCCTCCGTTCAGTACATAGATGAGCTCTGAAGTGTCCAAACTCTAGGGAAGGAAACTGGGCTTTCCTATTCCTGAACTAGTCCATCCTTGACTTTGAGTTGTCCCTGTTTGGTTTGAACTGTAAACAACCAGACAATTCTAATTTCTGTACTTTCAGGAAAAAGCAGCTCCAGTAACCAAAGGCTGTCCTGTAAGAAAGTTGCAGGTACAAGACAGAAGACACACAGATGGCAGATGGGCACACAGAACAGGTAAGAAGGCTTGGGGTGGGAGTGCGGGGGGGAGTTTGGGCAGAGCAACTGACGAAGTCCACCACTGGCCCCCAAACAGACGCGAATCCATTTTGGTGCCTATCTTATGTTTATCTATGGAAATTTCATCACCACAGAGTCTTAGACAAAGTCTAAAAATAATGATTTTGGTTTTCTTCTAAAACTCATCCTTTCAAGGGAGAGAAGACCAAACCATAAAAACAAGGGAAACTTCGGTGCAGAAGTGCAGGGAGCTTTTGAAAGTTATCAGACCAGAACCATCCATCTGTTCAGTCATACAAATTAATATTGTCTTCACCTGCTCAGTCCCTGACTGGTTCATATAGCAACAATACTAAACAAAATTCACATAGGTCTTGTTGGTTTACAAAGTATTTTTCCCCTTTATTGTCCTAATTGAGCTTTTCTCACAGCCCTTAGAATCTGTCAAGTTAGGTATCAGTGCTTAGGTTTTGCAGAGAAAGGTCAGAGAGGTGATGTGATTTACTCAAGGTTACTCCCTAATAAAGTGGCAGAATTGGGTCTTATATTTATTATTTTGTCTTCAAATCTAATCTTCCTTCCTTACATATATAAGCAAGCATGAACTTCAGTTCTAGACACTAGGTATCCATCAAAATTTATATATTTTTATATTCTACAGCAATATTTTGCAGCTCTGAAGCTAGTCCCTATGGGCTAGTAGGATAACCTCAACAAAAAAGAAATAACCTCAGTATTATACATTCTTCCACGTCCTCAGTATTTCCTGTCTCCAAACATTTGTCAGCTTCAGGTGTCAGCTGGTCAGTCAGCTCTGTGATGGCAAAGTCTTGATTGGACTTTTTTGTTGACTTTTGAAACCCACTACCTAGCTCCGTGCCAGGCACAGGACAGGTGCTCCCTAGGAAGTTGCTGTTGAATGAAGCAGTAGATTAGACTCATAGCAGAAAGGCAATAAAGTTAGCTTTCATTCCTCTCCTTATTTCCAAGATGCAAGCTTGTTCCAGTGTCAGTCTCATATTTATCAATGGAAATTCCACAACCGAAAGTCCACCTCAGGTGATGAGTCTTCCACTCCAAATGTCACTTCCCAAAGTCACTTTCCTTTGTTTGATGAGCACCTCGTATCCCTTCTCCTAACAAGTCTCCACACAACTCAAACGAGAGAAAACAAGTACTTTGTTGAGTAGTTTTCTTAATAGAGCTATTCTTTAAAAAAAAAAATATTTTTATATTGGGATATAGCAGATTAACAATATTGCAGCTATACATATACGTGTATCCATTCTCCTCCAGACTCCCCTCCCATCCAGGCTGTCACATAACATTGAGCAGAGTTCCCTGTGCTATACAGTAGGTCCTCATTGGTTACCCTTTTTAAATATAGCAGTGTGTACATGTCAATCCCAAACTCCCTAACTATCCTTTCCCTCCACCCTTCCCCCCCTAGTAAGCATAAGTGCGTTCTCTATGTCTGTGAATCCGTTTCTGTTTTGTAAATACGTTCATTTGTATCATTTCTTATTAGACTTCGCATATAAGCGATATCATACACTATTTCTCTTTCTCTGACTTACTTCATTCAGTATGACAATCTCTAGGTCCATCCATGTTGCTGCAAATGGCATTATTTCATTCTTTTTTATGGCTGAGTAACATTCCATTGTATATATGTTCCACATCTTCTTTATCCATTCCTCTGTCGATGAGCATTTAGGTTGCTTCCATGTCTTGGCTATTGTAAACAGTGCTGCAATGAACACTGGGGTGCATGTATCCTTTCAGACCATGTTTTTCTCTGGATATATGCCTAGGAATGGCGTTGCAGGGTCATATGGTAGCTCTATTTTTAGTTTTTTAAGGAACCTCCATACTGTTCTCCATTGTGGCTGTATCAATTTACATTCCCACCAACAGTGTAGGAGGCTTCCCTTCTAATAGAGCTGTTCTTTATCCATCTCTCTTCTTACTGACAGAGGGTAGGGTCAGGAGTTAGAAAAACAGCAACTAAAAATGGGATTGTCTGTGATTGGAACGGCCATCAGCCAGGCATAGGATAAGGCTCAGGTCTGTTACATGCATGATAATAGATGACCTACTATTTATTACAACTATCTAGCAGAGTGGCTGGCACAAAGCTGACTCCAAGAAAAGCCTTCTTATAGAGAAGAATATATTTTAAAGGGAAAAAATATATACACATATAATCTTGATAAAATTTGCTGTAAATAAATAGAAAGGGTAGGTATTTTATTGTCAAGTCATCCAAGGATGGTTTCATACTCTTTTCCTATCTAAGCTGCACTTCAAAAGTGTAGTCAATATTAGGCAGTAAGAGAGGTATGGAATGGCATCTCTTCAAGAGGGAGCTGCATGAACAAAGATATTGGGAACCTTTAAAAGGTGATGATGACTGAGCTGAGTCTAAAAGAGATAAGCTGAATTAGCTGGTAAGTAAAGGTAGAAATTTGAGAGGGAAGATCAAGCATAATGGTGTGGAGGTATGAAAAGGCAAGGTGTATAGTTTGTTAGTAATAAAGTTTAGATTAGGAGGACAAGCTGTGGCTGGAGTTAAGAGAGAGGAACTTAGGTGCCAAGTCCGGCAGAGTTTGCAAACCATGGGAAAGAGCTTGTTCCTTGACTTGGGTGGTGTGGAACACTGTATTGAATAAACAGATTTTCAGAAGGCTTGTTGGCCATGGGAATGTTAATATACCAAGTCATAAATGCACACACAAACACACACACAAAATCTCTGACCAGTGATTTCAGGATTTTCTAGTCTTATTGAAGTGCAAATCATTTCAATATTGATTTACTTCTTAGGGAAAAATAAGACATGCTAAAGAACTTGAGATAATGCAAAATGCAATTGTTTTGGATGTTCACAGGAATATGAGGAGGCAAAGAGCGTGCAAAATGGAGAGATGTGAAAAGTGAGGTGTGGTTGAGGTCTGGTTAAAATTTTCCTGTGACTGAAAGTGATGATAGGTGAGCTGGCACAGCACATGGGATAATGTGTATCTAAAAAGGAATTTTATCACTTCTTGAAAGAGGATGTGTTTCTGAGGCAGGAGGGGAGATAATCAGCAATTTGAATGGAAGGGTGATAGAAGTTCAGATTTGAGTTATAGAAGGTACTCCCACCTGCCCCCTGCCAAACAGTCTGGAGAATGGGTAGCCTGGTAACTAACTTCAGGCAAGAAGTCCAGTAAAGTAAGCCTTTAAAATAATCCAGATAAAAATAATTCGTTCTGAATTGAAAGAGGTGAGCAGGAATGGGGAATATAGTGCTATTGAAAAAGAATGTGAGAGGGACTTCCCTGGCGGTCCAGTGGTTAAGACTCTGCTTTCACTGCAGAGCACCCAGGTTCGATCCCTGGTCGGGGCACTAAGATCCCACATGCCACGCAGCACAGCCAAAAAAAAAAAAAAGTGAGAGAGAGAGAATATGAGAATAAGCCTCAAATTTGTAGCTAGATTACCTGAAGAAAACAAAACACTAATTCGAAAAGATACATGCCCTCCAATGTTCATTGCAGCACTATTTACAATAGCCAAGATATGGAAGCAACCTAAGTTTCCATTAATAGATGAATGAATAAAGAAGATCTGGCACATATATACATTGAAATCTTAGCCCTAAAAAAATGAAATCTTGCCATTGGTGACAACATGGACGGATCTAGAGAGTATTATGCTAAGTGAAGTAAGTCAAACAGAGAAAGACATATACTGTAGGATCTCACCCTATATGTGGAATCTGAAAGCAAAACAAACAAACAAAACAAAATAAAAGAAGACTCAGAGATACAGAGAACAAATGGGTGGTTGTCAGAGGAGAAGGAGGTTGGGGGGCAAAATAGGTGAAGGTGATTAAGAGGTACAAACCTCCGGTTATAAAATAAATAAGTCACAGGCATGTAATATGCTGTGTAAGGAATATGGTCAGTAATATTGTAGTAACTTTATATGGGGATAGATTGTTACTAGACTTATCCTAGTGATCATTTCATAATGTATTAAAATGTCAAATTAATGTGTGGTACACGTGAAACATACATAATATTGTAGGTCAACTATATTTCAATCCAAAACCATGTAGCTAGAATGCCTACGTGGCACTCATTAGCAAGATGAATAAAGGCAGGATCCTCTAAGTTTTTAAGATATACTAGGGTTTATGGTTCATTTCGTTGCTGTTGTTTGTGTCGGGCTGGGAATTCCCTGGCAGTCCCGTGGTTAGGACTCCACACTTCCAATGCTGGGACCCAGGTTCAATCCCTGGTAGGGGAACTAAGATCCCAAAAGTGGCACAGTGCAGCCAAAAAAAAAAAAAAAATTGTGTCAGACTAAGGGACCAGTATTTAGACCTTGCCTTAATCCAGCTACTGTTCCTCCCTCTGAAATCCCCAAGGGAGAGATATCCTAATGGGAAGCATGGTACCATATTCTTAATATTACTGAGAAGATGCTTACTGCAGAACTCTGGCAAATGGGGATGAGGATAGTTTGGACTTGAGGCGGAAGGTGGGTTACCATTTCCCTGAATTAAAAGCTAGAGTTAACCTTGATTCTCTGCAGACCTTGAGGTGACTGCATAGACAGTGCACAGGCTGGAGGAAGACAGGAAGGAGTAGAAATGATGTGGAGGTTTCATAGCTGTGTCTGATCTAAGGCAGTACAGGTGAGAGAAGCTCCAGGTAAAGCCACACTGGGTGAACTTAAAAACAACAAAAACTTACTATCATCAATTGTAAATACACATAAAACCAGAGAGAATAGCATGAAGAATCCCAGTGTACTTATCATGGAGTTCAGCAATTATCAAAATAAGGTAAATAATGTTTCATCTATGCACCAAGCCCTAAATAATTATTATAATGAAGATCCAGGACATCCTGTCAGTGCATCTGTAAGCTCTTCTGTTTTTATATCTAGGAGATAACATTCCCCTTGCCCCCATTTTAGTAAGATTTTAATCTCTTAGAATTTTGATCCAAACGGAATAGCCTGGTTCTTAGGACAAGGGTGGGATGTGGGTATAACTTTCTCTTTCTCTCACCTACATACACATGGGACATACAGTAACACATTATCCATGGGACTTGCTGTTTTAGCGTCACCTGAAAGAACTTTAAATCAGTACCCAAGTGTCACCTTCAAGTTGTAATGCTGCAAAGAAAAGAAACCCAGGAATTTAAATGAAAAAACTTTTTTTCAGAATAATATATAGGGATTTACATAGCAGTATTTTACAGGAGTGAAAAATTAACCTCAGTATATTGCCTTAAAATTCAAAACAAAACAAAACAAATTTTCAGTTCTCAATCCTGTTAAGTTTTCTTAAGTCCAATATCACAATCAGGGTATTGCCTTTCTCACAGCTAAAGAATTAAAGTGGATGAGGACTATAGGGGCCAGTGGGGAGACTGGCAGTGAAGTGAAATCCAGCGCTTAAATATCAGGCTTTTAAATCCTATTTTATTGATGATGGAGTGGATTTAGGCAGAGAGCAACCCCAAATATCATACCTATAAGTCTATTTATGAACAATTGAAACAGCTCTGAGATGTAATAGACATTCATTATTTTGGCAATTCTCATAATCATTATTACAGCGATAATATTTCTCACAGATTTGTAGTGCATTATAATGTTTTTTTCATATTTTAAAATAAATCATTCGTGACATTAAATAATGACCAAATGAATATCTGCAGCCTCATTACAAAGTTAGAATTTTCAATATTTTAAATAGGGACTGGTTGTATTTTAGTCATATTGTGACATTTAGTCATATTTTAGTCATTTAGTCATATATTTTAGTCATACATATCACAGTGTATTTTTTCGGGACTTTAATAACAATGTGGGACAAACCTATTCTCCTTGATATCAGCAAGAGTAGATTAACCTTTCTAAGTAAAACAGTCATTACTGAGAACTTCCGTGTGCCATCTCACTTAATCCTCACTCATCTCCATGAGGTGAATTTTAATATCTACTTGTAGAGGTAAAACACTGGCCAAGTTGTATAATATCACATAGTGAGTCCTGACTTTACATCTCAATTGAATTTTCTCTCTTTCTCTGAGTTTGTGCTTCCTTTTGTATATCAGCATCTTCCACATGCCATTTTTTTAGAGGAATAATCATCCCTTTTTGCCTTAATAAATCCTAGTCATCCTTCAGGTATGGATTAACTTCCATATCACTTCTTTTGGGAATACTTCCTGGCTTCCCTTCTCCCAGGCTGTTAGGTACAAACTTCTCATGCTTTCATAGTCTTAGTAATTTTATCTGTAAATGTTCATATTAAATAGTAAAACTCTTACAATTCTCTTCTAATTAACCAAAATGTTGGTTTAATCAACACAGTACATTTTCTGGGTAAAAATACAGATACACAGCCAACAGGCTCCTCTAAGATGCCTTGACACTTGCTGCTACCATTTGCATTGTTTGTTTATTTGAATATGTTGTGTTTGTTTCCAACCCTATTTTTACATTTGTATTTTTCATTGCAATTATTAATTGTATTTCATTGTGTTTTTGTAATACTTAATTAGAGTGTAGAAAGGAAGAATTGTTGCATTTATGAAAACAAGATGGGATATTTCATAAACACACAATAAAGAATGTAGCAAAAAAAAAAATGTGCCTACTTTATGTGAGCAAAAGCAATACAAGAGTGGGATAAATTCCAAATGGATGCTGTACTTATTTTATAAGTGTAAGTTCTCATATCTCTTTGCTAAAATTAAAATCAGAAATTGGACAGGATTCATTAGATGTGAGAATCATGCAATAAAGGCAAGTTTGAAGTCTAATCAGTATGCATATATTCCAAGAAAAACTATTTTCCTTACATTGAAAGAATGATGTGTAAATTTATATGTCTACATTAAGTTTTTTTAAGTTTTGAATACTCATTTTGATTCCCAGTTTAACCTTGTTCTTAGTTGTGCTGGTCATATCATCAAAGTTCAACAATGGAACACTAAGATTATTCAATTCATGAGAGTTTAGTGAAAGGACATTTGCAGAAGTGTGAGCCAGTTTAAGGAAACTAACAGTGGTTAATGAAACATCTAACTTCTGGCAGCCAGATGACAGTCCCACTTTCAGACCTAAAAAAGAAAAGGATGAAGTTGTGTTACTAGAACCAGGCACGATCTGGAACCTTGAAAGACAAGTTTCTTAGAAGGAACTGTGGCAGTACGTAAAGGAATCCAGCCCTTTCCAGAACCACAGCCATAAAGAAAACAGATGAGAAAGAAGTATCCTGACTTCTCTTTCTTCTGGCTGTCCTTTCTCTGGCTGGTGCCTCCCATTGGCCCAAATTCATCTGGTATCCAAAGGAGCCTGGATGATGGAGTCCAACAGTTTTCAGCCTCCCAGGATTCATAGCAAGGCAGAAGGGGATGAAAATGGATGTGGACATATCAACCCACTGACCAAGAAGCAGATCCTGTCAGGATGGGCAAATTGGTTTCCACAAACTTCACTTACCATTTACCTTCCGTTTTAGACTGTAAGCTCTGTAAAAGGAAAAGCATGCCCATTTTGTTACATTCTGTAGTCATCAGTTAGTAACTACCTGCCATGGTGTGGACAGTCAATGTTAGTTGACTTACTGATGATTTAGAAGAAAGAGAAGTTCAACTTTAACCCTGAATTGACTTAAATGCAAGATCACTGTATGAGATGGTGACAGGCACTGGCTTAAGAGGTTGAATTTTGCCCATCCGTTTAGTTTCCACAAACATTGAAAGAATGGTCTGCTAGATTTGGTTCTGATTACTGTAGCAGCATGTGCTACATGAAACCAGTTACCCAGATAGGAGAGGCCACATAGCCAAGGCTCTCAGCCGTGTGGTCCCTTCAGTAGAAACGTTAACTTAATTAGTTCTCAAGACAACACTACATCTTTTATTGTTCACCATTATTTTTCTTTCCTCTTCTACAACCTTATGCTAATTTATTTCACCATGTTCACAAAATAGCTCCAAAAAGTAAATTATATACTCTCACCATGCAGTTGATTTATAATGCTTTCCTAGAAGAAAACAACTCATGTAAAACTCTGAGAATTAGGTATTCCTCTGTTGTTTCTCTCAGTTTATTTGATTTTCTTCCTTTTATAATAGCACTTTGTTTTTTCGCATACATATCTTTGTAAGCATTAAGACCTAGAAAAGTGTTTTTATGCCTTAGATGAGGTAGAAAGTTAACAAACCTAATAAATATGCTGGAAAAATATAGGACAGGTTGGGAAATAGGTCTTAGTAGATGTGAACTGTTAGATCTTAAAGATACATTACACATTTCTTGCCCAAGTCCATTACTTTACAGTAAAGTTGCTGAGGACCAAACAGGAGAATTATATTGCATATGATAACGCAGAACCAGTATAGAAAATTCACTCTCTCTCTGGCATGTTACATGGACAGAATTTCAAGATTCTTCCTTTCTATCTGGGTTCCTCCATTTCCAGATGCAACTCTCAGAACATTAACAAAGGTACTGGGATGTTTGACGACATGTTATCTTACTATAATGTGGAAATTTGAAACCAGTTCGTTTCAGTCTCAGGTGATTGTAAGCATCTCTTTCTATATTATATTTCACTTCATATCTCATACTATTTGTGTACCCTTTATAGTTTCCCCAGGAAATTGAGTTACCAGAAAGCAGGGTTTATGTTTTAAACATTTCTATCGCCTCCACGGTGGGCAAAGTACTTAATACAGGGTGCCGAACACATAGCATTTTGTGGAGAAAACAAACCACGATAAAACATATATCCCAAGTCCTTACCCAAGGATCTTGTCACTAGACTTTTTCACTGACTTTGTTTTGAGCACCTTTCTACAAACCAAATGCTGTTTCACACTACATATTAGAGGGAAGATATGTAAAGAAAATATGAAATAATTTTGTTTCCATTACTTACGCTGTGCATTATTAAATGAGGAAAATGTTAAAACAATTAACATGTGGAAGCCAAAACCTCAGTAACATTAGGCTCAAGTGCTCTTTCCACAAAATTAAATAAATCAAAATAGTCATGACTTCTTTACGGTTCCAAAGATTAGATCAGGGAGTTCTGACTTTCCTTTGTTCCTCCACATTATGTTCAGAGCTACAGAAACATGTGTTTACAAATTGTTCTTTTGTATTTTCTACTTATCTAAACCCCCCAGATGGGAGTTTGAGAACAGAATCACAGGAAACCAACTTACTCTGACAGTTAAGCATGCAACTGAGCAGGACCTCAGTAGCTTGAAAGGGAAGACCCTTGAATGCACCAGGGGAAGCATAGGCTGTTGCTATCACTGGTAACAGCCCTGGCGAAGTGGATCAAAGAGCAGGGGAGACATAAGCAGACACCTGCACCACAAGATGGGGGCTGGTGAAGGGTGTGGGAAGTAAAGAGCACTGGACATGCCTGAATCCAGAGAGTCAGTGTTTGTCATTGTGGCGATGAATGGGGGCGAGTAGGGGTTGGTTGTCATAGACGTGAGAAACCAAGCTTCTCTATCTGAAACTATAAAAGTATCAAAGTTCTTAACTGTGTCATTAGATTCTGGGCGATGGCCTTTATGAAACATTCAGTTTTCCTACATTGTCACCACTCTTTCACCAACTCTTCACTTAGCATTATTATGCATTTCTCTCTCGACCAAACCTCTAGCAAAAACTAATCTTTCTATGTCTATAGATTTGCTTTCTCTGGGAATTTTGTATACGTGTAATTATGCAATATGTAGTCTTATTTGTCTGGTTTCTTTCACTTAACACAGTGTTTTTAAAGTTCATCATGTTGTAGCATGTATCAGAACATTATTCCTTTTTTTTTTGGCTCAATAATATTCTCTTGTATGGATATACCACATTTATTGATGCATTGGTCCGTTGATGAATATTTGGGTTGTTTCTGCTTTTTGGCTATTATGAATAATGCTTTTATAAACATTTGAGTACAAAAGTTTATGTAGATGTATGTTTTGCATTTTCTTGGGTATATACCTAAGAGTGGAATTGCCGAGTTTTAAGGTAACTCTTCACCTAGCATTTTTAGGTTTCCCAAATGGATATATCATTATAAAAGTCCACCAGCATTGTATGAGCGTTCCACTCCTCCATGTCCTTGCCAACCTATGTTATCGATCTCATTTTATGTCTTAGTAACTCTTGAGTTGACTGATCTTTTGTTAAATGTCCCAGATACAAGTCCCTTCCTACAGCAGTCCCAAACCTTTTTGGCACCAGAGACCGGTTTCGTGGAAGACAATTTTTCCATGGACTGAGTGGGGGGGAAGTAGTTTTGGGATGATTCAAGGGCATTACATTTATTGTGCACTTTATTTCTGTTGTTATTACATCGTAATACATAATGAAATTATTATACAACTCACTCAGTGGGAGTCCTGAGCTTGTTTTCCTGCAACTAGATGGTCCTATCTGGGAGTGAAGGGAGACAGTGACACCCGAAGTGTGTTGCTTATGTCCGGTCTACTCTGTAAGATGCAGCTTAATTGTCACTTGCCACTCACTGATATGGTTTTGTTATGAGTCTGTAAGCAATTGATTTATTATGGTCTCTGTGAAGTCAAACCTCTCTGCTAATGATAATCTGTATTTGCAGCCGCTCCCTAGCACTAGCATCACTGCCTCAGCTCCACTTCAGATCATCAGGCATTAGATTCTCATAAGGAGTGCGCAGGCGGTAACATGAGTGATGGGGAGCGGCTGTAAAAAAGATGAAGCTTCACTTGCTTGCCTGCCGCTCACCTCCTGCTGTGCAGCCCAGTTCCTAACAGGCCACAGACTGCTACTGGTCCATGGCCTAGGAGTTGGGGACCCCTGCCTTACTAGATATATGATTTACAAACATTTCATCCCATTCTGTGGGTTGTCTTACCACTTTCTTGGTGGTGTCCTTTGAAGTCCAAAAGTTTTTAATTTTGATAATATCCAGTTTCTTTTTCTTGATTTCTTTTTCTGCTTGTAATTTAATGTCATATATAAGGAAACTCTGCCTAATCCAAATACTTAAAAATGTGTGCTTATATTTTCTTCTAAGAGTTTTATAGTTTTAGGTCTTATATTCAAGTCTGTTATCAATTTTGATGAAATTTTCGCATATTATTTTAGGTAGGAGTCCAACTTCGCTTTTTTGCATGTGGTCATCCAGTTTTCCCAGCACCATTTATTGAAAAGACAAATCTTTCCCCCATTGGATCTCTTGGTCCCTTATTAAAAATCAGTTAACCATAAATGTTATGGTTTATTTCTGGACTATCAAATTTATTTAATCTATATGTATATCCTAATGTTGGTACCAGACTGCCTTGATTACTGCAGCTTTGTATTAAGTTTTAAAATTGAGGAGTAAGAGTCCTCCAACTTTGTTCTTCTTTGCAAAATTGTTTTGCCTATTCTGGATTTCTTTCAGTTCCATATGACTATAAGAATCAGCTTGTCAATTTCTATAAAAATAATCCAGCTGAGATTTTGATAGGTATTGTAGTCAACCTATAGAAAAACTTGAAAAGTATTGTCATCCTAACAAAATTAGTTGTTACAGTCCATAAACATGGGATGTCTTCCTATTTATTTAGGTCTACTATTTTTTTAAGTCTTCTTTAAGGGTTTTAGTAGATATCCTTTATCAGATCAATTAAGTCTCCTATTCCTTTCAAATACTAATATGGTAATTATTAATATCAATATGGTAATATTACATTGGTTATGTTTGTTAAACAAAACTTGCATCTCTGGGATCAACTCACAAATTTGTACATAACAACTAACACTTTTTTATGATGCTTGATTTGTTTTGCTAGTGTTTTGTTTAAAACTTTGGAGTTTGTATTCATATGAGTTGTTGTCTGTGGTTTCCTTGTGACATTTTTGTCTAGTTTCAAATCAGGGAAATCCTGGCCTGATAGAAAGTGTTTGGGAAGTGTTTCCTCCTTTTCTGTTGTTTTGTTTTGTTTTGTTTTTTTCCTGTTCTGCTTTTTGAAAGAGTTTGTGAGGAATTGATGTTAATTTTTCTTTGAAAGTTTGGTAGAATCACCAGTAAAGCCATCTGTTTCTGGGCTTTTCTTTGCGGGTAGAGTTTTTCTTTAATTACTAATTCCATCTCTTTGTCTGTTATAAGCTTGTTCAGATTTTACAATTTCTTCTTGAATTCATTTTGATAGTTTGTGTCTTTCTAGGAATTTGTCCATAAATAATCATCCAGGTTATTTATTTTGTTGTCATGTAATTGTTTATACCATTCACTTATAATCGTTTATTGTTCTGTAAGGTTGACAATGTTGTCCCCTTTTCCTTTCCAGATTTTAATAATTTGTCTTCTCTCTTTTTTCTTGGTCAGTCTAGCTAAAGTCTGACACTTTTCTTAAACATTTTAAAAAAAACAACTCTTGGTTTTGTGGATTTTCTCTATTTTTTTCTATTCTCTATTTCATTGACTTCAGGACTTATTTTTATTTTTTCCTTCATTATGCTTGTTTGCATTTAGTTTGCTCTTCTTTGTCTAGTTTCTTCGGTGGGAGGTGACACTATTTATTTTAGGTCTTTGTTTTTTAATATGGTTGTTGTGTTTACAGATACATTTTCCTCTAACCACCCCTTCAGCTGCATCCCATAAGTTTGGGTATGTTATATGCCATATTCATCCATCTGAAAATGTTTTCTAATTTATCTTATTATTTCTTCTTTGACCCACTGATTATTTAGGAGTGTTTTTTAAATTTCTACAAATTTGTGAATTTCCCAAACTTTCTTCTCATATTGACAATTCCATTTCCTTTCAGTCAGAGAATTCAATCATTTTAAAACACTGATGCTTGTTTTATGGCCTAACATATGGTCTATCTTAGATAATGTTCTTTTTGCTTTGTGCACTTGAAAAGAATGTATATTCTGCTTTCATTGGGTTGAATATTCTTTGAGTATCTGTTATGCCTAGTTGTTTCATATGGTGTTCAAGTCTTTTATATCTCTGTTGACTTCTCTCTGGTTGTTCTATATTTTATTGAAAGTGGAGTATTAAGGTGTCCAGCTACAACTTTTAAATTGCCTATTTCTATCTTTAATTCTATCAGGTTTTTTTCATGTATTTTGACACTCTATTCGTAGGTGTATTCATTTATGATCATAAGTATAATGATGGATTGACCCTTTTTATGATAAAACATACTTTTTCATCTCTGTCATGTTTTTTATCTTAAAATCTGTTTTATCTGATATTGCTATAGCCATTCCATCTCTCTTTTGATTTGTTTACATGTTATATATTTTTCCCATTTGTGTATCTATCAACACATTCATATTTTTTAATCTGCAGTATGTCTTTTATAGAAAAGAGAACCCTCATACACTGTGGATGGGAATGTAGGTTCAGCTGCTGTGGATGGCAATGTGGAGATTATTCAAAAAATTAAGAAAAGAACTACTATATGATCCAGCTATCTCACTTCTGGCTAGTTATCCAGAGAATATAAACGCACTAATCTGAAAAGATATCTGCACCCCTATGTTCATTGTGGCATCATTTACAATAGCCAAGATATGGAAACAACCTAAGTGCCCATCAACACATAAATGGTAAAGAAGTTGTGATATTTATGTACAATAGAATATACTTAACCATGAAAAGAGATAAAACCTTGCTACTTACAACAACATGGATGGACCTGGAGGGAAAATACTAAGTGAAAATAAGTCATATGAAGAAAGACATACTATATGATTTCACTCATATGTGGAATATAAAAAGCTACCAAACAAACAAACAATCAAAAACAAAGTAAATGAACAAGCCAACCAAAAAGAAACACATAGATAAAGAGAACACAGTCAGGGCTACCAGAGGGGAAGAAGCGGGGGGAGGGTGAGGGTGAAATGGGTAAAGGGGGTCAACAGTATGATGATGGATGGAAAACAAACTTCTGGTGGTGAGCACATTGCAGTGTGTACAGAAATAGGAATACAATGTACACATGAAACATACAAGGAGCACAATTTCTGGCTGATATGGTAAGAGTATGTTTAGTTTTGTAAGAAAGTCCCAAACTGTCTTCCAAAGTATCTAAATAATTTTGCATTCCCACTAGCAATATATGAGAATACCTGTTGCTTCACATCCTCACCAACATTTGCTGTTGTCAGTGTTCCAGATTTTGGCCATTTTAATAGATACGTAGTGATATCTTATTTTTCTTTTAATTTGCATTTCCCTGATGACATATAATGTGGAGCATCTTTTCATGTTCTTATTTCCCACTCTTTTCATTTTGTAATTGTTTTTTCTCTTTGTTTTTCATATTGTATGATTTCTACTTATCTTCAAGCTTAGCAGCCTTTCTTCTGCCAGTTCAAATCTACTATTGAACCCCTCAAGTAATTCATATTTTTTAATCTGCAGTATGTCTTTTATAGAAAAGAGAACCCTCATACACATGTGGATGGGAAGCCCCAGAGGATTCTTAACCACTGCGCCACCAGGGAAGCCCAAGTATTACCATTTTATTAAAAATAATAATATGGAGAAAGGGAAATGGTACATGGATTTTCATACTACATTAGGAGATCTCTAAGATCAATGGCACTATAATTTCATTGCAACGTAAAAGAAGTTTTATTTATTTATTTATTTTTAATGTGAAAATAAGTATAGGTTAGAACCCAATTGCTAAAGTCCAAGACTTCTTGGTAAGAACTTTACTTTGAAGAGAAGAGGAGCCCCTGAGGATTTTTTTTTTTTTTTTTAAATTAGGGGAAGGATAATACAGGAGAACGGCAAAAGTCAAATAAAAAAAGGAAATTCTTGGGCTTCCCTGGTGGTGCAGTGGTTGAGAGTCCGCCTGCCGATGCAGGGGACATGGGTTCGTGCCCCGGTCCGGGAATATCCCACATGCTGCGGAGCGGCTGGGCCTGTGAGCCATGGCCGCTGAGCCTGCGCGTCTGGAGCCTGTGCTCCGCCACGGGAGAGGCCACAGCAGTGAGAGGCCCGCATACCACAAAAAAAAAAAAAAAAAAAAAAAGGAAATTCTTCAACATATTTTTTTTGGTTAAAAAATAAAGAGCTAGGGGTCTTGCAGAATCAGGGAAACTGAAATAAAAAATAAACACAAACAGAAATTTATTATTGATTATTTTAACCTGAGTATTCTCAGGGGCCTTGAATCTTCCTTTTATATATATATATATATATATTTTTTTTTTTTAAAGGAAGTGAGAAGTGAAGGGAGGGTTGGAGGGAAAAATAAAGATTGAAGAAAGGGAAGAAAGAAAGCGAGAGAAAGCAGGAATGGTGATTTTATTCTACCTAGGATTCTACGTAGGATACATAGGACTCACAGAAAGAAACAAAATAGTTTATTTTTTAAAACCCTACTTTTATTCATTCATTTCTGCAGCACTGTTTCTTAGAGGTAGTGCAGCATAGCAGTTGCAGGGTGACGGCAGAGTCAGACAAACCAGCTGGAATCCTTTCCTCGTTTATAAATTAGTTAATACCTAAATTCAGGCAAATTGCTGTACTTCTGTCATCCTCCCCCCTACACACACACACACACACACACACACCCCAATTTGACTTTAAAAGTGCTATAAAGAGGTAGAGTTTGTGGATAAATGGATTCAGAGAGGTTTATAAAAAAAAAAAAATGACCTAAGGATAAAATAAGATTAATATTCAGGGAATACACAAGTCTCCACAGCAGAATATTATTTTATGTTTATTGTTTATTGTCTGTCTCCTTCATAATACTGTAAGTACCTGGAGAGCTGATGTTATGGCTCTTTTGTTCAGTGATGTTATCCAGTTGTCTAGAACAGTGGCTGCCAGGAATGAATGAATGAATGGATAGACGGATGGATAAAGGGAACATAGATTGAAATCTCATAACCTTTTTGCTCCATTACTACGCTTAAAATCTACAATGACAGTTTTGTGATATTAAAGTGTACATTAGTTTGTTTCAATAATTATAAAGACTCCAATTTCTATTTTGCTACCAGAAGGGAAGGAGGCATGACTAAGGAAAATGCTCTCCAGCTACGCCATGAGATGATTTGATTTGGATTCCATGTGAATCTCGATTCTCCTTTGCCCACTGACCTCTGAATTGTCCTCTTCTCTATTTAAGAGCTGGATAATTACCCTCTCATATTACCAATATAAGCTTATTGTTTATCTGCAGCAGCAAGACAGTGGCTTATCTGATGAGTTCAAAAGAGCTCTCCCTGAAATGAGCCACATTTTGTATTGGGCCATGTATGTAACAAACATGGTGCCCTATGAGGCCCAAATGAAGTCTTTTCAAATCACTGCTACTGATTCATGGGGGAAAGCCAATTTGGATACCCTTAAGCGAAGGTATTGAAGGTGGAGAAACAGAGCTAGGGTCTCTCTGAGATGTGGCACATATTGCCAAGGGCCCATCTGAAAGAGAGATTAAATTAGGCTCTCTTTGGAGGAAATTAGGATTCTTAAAGACTCTAAATATGGCAGGATATTAGGAGTGAGGTCTAATCTTAAACCCAATTTAAGAGAACATTAGCCTGCATCCCTTGAGTTCATGTCTCCAAATGTGAAGCAAATTTTCCACTAATGAAGGCAAAAAGGCTTCAAGCAGAAGCCATTTCAAGTCTGCAGGCGGAAGACAGAGGGTGCCTTTCCTGGATCCACCAGGGAGATTTTTGTATGCAACATTATTCCCAGGCCTGCTTGACAGCCATCTGCATGGGACATTTAATAGACCCTGCAGTAGGAAATACAGGAGGGAATGCAAATCACATTATTGAAGGCTCTGTGCTTTGTCAAGATTTGGAAAATGTCAAGGTGTTTTCTTTTCTTCATAATGCTGATGTGTTCTTAATTGAGGCAGTGGATGAAAGAAAGACAAATTCACACAGAGAATTGTTAATGACCACCCTGATTGTACAGTTATTTTGCCTTCTGTTTTTATGGTCTGAAAGAATGGAGAGACCCTTATGATTAATTGAGTGAAGGAAGGAGAGTGTATCTTAATAGAATTCAAGGCGAATATTTGCCAGATGCAAAAATGGGACTAACCGCCCCTGCCCTGACTACCACAATGGTTGCCATGAGGATTGGGTGATTTAATAAATGAAACTGAGATAATTAAGATTTTGAGTACTTCAAAATGTAGAAAAAGCTCCATCTCTTCCCATCATGGGAAGAAATATTCTGCAACCCTTCCAGGCAAGAGTAGTTACACTGAGAAACATAAGTATGAGGGAGGTGAGGGAGAGAGAGATTGAGAAATATTTAGGGAGTAAGGCTTCATGTAAACATTTGAAGGCATTTTGCAAGTCCTAAATTAGTAATAATTTCTATCACACATTAATCTCTTTTAACCAGGCCTGGGCACCTAAAGAATTTTAGTATCTCACTCCCCTGTGTTTTAGTGAGATGCTTGTAAGTTCATTTTGCCTTATTAGGGATAATATGCATGCCAGGAGGGAATTTATTTTCTAATTGTGGTTGGTGTTCCATTCAAAATTGTGATGCCTTTCTGATTTTATGGGCCATGAAATATCATTTCCATATTCACCTCCTGGCTCTCTCAGCCTCACTTATATTTGGTCCATATTCTCTTGTGGATATCAAAGAATATAGTTCTAAATGAGTTTACCTTCTCTTAGACCTTTAGGGAAAATACATATATACATTTCCTAAGGCTTTATTACATAAACCCGCCTCCCTATTCTCCATATATGCAACTACCATTTATTGAGTATTTATGATATACTAGGCAGCATGCTGAAAATTTACAGAATTATCTCCTTAAATTTGTACAGCTCAGGGCAGTCATTATCGTGAGTCCTAACTTACAAACGAGGAAGAAACCAAGGGTGGGAAAGTTTAAATAAAAGCCAATAAGTGGCAGATATTAGGTTTTAATTGAGGTCCATCTGTCTTTACCTCCTTAACCTCCATGCCAAACTGCCTCCTCTTACAATAAAATTCCTTCCCTTTAGAGTTCCAAAGCCCAATTTCTCTCTCTCTCTCTCTATATATATATATTTTTTTCTAATTTCCATAATTCATGGTAACTGGAACTTGAAATCTCATTATTTCCTAAAATAATTACCAAAGTAAATTTATGCATAAATTCATTTTTGGCTATATAAGAGTACTTGGTACCAAAATTTTTCCTTGTAGCCGAAAATCCATATAACTACCCATTAATTCTCATTATAATTAATGTAAAAATGTGCTGTTACTATTAATGGATGTGATTACATACTGTAGATAATCATAATCTCTATCATTACACCAGTGAAATGTAAAACATTCCTGAAGGAACCAGGAACTTTGTAGCAGCTGAAACATCAGGTTGCAGTATTTCACCAGTTATTGGAGACTGGAGTAATGTTTGCAGTAGGTTTGAGAACAAGCTTTGCACAACACCCAGGTGATATTTTTTTTAAAAAGATTAAACAGAATATTAAAACAGGGACATAGAGTACACCGTGTAGAGATTTACCTCAAAATGCTCAGAAAAACAGAAAGGCCTGATGTGGGAATCCATGGTCAAGTGCCTCAGGGTGGGCTGCTAGTAGATTTCTTTTTAAAATGAACTGACATTAGAGTTTTGTTTTTTTTTTAAGTTATTTTAACCCCAAGTAGCTGCAAAAGCACCTGCCTCCTGGGGAGGCATAAACTTGCTTTTGTTTAGAAACAGCATCGTGGGACTTTCCTCTCTCTGATCTCCTTTTCTCTTTGCTTTCCTCTGCATTCCTTCAGATTTTAGCACAGCTCATACCCGCACTTGGGTCTCTGCACAAATGCCACCTCCTCAGAGAGGCCCTCTCTGACTGCTCTCATCTAAACTCTCCTCTCTCATTACTCTCATTCCATCTAAACTGCCTTTTTGTCTTTAAGGCATTCCATTTATTTGTTTACTTTTGTTTATTTATCATCTGTGTGAGGGAGGAAAAATCATTTTTCCTCTACCCTTGTTACCCAGCTAGGATTCCCTGCCTCATATGCATAGAAGCCAATACTATGGCACCGACGTTAGAGAAGAGAAGGAGGTTTATTGCAAGGTCAGCTGGCAAGGAGACAGGAGGCAGGGCTCAAATCTCTTCCTTGATCCAGAGTCCAGGGTGAAATTTAAGGGGTTAGGGGAATTTCAAACTTGGAAGCTGACTGGCCAGTTTTGAATAAGTCCGTATAAGTTACTCATGCTGATAGAAGCTAGATTGTCCTTATTGAAGCACTTCTTGCTTTGTAAAGGGCTCCGGTGACAACATTTCCATTCTATGAGTTTTGTAGACTGAAATGCTTGGTTCCTTAGGTCATCCTGGAGACAGGAGTTCCTGTCTTGCACATTCTCAGCGCTGTCTCTAAAATAAGTCAAGGTTTGATTAATCAATAAACCTATGTAAGGAGACAAAACCAGTTTAGCTGGTCATTGTATTAAGTGCTGTTTCACTCTTCTGGGTTCTTGGCTGAGACCCATCTGTAACAAAAAGACATTAGCAACAACAACAAAAACAGAAGTTTAATAACATGTATACCTCCTGTGCACGTATGTACATGGGAGAGAACCAGGAAAACTAAGTAATTCCCCCCAAATGGCCCAAGCCATCACCTTAAATAACATCTCTAGCTAAAGACCAAAGAAAGGTCTTGGGGGTGGGGAAGGAGAGACAGTTTCCGGAGGTTACCAGGAAAAGTACAGTAAGTAAGGGTGTGGTTGTTACGCAGATTGATTAAGTCCCTCCTTTCTTCATTGATAAGAGAGTCTAGATATTTAGGCAACTCCTCTTCCTGGTACTGAGAGGACAACACCCTTACAGATGGAGATTTCCCTTATAAACGTAAATGTCTCTAACAAAAGGGAACTTCTACTCAATTTTTAGAGCCTTTCCTATGTCTGCTGTTTCTTAAAAATAATTAGCCTAAAAAAAAAAAAAAGAAAAGAAAGAAAAAGAAACAAATGAAAAATAAATAAATAAATAATGAGCCTAAAATAATCCTTATGCCAAAGAGGCAAATTTTGGGGTGGGAAATTCTGCTTTCCTTCATCTGTCTGAAATGGCTACTAAATGAAAGTTCCATGAGGCAGTAACCTCATTGGTTTTCCTAACCTGCGTGTGTCCAGCACAGTAGTTATAAGCATAGTAAGATTTTAAGAAATACTTTTACGGACTTCCCTGGTAGTCCAGTGGTTGAGACTCTGTGCTTCCAATGCAGGGGGCGTGGGTTTGATCCCTGGTCGGGGAACTAAGATCCCGCATGCCATGCAGCATGGCCAAAATAACCCCAAAAAACTATTATTTTTATTTTTAGAATGTGTAAATGCATAGTCCATTCATTGTTCCTTCTTATTACAGGTGAGAAAATAGTGCCCCTCTTATCAAATACCAATTCCTTTCCATCTTCTTCTCTGGATTACAGCCTCCATCTTGTGTTGACCTGATAGACTACCAGATATTTCTCCAGCAAAGGTGGGTTTATTCAGGATCAGCTGCGACTTGCAATTCAGGATCTGCAAACTTGGTGAGCCATGTTTAAGTTCCTACACAGCAAGGTAAGGAGAACTCTTCTATAGAGGGAAAAAGGAAGTTGGGAGGACTATAGTAAACAAAGAGTCCATGGTTTTTCATTTAATTGGCTGAGTACTTGCTAGGACAGAAGAAGAGGAGTCTTTCTTCTTCCTGTTGGTCTCTGCTATGGTCACAGGGCTTGTGTGTATATGAATTTGGTGTTTCAGTTTTAAAAAAATTAATTATATTTGAGAAATCCTGGAATAAACAGATTAAACATTTTCATTGCAATAGGATTTCTGAGTCTTTATATATATATATATATTTATTTATTTATTTATTTTTGGCTGCATTGGGTCTTTGTTGCTGCCTGCGGGCTTTCTCTAGTTGCGGTGAGCGGGGGCTATTCTTTGTTCGGGTGCGCAGGCTTCTCATTGCGGTGGCTTCTCTTGTTGCGGAGCACAGGCTCTAGGCACACGGGCCTCATTAGTTGTGGCACGTGAGCTCAGTAGTTGTGGTGCACGGGCTTAGTTGCTCCACAGCATACAGGATCTTCCTGGACCAGGGCTCGAACCCGTGTCCCCTGCACTGGCAGGCAGATTCTTAACCACTGCGCCACCAGGTAAGTCCCGCTAAGAGTCTTTAGTTTGCAAATGTTGATTGTGACCTCAAAGAGGGGGATGGATAGTTGGAGCAAATCACCAAATGTGAAATACATTTGAAAATTTAACTTTTACTCAGAATACTTATCAAAATCATATGGGTTCCTGTTGTTCTGCAGAACAAATTCCATAGGCTGGAGTTCACCATCTATGTCTAGACTTCTTAGCACGTTTGAACTTTCATAATCAAAACACCACTCATCCTCTTCCTAATGTTTTTTCTCTACTGAACACTAAGTCCAAGACATATGTTATTTATTGTTTTCCATACACAGTAATCATCTTATTCATTTTATTTTTATGTATGTATTCATTTCCTTACTGAAACTCAAATGCAAATAGTTGGGTCATTCTTTTTTCTCATGTGATGCAGTAGTAAATATTCTTGGATATGTGTCCTTTGTAAAGTGTATATTTGTGTGAATCCGTTTTTAATTAGTATAGATGTTATGGTGCCATAAAGATCATTCTCTATGTTTTTTCACTTGACAGTATTTTTAAAATTGATATACATGGGACTATGTGAATTTATTTTTTTACTTCTAAATGCCCCATAGTAGCCCTTAATATCCATTCTCCTTGTGTAGATGAATACAGTACTTTCAGCATCTTGTTTAAAAAAAAATACAGTAGAATGAATAATATTATGTATATTTACCTATGAATCTGTGCAAGAACTTCTCTGGGGTTTATACCCTAAAATGGCATTGCTGGATCATAAGGTAGATGTACTGTACGAAGCTTCTCATTTTTTATATTTTCACCAATACTTGGCCATATCCACCTTTTTAGACCTGTCTCATGAGTTTGAAGTAATAGCTTATTGTTTTCACATTTCCATTTTTTCTGGCTATACTTAGTTCGATTATTAGTTCACCTACTTGAGTATGCTTCTGCACCTGCAACAGGAATGCCATAGATTTATTTTTTATTGCTTTTGTTGTTGTTGTTGTTTTCTTGTTTTAGTTTCACAACTTGGTAGTAAGTCTTTCTTATCTGTAAGTGTGAGAAATACCCTTCCCTCCTCCGCTCTCTACTAGTCTTACTAAGTTTTATGTTGAAGAATGGAGCTCTATAACTACTAAAATCAAATCTGAAAAAAAAAAAGATGTTGAGTTGGTCACAAAATTCTGCTATAATTTTGATTGTAATGGAATGAAAATTATAGATTGATGCTTAGAATAATTGACATCTTTAACATTTTAAGTCCTTTTATCAATGATATATCACTCAGCTGAACTCTGTTTAGTATTAATAGTTTGTCTATTTATTCTGTTAACTTTTCTATGTATATGGTAATGTCACCTGCAACTAAGGACACTTCTTTACTTTTTTCCATAAATCTTTAAGTCTTTGTTTCTGTTTTTGATTTTCTTTGCGTAACGGTGGTAGCCAGGCTCTACAATATTATATTGAACCAAAGAAGTGAGGACAGCCATTCTTTTCTTATCTCCATATTAAAGGAATATACCTTACAATTCTCTATTAAATATTTTATTTGCTATAGGATTTGGGTAGATTATTAACTTAAAGAACTTCCCATCTCTGCTTATTACTTAGGTTTTTTTTTCTTTTTTTAAACATTACGTAGATCATGAAGTCTATCAGCATTTTTCTAATGCATCTATATAAATGTTCAATGATGTTTTTGTCTTTTATAGTCAATTAAATATAATACTAAATTATCTTTATATTCATAGAATGAACCATATTAAAATAAGATATATTTCTTATTAATACACTATTAAATTCCATTGATCTTTTTTTAATAAATGTATTTATTTTATTTATTTTTATTTTTGGCTGCCTTGGTTCTTTGTTGCTGCATGCAGGCTTTTCTATAGTTGCAGCGAGCCAGGGGCTACTCTTCGTTGTGGTGTGTGGGCTTCTCATTCGGTGGCTTCTCTTGTTGCAGAGCACAGGCTCTAGGTGCGCAGGCTTCAGTAATTGTGGCCCTCGGGCTCAGTAGTTGTGGCTCATGGGCCCTAGCGCACAGTCTCAGTAGTTGTGGCGCACGGGCTTAGTTGCTCCACCGCATGTGGGATCTTCCCAGACTAGGGCTCGAACCTGTGTCGCCTGCAATGGCAGGCAGATTCTTAACCACTGCGCCACCAGGGAAGCCTTCCATTGATCTTTTACGGGAAAAATAAATGGGTCTGTAATGGTCAGTTCTTGGTTTATCCCTGCCAAGTTTTAAGATACATACTATGTCTTCTTGAGGCTCTTTGGGTCTGTCATGCCCTCCTGCTTTTCACTTGTGATATTATTTTTGCTTGTACATTCCATCTCTCACCTATATACTAACTGAATAACTTTTTCTGTATTGCATAGGTTGATAAATATTTTTGTACCTTTCCCAAAACTCAAGAAGCATTGCTTATTTTGACTCAGTGCTCCTATAACAATTTGCAAGTGCTAAAACTTGTTTCAAATCCCAATGCTATGATTAAAAAAAAAGTTGTGTTATGCTACCACAGAAGACTGGATGCTCTCACAGATAGGAATTGAATCTTATTGTCTTTGGCCAACCCCCATGACATCTTATAGCATAATAAGTGCATAACAAGTAAGGTGCATCCTTTTAAAATAGCTTTTTATATAAGAATGTCTTATAAATATAAGATGTTTTCCTCCAGACTGATATCACTTCAGTTCTATGCACCCAGCATTTATTAAGTGCCAAGCTCCTCAACTTACAGAGAACCAGATGGACTTATCATTAATTGGCAATAAAAAAAAAGATTTTTTTGAGTGTGTCTTTTTCTGATTTTTATTTTTTTTAATCATAGCTAAACCACAAAGACCAAAATTCCTCTTCCCTTGAGAATTAGCATTCACGCTGAAGAAAAGGGGCACCTTGGGAATGCTTCCTGGACAATGTATTATGTTTATGATATAAAGCCATATGTGACCTTTTCCCTTGCTTTAAGATAATCATAGATAAATATTTCAGGATCTCACTCTTCATTTCCATTAAGAAATATTTCCAATAAGTGAACCCATCATACGCCAGCCAGCAGTGAGCTCATTAATATGGAGGCTCTTTTTTTTTCCAGACTGGCTGGACTTTTTCTGCCTGAGACTAATTGTGTCATTTATGTATTGATATATAGAAGAATCAAAGTATAGTAACACTTTCTAGAAGGTCCTTTACATACTCCATGTAGGGCTTTCCCCAGGACTCTAAATTCTGTTATCCCTCTGCTGTGGTTGATTAGAGGAGGCAGTGATCTTTTTAAAAATATAAGCCAGATCATATCATTTCTTTACCTTTAGATCCCTTCCATTGCCTTTGATGTAAAGTAAACCTGAGCTCCTTATTCTGGTTAACAAGGACTTGTATAGTATGGTCTCTCCCCAACTCTCCACGTCATATTGTGTCACTTTCACCCTCATCTGCTTTTATCTAGGCATCATTTTCATTTCTTGCCCTTTGATTTAGCGCAGCAGAACAGCTAACACAAACTTTTCCTTAGACCTTTACTGTAGTTTGCTCTTATCATGGTGATTTCACATAGCAACTCAAATATCACTCTGTCCATTCTATGTATAACATCTAGTGTCCCATCCATTTTATGTTCTATTGTATCATCTTTTTTTTTTTCTTACTTCTGCTCATCTACATTTCTCCTGTACCATCAAGTCTTTGAAGAAACAGACCCCTCACACATCCCGTCCTATTTACTGCTGTATTCTCAGCACTCAGATTAGTGGAAATCTTAGTCATATATTTGTAAAATAAATAAGGCTATTGGAAGTTTTGTCATATGGAGAATTTCATATGGTAAGAAGCACTAACAGTAAAGTCCGTTGAGAGATTTATCCCAGCAGCACAATTCCTTTTCAAGTGCCTGGACCTAGCCTGACCTTACTTACTGATGCTCCCGGAGTACTGATCTGCTCCGTCCAAGACTCACTATAGCATAGTCTCTAGCAGTACAGTGTGCCTTGGCAGGGTTAGATATTATTTCTCTGAACTTTTATAGAACTGTCTATTTACCTTTTCCACAGCATAGACAAATCTAATGTTTCATTATTTATTTGTTTCTATAATTGATCCAATCCGACTCCATGTCTTAGAAAGGCAAGGCAAATGGTTTATGATTATAGAAGCTAGCACATATTTGTAAAAAAATTTAGAAAGATTCTTTTTTTTTTAAGTTTATTTGCAATATGGTTATTTGTAGCTCTGTCCTTGGGCTTAGATAGTCCGTTCACTCATGAAACAATTAGACTTGACAAATGTGTAATAATTCTCAAACTTCAGAGGTTGAATTAAAGAAAACCTAGAAAATAACATTAGGTGAAGTGACAATGAGTGAATGCACATATTAGGGAGAGAGAAGGATCCCAGTCACTCCTGTTGTGTTCAGTTAGACCGTAGCTGTTAAACCCCAGCTGATTTTTATGAGGAGTCACAGAGTGGCCCTGGATATCTTTGCATGAACAGAGGAGATCTGAAGGAATTAAAATTTACCTTCAATGATCTTTCATTTTCTTTTCTTGTCTGAGTCTCTGGGTTCATTGAAGCCTTTGTTTTCTACCATTTTCCTTCTCAGACAGCATCCTGTGCTATTCCTTATAAGAACCCTTCTTCTGTCATCTGTGGATAATAATAGAGGTACCTATGATCTATTAATAAAGATACTTGCAAGAGATAATACTTACACTCAAGATGTGTGTCAGATGATGGCAGGTAACTCAAGTTGGGGGAAGAGAGAACCAAATACCAATTCCTCCAGCAAATGCCTACCTGCCTTGCAACCCAGATGAAACTTCTATAAATAAAAGAGGGGGGAGCATGCACACAAAAACACTTACAACTTCACAGTCCTAGCAATGAACTAGAAGACCAGAGTTTGATTCCTGCCTCTTTCACTTATTAGAAGTGTAATTTAACCATGAAAAATCCCTTAAGACATCTCTGAACCTCATTTTTCTCATCCCCAAAACATGCCTCCATTTAGGCAAACCTAGAGTTCCTATGAGCACTCACTTTCCAGATCTTTCTGAATGTCCATAAAAATGTCATTAATCTATAAATGTGATCTTTTGATAATTTCCTCCTCTTAACGTTGGGTGTTTGAAAAGCTGTGATTACTGTTGCTTCAGTTCTCATCTTATTTTAAAACTTCTCCATGAAGACTTCCCATTTCAAGTCACTTTCTTCCTCCTCAGTTCTTCCATATCACTGTATGTAACTTAGTCTCTATTTCTTATCATTACGAGCCTCACGTGATAATTACAGAAAATGTTGTTTAGTCGAAAGTCACGGGCTTTAATGTCAGACCAACCTAAGCTTAAACCTTGACGCAAGTAACAGTTGACAAGACCATAGAAAAAGAATGTTTTGACAATTAGCTTAGATGAGATTCATTAGCTCAAATTTATAAATAAAAGAAATATGTTTGGAGATGCTATCTCATCATCTCATGTAATCTTTCCATATCAACTACATAACCCGATTGTTGAGCAGGGTGATGACTCAATATTTGTAGGAGACACAATTCTCTTATAGATAGACCATCAAGTCAGGGGGATTTTAAGTGGCATGACCCCCATAATACTAGGACTGGGTGGAAAATACTGGGACTAGAATATCTTTAATGTCAAGAATATATCATTTAAACAATAACAACAAAAAGTATACCAGGTGATATATAAATGTGTCTTGACTAAGAAGAAAATAATGAAAATAAACGTCTACTTTACTCATAGAATTTCTGTCTTCTACAATCATCATAAACAGCAATAACAGCAATGACAACAATACATGCAACATGGTCTGGCCAGCTGAGTAACTTTGCAAAGAAGCTTTGTATAGCAAAAATTTTGAAAAGTACTGGAATAGAGGAAAATAAAAATAATGTTGAAAACTATATTCCTTGCAAAATACATTCTACAATTATTGTCTCTACAGAACAATATTTAAAGAAATCTAATCCAGCTTTACAATGTTATGCATTTCATTCTGATTTCAGGTATTGCGAGTCATTATTTCATTCTTAAATAAAAACCAGCATTTAAAATCCTTTACCTTCAATCCAATTTCTTTCAAAGTTAGATTCAGAAAAACAAAAAGACACCATTCCAGGTTTTTGGTAGCGTGTGATTGGGAGATGAAAAATTGCAAATATAAATTTATTTCTAAAACCTTGAGCGTGTGTATATAAATATATATGTGTATATAAATATATATGTTTATATATAGTCTTTTCAGTGTCGATATTCATGTTTAAATTGTGAATTTATATCACTTTTATAGTGATGCCCACCGTTACCTTATTTTTTGACTGACAGTGATGGGATTTCAGTCATGCTCAGCCCTTCCAACAGTGCCAGTGATGGGATTTTTTGAAATCGTATTACTGGTTGCACTGCCCTGATCTCAGATGGAACTTTCAATCAAAAAGGCAATCAGAAGGTTGTACATTCGTGAGATTCCCTGCAAAGCCAGTGATCGCATAATACACCTTGTTGGAAAGGCCTGCTTGCCTCCTGTCTTATGTGGCTATAAAGAGTAATTGGCTACTTCGCTCTCAGCGCCTGCTTTGCCTTCTCCAGAATTCAGCATAGCCCAGAACTCTGTTGGGTCTCAGTGTGGAATCTTGCTGCTCCTAGGAGATTTCCAAGTCTCATGCAGAGACTTGTCTTACGTTAAGCATCTGATGAAGCAAAAAACTCTCCCAAAGACACACTTGGCTCTTTCTCAGCATTCTTGTTTCACTGGTGATGCCAGTGAATCTAAATTTTATCTTATATACATACAAACACTTACCCACACATTTCTCCAAAACACTATTACTGTAAAGTCCATATTCTAGAAATCACAATTCTGCGTGGCCAGGCTAAACTTGAATTTAATTTCTAGCATATGTTAATCATCCTATTATAAACTATTTTTAACCTTATTACTATACTCATAAAAGATTATTATAAAGAATGGCTTCAGTACTCTTTAGTCTACATATATGGATGTTTAAAAGACATTTTTGTAATTTGATTTGTTCAAATAGTGAACAGGGGTGAGGCTGAATTGATCCCATGTGGTGTCCAATCACCCAGGGATGCATTAGTTCCCCAGGCAGGGACCTTGAATTGTGAAGTAGGCAGAGGGAGATAATTTTGTCTCACTTGGTTCCAACTCACTGGTTCTTCTCCATTAGGCAGAGAACCCTTGGGCAGGGATAAGTTTCAAGAATGAAAAAAGACTGATGCTTGGGACACAATAAAGACCTACAGACACATTAAAATGCCTATGGACTGAATGAGCATTTCTTTTGCCAAATAACCACACATGTAATATGTAAGACATATGTCAGTATTGCTGCGACAGAAAACAATGCACAGAGACAAAAATAGTCACTTTAATAAAGTTAAAAAATGCATTATTTAAAGAGTTGTGTATGGCATACTCAAATCCTAAAAGTTTAGGAACCCCATCAACCTCTTTTGGTTCAGGAAATTTTAGCAACTCTATTGCCAAAGTAAAAAGTACTTGAAGTCAAGGTAGGGGTGTGTGTGTGAGAGTGTGTGTGTATATTCCTCAGATCTTTATTAAATTCAGGGTACTCTAAAAGTATAGCTCATCCCTGTATGAACATGGTATCATTTACTTGATTCCATATTAAAAAAACCTTAAATGGGCTATTAAGCACAGTCAGCATGATGGTGACAAAGAAAATCAACAAGAAAACCACACTTTCATTCTCTCTTTCTGGGCAAAGTAAATTTTGAGATAAGATTGGACAACTGGTATACCAGATATTATCTCCTGCCCTTGAAAATCACCATATGAAGATTATTTTATTGATTGCCAAGATTGGAAGATATGGATTTCATACTCCTGAAAACTAGTGTAATTTTTGTTAGACATGTTTATATGTCTCTAACCTATGCCATTTCACTGAAAGGTACACTAGAAATGAGTCTGGTATGCAAGAGAGAAGTGAAGTAATAATCTCGCCTTGGTTTAGAATGTGAGATAGTCAGAATATTAGTATTGGTTACTACTAAAACTACCATTAATGATCTGCATTCACCAAGTATTTGCTTTAGTCACTGTGCCAAGTCCTGGTGTATTTTAAAGTCAATTTGGGCCATCATTTTGACTTCATGGAAAAGTGTTCAATAGCCATGATGATAAGCACCAAAGACGAACTATTCTCAGGCAAGAGAAACTCAATAAGGTGTCAGTTAAGTCACTGAGCACTGGGTAGTTGTAAATTCTAAGTATAATAGTCAAACTTCATAAAAATCACAGTGGAGTCAGCCTCCAGAAGTTGGTGCCTTTGGTTTTCTAGCCAAAGCCATACTTTTCTCAGGCAGCCCCAAGCCAATGACTGAGATGGCAGGGCAACTGGAGTCTATTTTTTTTCTTTTTTAATATTTATTTATTTATTTATTTTGGGCTGCATCAGGTCTTAATTTCGGCCTGCGGGATCTTTCATTGAGGCCCACGGGCTCTTTAGTTGGGGCACACGGGCTTAGTTGCCCCGTGGCATGTGGGATCTTAGTTCCCTGACCTGGGATCAAACCCACGCCCCCTGCATTGGAAGGTGGACTCTCAATCACTGGACCACCAGGGAAGTACCTGGAGTCTATTTTTTCCCAATGAGAGACTCCTCTAACAGGATTCCATTAAAATCCCTGCTTTGCCTTGCAAAGATTTGTCAGGTCTGCTTAGCAGTCTAAGGCTCTCTTGTCAAATCCTGCTTCCTAATCTCTCTACTTTTACAAGTTTTAAAATCTGCATTCCTGTATGAAAACTTTCCCTGCTCAATCCTGTTTCCTTTCTCTTTTATCTTTTACTCCTAACTCTGATTTAGCATTTGCTTCCAGGAGGACCCAACTGGCACAGCTGGACTAGCCTTTACATACACTGTGTTTCTTTAATGTCCCTGTTGGTATCTTGCTGTGTGATCATTGCCAAACCATTTCTCATTTCTGGTTCTTTATAATGAAGACTCTTACAAATAAAAGTGATCCTTATGATAATTTAGTTGAATGTTCTAGAATTCTAATTAGAGTTGATGACTCTGTTAACCGATCTTCATCTCATGGGGAAAAAAAGTGATGACAACAAAGGTATTTATAAAAATATATTTCACAAAGTAGGAAACAATACAGGAGTTTCTCTGAATACAATACATGGAGTAAATAAACAATATTGCATTAAAGCAAAGTAGAAAATTAAAATGATCTGCATGTAGTACTTGAGTTTTATCATACATTTTCTACTCCTAAATGGCAGGTTTGCATTAGAAATTGAATATGCTCACATCTTCTAGTGCTGTTCTCTTTTGGAGTCTAAGACATTCTGTGCATCACCATGAAGATCAGGGAGAGAAGTGCTAAAAACAGAAGCAGTAAAATTATGTACAAATCAGTTCCTGCTCTAAAACTGTGGAGGCAACTTGAAGCATGTTTATTGGGCAGGGCATTATGTAGGCATCTAAAAGTCTAGAGTTTAAATATTCACATGAATCAATATACTTTCAGATGTTTGTGCTTGTAGTAAAAACACCAAATACTAGGATTATGAACAAAATAGAAAACAGTCCAAAAGTTTCTCTGGGAAAATGCTGTTCCTGCCATCACCAGTCACAATAACACTTTCTACTCTAAAGAGACTATTAGCTTCCCTTTTGATAATATTGCCTGCCATACTCATCTCATCAAAATGTACATGTATTAAACAGTCATTGTATATATATTTATATAAAACAATCTAAAGTATTATTAATGGATATAATTTAGGGGTTTTTTTCATATAGTCCCTTAATCTATAGATTACCAACCTTAATAAATAAAAGCATTAATGGACATCAATAAAATATTTATTTCGAGGATTAAACAAATAAATTCACGCGCTAGCAATAAAATCATCTGTCTCTTATGTAGTCCACTGTGTGACACAGTTTATCTTTGTGTCCTTGTGGGAGAAGATGAACCGGGGGGGATGAGTAATCCTGCTTCCAGAGAACAAGCCTGTTTGAATGGGATTTCTCTCCTCCCACTATTGAGTTGGCAGTCCCCACCCTGGAATGGATTACAAGCATGTGAATATTTTAAGGCTCGACACAATATTTAAAGATGCTATTCAGTCTCTGATGAATGGGGCCAACAATTATGTACAAGGTGTGGTCACTGTACCGTATAATCTAGGAGGCCTCCCAAAGCTCCAGAAAGTCAGAGTGTACAGCAGACCAAGTATTGCTTTATCATTTGTGGCGGGATCCTTATTGGTGAAGGGGAAAAAACCATTTGCATTTATAAAAATCCTTGCAGAAGACACATAGCAGTAGCAAATTTCTTGCAGGTCCATTTTTCTAAGAAAGCACCTTTTTAAGTTTGATTTTTTCCTCTTTTTAAACCGTTTCTCTAAGGACGAGCCAGGATCCCAATCTCTGTGGTGGTCAGGTAAATATCAACTATCCAAAGACTTCTAGACACTCCACATACTTTAATTCACACTCCACAAGATTTATAACCTCCTAACATATACTTTTTTATTTTTATTATTACTTTTTTGGTTCAACATTAAAATGTAGTTGAGTTTATAGATGATTGGTGCTAAACTTGCCTCTAAAACAAATTGCCACATTGGTTGTATCTAAGGGGAGTGACCCTAGAATATTACAGAATGCTCAGTTCCCACTGATTCATTCCTAATCCACTGTCAAGTTTCTTTGTCACTTTCACCGACAGAGTAGAGTTCGCCCAGTCTCTTAAAGCGAGGACCCCAGTCACTGAGGTAGTCAAAATTCTGATCCGAGTCTGAGGTGGTGGACTCCAGGGAGCTGAGGGAGCCGGCCACAGACCCTCGGCCTTCATAGCCATAAATCTGAATGGAGTCGTACGGTGGGGCTGTGGGGTCGTTATCTGCCTCGTGTAGCCGCACATTTATAAATTCATCCACATCCACACCGCTCGGAACTGGAGCAAGCCCTTGCCTTGGCATAAATTGCAAATCTGGTTTAATATCTTTACGGGGTAAAAATCCATTAATTCCATCTGGGTTTTGTAAAGTTGCAATGTCAAAAGCCTCCGTGTCTTCTTCCCCTCCTCCTTCGTCATCGTAGCGAATGATGTTTTCTCGCACATCTTCATCATCTTTGATAATTAAAGGCTCGTTTTTATGTCGCCGCAGAGTTACAAACAGCACCACGATGACTACAGGAAAAACACAAAATAGCGATTAGCCAGACTCAGGTATAATTTCACAAGCAACGCATCGTGTATGTTAAGAGAGAGGGGCGCTATTTAAAAACTTACTGAGCACGTACCTTTCATGCATTCACTTGGGAATTAAGTGAAATACCTTTCTGAAGTATGAGCAGTGAATTTTGAGTGAATTCTATTCCAGGTTGCTTCTGTTTATTAAATGGTGATGAAGAAGCTGGGTTAAAAGCACAAGTTTGCATTTGTTTATGGTGAAAGCTACATTTAATACCGTTAGGAGCTCTAGAGTGAACGGCCCAAAAAGGGAAACAGCACCGATAGCATAACTAACTTGCTGTGTGTCTTGGGCAGTTCGTTCAATACTTTTTGGCTCCATGACCCCTCTTCTATAAAGAAAAAGGAGCTGAACAGATCATATTCAGTACATTTTGTGTTTTTTTTAAATCAGTCCTTCAAGACTCTTTCCAATAAAATAATGTCCATTCACAGATGAAATGATATATTAAGGTGAATGTCAACTTTGCATGGGCAACTTCTTCTCTTGTATGAAAGCTAGCACTCCACTATCTGGTAAGGTAGGACTACGGGTCGGGGAAGGGAGGGGAACACATAAAAAACTAGCCAGATCAGCCACACCACACTTGGGCTAATGACATTAAAAAAATGTGACAGGAAACGGTGATCAACTCAGGGTACTGGGTGAACAGAACAGATGTAACCAGGAAGGTAAAAACTGACATAACCTTCATCTAAGGGCAGGATAAGATATAACTTTCCTTTTGTGTGTCTTCCTACTGTCTAATCTCATTTTTATAATTGGATTTTTTAGTAGAAAAGTTACAAAAACGTTTTCTTATTTTGCAATCTTCATCTAAATTTGATTGTAGTATCAAGAAAAATATCTGAGAAACAATGCAGTTTTGAAGAAAATGTATTTTTTGTTTGGGTTTTTTTTTGTTTGTTTGTTTTTGTCTTACCAAATTTTGTGATTGGATGGACTCAGTAACCCAATCTATACATTGTTTAGATAAAAGAGTATTTTGGACATATATGTGCCCCCAATGAAGTAAACTGGTGTGTATCAGAAGATCTGGAGGCCTTCTAATGTAATAGTTGCTGTTGTAACCACATAAAGGTCCATCCCCACTTCCACCACCATTATGCTTAGTCTTTTCACCAGTGATGGGATTAAAAAAGGCACTGAATAGTTCTCTCCAATTGAATATTTACTACTACAATTCTTTTTTTTTTTTCCCTTCTCTTAGTGACCTCAAAGCTTGGAGAAGTATATACAAAGGAATTTTTCTTCCAAAGAATGCTAATTAGGGTTTTCTAGGCTGGGTTAGGGTTTTCTGTCCTTCTTTACAGTCATTTATGAACCAGAAAAATGGTGACCATTCGGCTATGAAGAAAATACATACCTAGCAGCAAAATGATGCATGCTAATATGGCAATTAAGGCGCCCATACTGAGTCCAATCGGAAGTACATAAGCTTCAACATTACAAGACTGGACAACACCATCACTGCTGCAGCCACAGACCCGGATGGTCAGGGTACTGGTGCTGCTCAGAGGAGGATTCCCGCTATCACTGATTATGATTGGTAAAAGATAGACTTCTTGCTTCTGGCGGTTGAATCCATTATGCTTTGCCAAAATGCTGAGGGAATTATCTGGAAAAAGTGAAAATTACAATAGTTTGCATCATTTCAAAACGGCTGCCCAAACAACACTTGTTTTTCTAGTTCATAAATCCTCTGCAAGCCTCAAGACAATCCCAACTCCACTGAACCACTCCAGCTCTCTCCCTCTCCCCTTTCCCACTTTCCCAGTTGGCATGGACCAAAACATCCACACCCTAACAGGTTCAGTAAGCTTGGTCTCAGGATAAACTAATTGTGTTTTACCACCACCTTGTAAATGCAAAAGATTTCTTTTACAAAAATGATCTTCAAGTGTCCTTTTAGAAGACACAGATTACCCCAAGTCCCCATAAATAAGTTGAATGTTCTCTCGTTTGTCCTGATAATGCAAACGTGACAGAATTTCATCACATTTGAAAGTCATGTTTGAAAAGCTTTGTGTTAAGAGTAGACTATATGACAGTATGGCATACAAAACAATGCATTTGACTCCCATAGGTACCTAAAAACACTTACTCATGCTCTAGAGCATTTTACACTAACACGTAACAAAAGTCCCATTTACTGCCAATTGGAGGAGATATGCCACATATTTTAAAATTCTGCAGAGAAGACCTCTAGTGGTTACACAAATAAGAATTAAGTGATGAAAAGTCATAGGAGCAGGTGGTCCATTTTTAATGTATTAATTAATCATATGGAAATGTATATTGGTTATCTGGAGCAACACTTAAGGACATTTAAGCAATACTTAATGGCATACTTCAGCTCGATATAGAACTGGCCAGTGAGAAGTGATTGGTCCCGTGGTAGCACTATTGTTCTCAAAATTTCACCCCCAAAATGAACTCTTTATTGTCATTCGTCCCTATCTAATGAACTATAGCTATATATGTGTGTATATATGTATATATAGATATATACATATACATATATATATATAAATTATTAATCTGTTTTCTCATTTTGATTAATGAAAGACATAGGTCTGTTCAACATGGGAACACTGATTATTTCACACTGATATTCCAGCCAAAAGCAAATAAACATAACTTTGGTTAATGTGTGCGGTACAATTTGGGCAAAATTATTATTTCAGTTGGGATTTTTTCAAATATTGGCAAGTTTGCAGACACCAGAACACTTGTCTACCTCGTTGTTGCATATTAAGGCAGGCATTCCAAACCACTGCTGTCCAGTTCCTGGTCATCAGTGTCCTACTGGTTTCCAGAATACACAAATACATGAATAGATATTCCACTCAAGTGATTTTAAGTAAATGTGTTAAATCTTCTGTACCATATAGTACTATACCAGAATTCAAAAAAAAGTGACATTCCCTAAAATAAATGTATAAATTATATTTGGTTTTGCTTTGTTTAAGATATATGTGGACCTACAATGCCTTGCTAGTAAGCAGTTAAAAAGAAAAAGAAAAAACTCTGAGTTAACAATTTTTTTTTTCTAAATTATTGCTGGTTGTGCCTCATTATTTAGTAATTTGAAGAGTGAAAAGAAGTCTCTAGTGGAAGTAAGCAGTGGTATTCCAAATGATCTAGTCATCTTTATTTCCATGACATAGAAGGAAATAGCACTAAGCTAAAAGCAGGAGAACACCATCTCAAAAAAGATACAGAATATATAGCTGTGTTACATTTCCAGAAAGTGTGTGACAAGACTGAATACAGTTAAAATTAGTACAAGGAACATTTGTGGGTGATTTCATATACCATAGTTCAAAACAGAAGATGGGAATTGTTCTTCAAGATGCAATTAATAAAATTACAACGAGGCTTTTGTCTTTCTGTGGTCAACATTATTTATATGAGAAACTATCTTTGCATATTCGCTCTTTAAAACGAACTATAATAATAATTTAGAAACTGCAGCAGAAGTATTACTCATTGAAGAACAAAACCATCTCCTTTATTACTTAGAAAAGCATTGATGGGTCTAAGACCAAACTCATACTCATTTTTTACTACTCCTGGTATCTGTACGTGTTGCTCCCTTTCTATATAAAGAAAATTACTGACTGAGTAAAGGGAGTCTATGAGTCATTTTTGCTAAAATTTACCTGCTACTTCCAGGCAAAGTCAATTCCCTATTTGCCTATTAATTTTTTACCATATTTTTGATTGGAACTTGCATTTATTAATTAATTAGTTATTTCATTAGGCCAAATTGAATTGTCATTATTTTAACACTAAAAAAAAATTGAATATTAGCAGACTTCAAATTCATGTATTTGAAATACATGTTTCTTTCAATCTACATGTTGCAAGTATCTTTAACAAAGTTCTAGTTTGTTTCTTTAAAACATATGATGCCTTTTCATTTTATTAAAATTTTAATCTCAATGTAGTCAATTTTATCCATCTCTTTAATGATTAGTCATTTAGCCTTATTTTTTAAATTATTAATTATATAAAAATTAGTTCTCATAATTTTACCTTTCACATTTAAACAATTGTATGGAATTGGTTTTTTCTGTACTGATTATTGATTTTCCCAAGGTTAATTATAGAATAACTTATCCCTTACCCACTGATCTTCAATTCTCAGTCACAAATCAATTTTTTTTTGCATCTTCATCCTTTTAGGCTCTCTATCATGTTCCAATGCTCTGTTTTTCTAATCCTGCATCAATACCATGCTTTTTATGTATGAAAAATTTGTAATAAATCTCGATGTTTGTTAGGGTATTTTCCCCTGTCGTGTTCTTCTTTAGGAATATTTCAGCTATACTTGTTCATTTGCTAATCTCTGACAAATATAGAAGAGATTATCAAGTTCCGTGAAAATTCCTATAAGAGTTTTAGTAGAAATTATATTAAGATATAAATAAATTGAGAGAACTGACAGCTTTATTCTGTTTAGTCTTCTATACCAATATCGTGGTTTCTTTATTTTCTTTAATATATGTTAAAATGTTTTTATTTTAGCTACAAGAGATTTTCACATATTTTTTACACTTATTATTAGTACCGCATGTACTTTGTTTCTTTCGTAAATATTACCTTTTTAAAATTATATTTTCATCTCATTGTTCACCTGATTGTTTTATGCATTGATTTTAATTCTAGTAAACTTCGAAACCTTTTTTTTTACTTATAAAAATATATCTCAACACAGAGATATGTGTGAGGAGCATGATAATATGAGGAACTCCACAGAATTGCTCCCCAGTGGAACTGGGGAGAATTATAAAATAACATTTAAAAAAATGAGTGTCTCTGGAAATAGTCCTGGAGACAAGCAGCAAATGCAGAAATGTTTATTCAAGAAAATCTATTAGAGTCTGGTAGGAACCTAGTTCCTTCATCCGTTCTCTCAGCTCTGCGAGATGGAAACTCCACTCCAAACGGGTTCAGCCAAGAACACAGGGCTCCCCCACCCCCACCCCACCCCACCCCCAGCTAGCAGTTGGAGGGCAAGGTGTTGCCAGTTCTCACCCTGCTCCTAGCTACCTATTGATCAACTGAATTCTGAATTGGTATGGCCAAGAAGAGGGGCTCCTTTCTTCTTCACAGCCTATACTTGTGCAGCAGAGGCTCTACCTTGGCAAGGCTTCACAGGGAATACAGGGCCGCAATTGTGCTTGCCCTGGATTGTAAAGCAGTGGTTTCACACTGGGAGAGCCAAGCCCAAAAGACTTGAGGCTACTGTTCCCTTGCATCAAGTGCCCGGCTCCTACAGTAGAGGCGTCACTCTGAGAAACCCAGCATAGTCTCCAATTCAGCTCCAAAGCCAATGGCTCAAAGTTTTGCCTCAGTGGAGAAGCAAAGAACCCAGGAAAGAGAGGCAGAGGAGGCTGCCAGGTTCAAAACAAATCTGAAACACTTGCCAAGGGAAATACCCTTTTGAAGGAGCCCAAATTGGGTTGGATTAGTCTGTAGAACAATTTAGGGCCCCAAATTAAAACAATACAGAAATCATCTGGCAATCAGTGGAGTTTAACAACTTGGGTGTAGTCAGGGAAAGAGACAGTAAACCCCTCCAAAACCACTGCCATTCGAGGGTGACTGTGGGCATACCCAAGACTGGGATCCCCTGAAGTGAAACATTAGAGGCTTAACACTGCAGAGGGGAAGTAGACTTTACTAAAGTAATCTAGCCGATCATTAAACAAATAAACAAAGAAATTACAGTAACAGGCCTTCAGTGAAAAGTCAATATCAGATTTGCTATAATATATTCTCTAAAAATGTCCAGTCTTCAACAAAAGATTACAGGATATACAAAGAAATAAGAAAGCACGACCCATAAACTAGAGCAAAACAAAACAAAACAAAAAAGCAGGCAAAAGAAACTGTCCATGAGAGCAAACAGATATCAGATTAACCAAAGACTTCTAAGGAGCCATTGTAAACGTGTTCAGTGAACTACAGTAACCCTTTAAAGAAGGAAATGAAGGAGTGATAACAATGTCATATCATAGAGAATATCAAAAAAAGAACATAATGGAAGATGTGGAGTTGAAAAGTACAATAACTAAAATGATAAATTACAAACTCTAAATTTGAATTGGCAAAAGAAAGCATTAGTGAACTTGGAGCTGGATCAATAGAAAATATGCCAGCTGAAGAAGAATATAGAGAAAAAAGAAAGAAGAAAAATGAAGAGAACCTCAGAAAAATGTGGGACATCATTAAGTGCACAAATATACCTGAAATGAAAATACTAGGAGACAAAGAAAAGAAAAGAAAAAATATGGCTGAAAACTTCAAAATTTTTTGGAAACATTAGTCTCCACATTCAGAAAGCTCAACAACCATTAAGAACGTAAACACAAAGAGATTCACAAAGAGACAGAAAAAAAAAATGCTGAAAGCAAGAGAAAA
This sequence comes from Aethalodelphis obliquidens, assembly GCF_003676395.1. Taxonomy (NCBI): domain Eukaryota; kingdom Metazoa; phylum Chordata; class Mammalia; order Artiodactyla; family Delphinidae; genus Aethalodelphis; species Aethalodelphis obliquidens. The sequence goes on along the minus strand of NW_020837964.1, from coordinate 23,926,480 downwards.
TTGACTCATCACTTCCAAGGGAACCCCAATAAGATGAACAACTAAATCTTTATAGAAATAATGGTCACCAGAAGGAAGAGGGCTATCACATTCAGAATGCTCAAAGCAAAAACTTTCAACCAAGGATCACATATTCAGCAAAGCTATCTTTAAAAAAAATGAAATAGAGACAGTCCCAGATTACAAAAAAACTGAGGGCATTTGTCACCAGCAGACACGTCTTAAAAGAAACAGGAAAGGAAGTTCTTCAGACTGAAAAGCAAATATCCCCAGATGGTAATTCAACTCCACATTAAAAACAAAGAGCATCTGGGGCTTCCCTGGTGGCGCAGTGGTTGAGAGTCCGCCTGCCGATGCAGGGGACGCCGGTTCGTGCCCCGGTCCGGGAAGATCCCACATGCCGCGGAGCGGCTGGGTCCGTGAGCCATGGCCGCTGAGCCTGTGCGTCCGGAGCCTGTGCTCCGCAACGGGAGAGGCCACAGCAGAGAGAGGCCCACGTACCGCAAAAAAAAAACAAAAAAAAAAAAAACAAAGAGCATCAGGAAAAGTAATTATGTAGTTATCAAAGACAGTATTAATGCATAGTTTTTTTCTTTTCTTAACTTTTAAAAAGCAATTGTATAACACAATGCATACGTAATATATTATTGAGGATATAATAACTAGAAATTCAAAAGTAATGGTTTGGTATTCCAGTATTCTCCTTTCAGTAATGGATAAGAAAACTAGTCAGAAATAAATAGGGCAATAGACGATTTGAACAACAGTATAAACCAAGTATACCTAACATATTTATACAACACTCTACCCAAATAGCAGAATAAATATTCTTCTCAAGTACACATGGAACATTCTGCAATGTATACTATAGGCTAGGCATAAACTAAATAATACAAAGTATTAATAATACAAAGTACATTCTCTGACAGTAATAGAATGAAATTAGATATCAATAATGTAAAAAAATTTGGGAAACTCATAAATATGTGGAAATTAAACAATGCATTCCTCAATAACCAATGATTCAATGAAGAAATCAAAAGGAAATTTTGAAAATGTGAGACAATGTAAGTGAAAATGCAGTCAATCATAAAGTAATGGATGCAGCTATAGCAGTGCTTAGAGAGATATTATAGCTTTAAATGCCTATATTAATTTGTTTTTTCATCTTAACTATACTAACAAGAACCCCACATACAATTTTGAGTATAAGGAGTTATGGTAGACACCTGTACCTTGTTCTTGATATTAAAAAAGAGAAAATAGCTTTTGACTTTGAATATTAAGATGATTGATGGTGTTTATTTGAAGACACTTTTTGTAAAAGTGCACTCTCATTTCTTTCTTTTTAATTTTTTCTTTTATTTGTTTTACAATGATGCAAAGGGAAAAGGCAGTCATATCAAGGATAGTAACTTAGCTGTTCACTACCTCTAAACTTGGCTTCAATTGTATTATTGTGTTACTTAAAAATCTTCTTTCCAGTCCTTCATACGTGCATGCATTTCCATTTTATATCATCTTGTTTTCTCTACAACCTAACCTGTTCTGTCCTTATGGCTTCTTCCCTTACTTATTATATTTAGTGCATTTATTTATTTTTCTTTTTGAGCATACCCAATATAAGAGGATACTTGATAATGATTTACTAGAGAAAACACAGACATTTTCTAAAACTGAAAAATATATGAAACAAAAAGAGGAAATGACCATTGATTTTTTTAAAAAAATTAAATCTTTTGAAGTTGAGTATATAATGACAGAATTTGACAAAAGATAGAAAGATATTGTGCCAAGATCTATTTAAGAAGAGAATGGACCAAAAGCATTGGGCATTCTCTAGGGTGGACGAATATCCAGGTGGATAGACTAATGTCCATGGATATGCTACCCATATAGTGCAGTTGAGTTGCACTGAGATAGGAACATATCATAACCTTATCACCTAGTTCTCTGATATTCTCAGTAGGTGAAATATTTAAATGTTTGTATTCCCTATTATTTTTCTCAGTTACGGATTTTCCTGTTTTCTCATCCTCCTGGAATGTTTTGCTTATGAGCCTTGCAACAAAGAGGATGAATGACTCTATTTTAAAAACCTTGCTTCATACTCCACACCCATTTGTTTCTGTTTAGGACCAACTGTTGAAGGAAAGATCGTGAAGGGGAGTTAAAGTGGACAAATAGCACCAGGCATACTTCAAATGACGATATTCCTAAAGTAGTGGTTTGTTGCATTCCTTACTCCTTGTCTGAGTAATACAAGGTATATATCAAATAAATAGTAAAGAAAGGACCAGGTAAATAGTAGGTGCATAGGCTTGCTTGCTTTCAGATAGCACATTACAGTTATGCCATTATGCATGAAATTTCTCTCAGCTTCTGACAACAGATTAATTTTGAATAAAAATAGTTACTTGTATTCTTAGTTTTGTCGTTTTGTTATTCCAGAGCATTTGTTGTAATTTTACTGGAAATTGCTAGAGGCTGTTAACAAAGGCAGCCATTTTAAAATTAAGTGCTTAGAATTTTTATGCAACAGTTTTGACATTATAGATAATATTAAGACAAATAGATAATATTCAATAAAATGTGTGCATTATCTCACTAAACTCTAAGCCCCTTGAGGGAGACTAGCCTTAGTCACAGCTCTAGTCTCAGTCTCCAGCACAAGACTTGGCGCAGAACAACATTAGTTGTTGACAATTAGTTGTTGACATTAGTTGTTGACTAATGACAACATTTAGTCACATCGTTTAACCTACTTTTATTTGGTCTTGCCACTCTTCTTTCTCTCTTTGTTCCAGCCCTCCTGGTCTTTTCTGAGTTAAGGATTTTCGGTCCTCAGGGCTTTCATATTTGCTCTTTTTTCTGTCTCATAATCTCTCTATCCCTCCTCAGCCCTAATTTGAATTATTAAAATTTATGCATTCTTTATGTCTGTGCTTAAATATCACTCCTTTGGGAAAATTTTCTTTTACTAGTTGTCCCCAATCTCCTCAGATAAATTAGTTATGTAATCTTCTAAAAACCTTTTTATTTTCATCAGAACACTTACCACAAAGAAATGATATCGTAATGGGGATATCATAGACCCTGGGGATACAGAAATAAACTAGGGAACTTCCAAGTAACAAATAACCAATTTATGATGCATAATGAATACTCAGCAAATATTTGCTGAATAAATGAAGAAGTAATCATTAGCCATATTTTGTGGGGCTCATATTTATTTCCGTTCATGTTATTTTGTCACAGGGGGTTATATGTAGTTCAAAATAAGTCAGTGAGAAGAATCAATTTCAGGCTGTTGGAAAGCATATATAGCCAGGGTCTTATATGGAATTTTAAAAGAAATATTGATGGTTTCCAAGTCTTTCCCTGGACATGCCTCATATCACGTAACATGAGCAATAAATTGAGATTGCTTATATTTAACTAGAGAAGGCTCAGAGGGGAAGAAAAATTGCTCTAAAATATCTTAAATACCATCATTTAAAGAGGTGCACATCAGAATTCTACTGAGGAGTCTAGGAGAAATTTCCTCTTTGATTCTATTTTTTTTTTTTTTTTTTTTTTTGGTACACGGGCCTCTCACTGTTGTGGCCTCTCCCGTTGCGGAGCACAGGCTCTGGACGTGCAGGCTCAGCGGCCATGGCTCACGGGCCCAGCCGCTCCACGGCATGTGGGATCTTCCCGGACCAGGGCACGAACCCGTGTCCCCTGCATTGGCAGGCGGACTCTCAACCACTGTGCCACCAGTGCAGCCCTCCTCTTTGATTCTTGATATTCAGCCTTTGAATGATTTGGAATTGGAAATCAAAGGATATTTTCTCATAGAACATTAATATCCTTATAAGAAAAGTTTCCTTTAGCAAATAAGTCAGTAAGTGTTTATTATAGACTGAAAGTTTGTGTAGCCCAATAATTCATATGTTGAAACCCTAACCCCCCCCCACACACACACCCCCAGTGTGGCTATATTTGGTGATGGAGCTTCTAAGGAAGTAATTAAGGTTAAGGAAGTTTGTAAGGGTGGGGCCCTGATACTATAGAATTGGTGTCTATAGAATATAGAGACACCAGAGAGCTCTCTCTTTCTCTACCTGTGGGCAAACAAAGATGAGGTCTTATGGAGCACACCTATAAGCAGCCAAAAGAAGAGGGTTCAGGATGAAACACATCTTGCCCACCCTTTGATCTTGGATTTCCTCACCTCTGGGACTGTAAGAAATAGAATTGTGTTGTTGAAGCCACCAGTCTGAAATATTTTGTTATAGCAGCCTCAGCACACTAGATAGTGCTATTGTCACTTATTAATTCTATATGCATACTCCATGAAAAACTAAAAAGTCTATCTGAAGAGATAGGTGGTGCCTACCTGGATAATTCTTCAACTCTCTTTGTGTAATTTTCCCCACAGTCCTAAGTTCCTTCCTTCCTTCCTTCTTTCCTTCCTTCCTTCCTTCCTTCTCTTTATTTTCTTTGGCCATTATTTTTGCTGTTATTATTTACATATCCCATGTTCTTTCCCCATTGTCTATTTTTTTTTCCAGATAAAAGAAAGCAGGCAAATCTAAATTCTCTGTTTGTTTCAGTGTAGTTCATCTGTTGTTGTTGCCCTGCTGCAGAAAGTTGACTTTGGTCTAGGTCCCATTTATTTGAAATCATGGAGTTATGGCTTTTGTTTATCCTGTTACATGCAAGCAAAAGCAACAAGGAGCCAGAGTTAATCAAGGCACTTGCCAGACAAATGTTTATGACAAAGGAATAGATGAAAAGAAGATCAGTAGATATTATGCCTTTTTGAGAAATGTCTCCTGTCATTTGACTTGCAAATTTACTTCAAATTTTCTTGGTCAAATCAAATGGAATGAAAATGGCAAGAAGGCCAAAACCAAGGGAAAATGATACTCTGTTCAGTAGGTAAGGACAAGAGATTTAATTAAGTTCTTATCATTGTGTTGTGTCTGTTACTTCTAAAACCCTAGCAAGGCAATAAAGATACAAATCCATGGATTTCAGCATACTAGATAATATGCATATATAATATCTAATATCTAGGAACATGAAGCAAAGATCATAACATCTACACTTCATTCATGTATTTTTACTCTAAACACTAAGTCTTGTTGGAAACAATCAGGCTATAATGAATTAATAAAAATTAAGACTATGAAGCCAGTCTCCTCCAGTACCATTATAATTTCCTACATAATTCATTGAAAGTATACCAACATACTAAGTTTGCAACATGCAACTGGATATTCTGAGTCACCTAATTAGACCATTTGTCATTCTTTTCCCTTTTTTTTCCTCATTAGATAGTGCACCATGCCACCTGATGTCAGTAATCTCAATATTTATATGAATGTTGACTCATTACCAAATCTCCTAATATTTAATAATAAAGTATGTATATCTAGCCATAAATGTTGACCAAGGTTTACTTTGGCTTTAGAAAAACTGTCACTGTGAATTCTTTTAGAAGTTCCTAGACTAATACCAAAGTTAATGTTTAGTCAACATTTTACAGTTACATATAGAATAAATTAGTGCCTTTTTAACAGAAAAAAAGCTTATTCCACTATAACCATGCAGCACTACAATTCTATAAATATATGAAAGATTGACATTTTGCAGAGGAAATGTACAGAGAGTGGGCTATGCTTTTCACTTGACAAAAGTTAGGACTCATTAAAGTAATCTATGAAATTTAAGCATCTTCTAGAATTCTTTAAGAATCTACATATACTGTTCTTAAATGGCTAATATAAGAGGAAATTTTTTCTTAGATCTTATGAAGATGGTGTTCAATGTAGTGGTCTGAATGGTGACTTCCAAAGAGACATGTATATGTCCTTTTCCTTGGAACCTATGAATGTTACCTTACTTGGAAAAGGGTCTTTGCAGATGTAATCAAATTAAAAATCTTGAGATGAAGAGTTCATCTGGGATTACCTGGTGGGTCCTAAATCCAGTAACATGTATCTTTAAAAGAAAGTCCAATAACATGTGTCCTTATAAGAATAAGTCAGAGAGAGATTTAACACAGAGAAGAAGGAGAGAGAATGTGACCACAAAGGCAGACATTGACATGATGTGGCCCCAGCTATGGAATGCCTACAGCCAAAAGAAGCTGCAGGAGACGAAGAATGAATTCTCCTCTATGGTTTCTAAGAGGGAGTGTGGTCCTGCCAGTACCCTGATGTCAGAGTTCTGGCCTCTAGACTGTGAGAATACATTTCCGTTGTTTTAAGCTTCCCTGTTTGTGGTTATTTGTTATGGAAGCCCTAGGAAATTAATACAGTCAATAAATCTGATTAAATATTATTTACAGAAGCAAGGTAGGCATTCTTATGGCCATTTTACTTATGAGAAACAGGTTTTTTTGACTGATAAAAGGTTTCTCAGCTGACAGTTAAGAATTACTAGCAAGTCCAATGTATTTCTACACTTTCTCTGTCATCTTAGCAAAAGTCACCTCAGGAAGCAAGGAGAAATGGGCTCTAAGAAGGTTATATTAAACCTCAAGGTTAAGATAAAAAAGGGAAAGTGTGTGGAGGAGGTTTTTCCACACCATGACACCTTTATCAGAGACAAGGTAAAAACTAAGTAGTCGAGGCCACTGGTAGGCAGAAATATAGTATTGTAGAGGCATCAAAAGGTATTCAGGGCAACACTCTATCAATCTAAATCCCGTATCTTGAGACTCAATATAACATAGTATAGCACAGCATAGCATAACCTTGAATTAATTATCAAGAAATAAGCATTTTCGGTGCCAGAGAGGAATGCAAGTATCTCAAAGTCCAAGTTCCATGCTAGACATAATCACACTGCCCAAAGTCTTCTGAGTTTGATGATTTTTCTCCTGCACTTAATTTGCATGCTTGATCTTACTCAAAATGTTCCATGTACGTTCTGTAGATCCCTTAGAACTCAGAGGAAAGGCAGATTTATCTCACTCCAGGCACCAGCGGATGAGAGATGAAGATTAACATTACCTTCATTTTATCTGAGAAATGCCTGCATTAACTAACTCACAAAAGTGAAAACTATACCAAGACCCAATTTCTATTTTGTTTGAATGGAAATTTTAAAGTTTTTATAAATATCAACAGATCTGGAAAATAATATTTCTTATCTACTTGGATTTACACAGAACTGAAAAATGCATTAACATTTTTTAAGTGTACAGCTACTTAGGGGAAAAAATACAAAAACAAAACAGAGAAATACCAAGGTCTTTAGTGGAGTTGTAAACATTTCAGAAATTAACCTAATAGTGGTTAAAAATCCAGACATTGGAAAGCTAGCATTGTCAGGAGAATGACTTTTCTACCACATCTCTATTGATTGAATAGATACATCTAAATATTTAAGAAACTGGGAGTCAGAGATTAATTCATTTGCACTGGAGCTGATAAGTTTTTGCCCATTAACACACTTGTTATATAGCGTAGTTGGACCAGGAAGTGAGACGATTTTAAAACAGCAGTTAAAGTGAAGCATACATTGTGTATAAGATATGGAAATCATTAAATATAGTGAATAGAGAGCTGAGGATATAAAAGAAAGGAAGTACCTAAAGTAGTTTGTATTCTAAATAACCTGCTTTGATTTGAAGGAGGTTAAGTATCCCTGGAAATCATCACTTTGGTAGACATCATCATCTTCCTGAAGATTTTTAAATTTGCACATATGAAACTAAGCCCTAAGTGTCTTTAGATCTTAGTTTCATATGTGCAAATGGTTTCTTAGTTTCTTAAGAAACTAAGTGAAAGCCACCAAAAATTGTACAAATTCATTTTCCTTTGCCATCACCCATGCCTCCATCTTAATGTCTTTCAAATCCACACTGACACGTTCAGTTAATTCTCTCAGTTATTCAGTTCCTCCTGTCTCCAAGACATCACTGTCAGAGGAAAGTCTTCTTTGGCACATATTTACCCAGCATGCTGCCATACAGTCAGGTGTGGTGGTTTTCTGCCTCACCAACTGAAAGATCCTTGGATGCAGAGATTATGGCTTCTTTAGTGAATGCATCCTATTGACTATCATATGTGTCACCGTATAGCAATCTTTATGGTAAGATTTTAATTAATCCTTATTGAATGAACAAATGGATGACTTTTTAAAATGGTTACTGATCTCAAGGAACTTCTGACTCAGAAGGGGAGAGAAAATAACATATAACTAGCCAAAATGTGAGTCAGCTGATAGTCATTCTCTAGTTGTGAGCCCTGTCCTTTGGTCTCTGCTCCTATACCTCGTGGTCCACTATGCCATTTGTACCTTGATTTAAATTTCTATTATCATAGATACAAATGAGGGATGCTTTAAGGAAAGAGTGGCATGTGGGCTGGGTTTAGAGGAAAGGGCTGGTTTGTTAAGCTGGGGAAGTGCAAAGAACGGCATCCCTTCTTGTCCCTATAATTCTCATTTTTCTGTTCCATAACATTCTGTCCTCATCATTTTTTTCTAACCTCTTTATGATCTGTTTGAATCTGATTCACTTACCTGATTTCAAATACCAGACAATATTTTTCTAAAATCTTAGCCCTATGTCCCCTCCAGTTACCTACTGGGTACATCCACCTGGATGGTCAGTGCCACAAATTCAGTCTTTCAGTAGTGGAACTAATAATATGTAATGCCTATTCTTCTCCATTTCTAAAAATCTCTTTCTTGATCCAATTTCTCGTATCATCTTTCTGGTTACATGATTTTATACATCTTTGCCCTTGTATCCAATAAGCTCACATCTTCGTTTTCAATGTAGGGAAGTTCTGTCATCCTTTAGTAATCAGCTGAAATTTTACTCTTTCCTTTATGAAGGAGGCGATAGGAACAGACAGACTCCTAAGGATTTTGGAGTATCTAACTCAGAGACGTAATGGAGATTTGATTATAAAATGAGCATAAAGCAAATATGGTTTTAGTTAGTTTGTTGAATAAAATACATAATAGTCATCAGTGAATATAAGTCAACATGTAACAAGAGACTCAAAACGCAAAGCAGTACCTTGAGAAGTCCAAAATGTATCCAATGCTACAGAAATAGAATGCAGTGAGAGGATCTTACATCACTAATGATACATACATTATTACATTCATTTTAAAAATAAAGTGCCTATCATATACTAGGCTCTGATATATTTGGTCCATCTTGACACTCTAATTGTCAAGCCTGTTTAACGATCACCTGTGTCTGAGCAAATATTCGCACAAACAGAAGCCAGGTGAAAAATTCAGATACAAATATCTGTCTGAGCATATTAAAAATGCATATTCTTGGATTTTATTCTAAATTAACTGAATAAGAATTTCTGGGGCTAGGCCCTGGACATCTGCATTTCAAATAAATTTTGTTTGCATAAAAATCTTCTGGGATACCTGAGAGCCATTCTACTCTATTCTATTTCCTCCCTTAGGTGTTAGCAGTGGTTAATGGCTTGGCCCAAGCCCTCAGAGCCTCCACTGGGGAAGCTATTATGCTCTGGGTTTTGTAATCCAGCAGGGGTAGCAGCTAATAGCAATTTTCCGGCATAATTCCTTCTTTTCTGGTTTAGTGGTAAAATAGCTGCTAAAAAAGAAGGGAAATGATGCAACAAAATGTGGCATCCTACAGCGAGCTGCAGTCCAGTGTTTGTCCTTGAATCATTTTAAAGTTTAATATGTTATATTAAAACAGCTGGCTAAACATATATCTTTGGGCGGAAGTCTTAATATACAGTGAAGGCAAGAAGAAGGCAGTTATGTAGATAAAATTGTCATTCGAGCAGTGGTCACATTACCATTCCTCCCAGGTTACGGGGAATGGCACGTGCCTTTGAATCTTAAAATCCACATTCTTTACAGTCTTGGAAATAGTACTGTTTTGATCATTCAAAAATGACTTTACATTAAAGGTCAAACTGATTTGCTTGTCCTCAAATTCACCCACATATTAACAGGTTAAAATACAGATGGAGAGAGCAGAAATAAAGTGATCGAAGAAAAAAGATACCTGTGTAGGTCACCCTTGTGATTGAAATAGAAATCACATCAAACTCATTCAAACTCTTTTTATTGAAGATGTAATCTGATAAAACTTCCTATTGTTATACACTGTAGAGAAATCTGAATACATTTTGGCGTCATGCATGATTTCATTTTAATACTTTCTTTTAAAATAAAAGGAATTTTTTGATGAGTCTTTTAAAATATTCTCAAGATGGTATTTGATGTTCCAAGCTTACCAGCCCCCATTGACAATGAATGTGTGGTATCTTCTAGCAGTGGGCAGTGATATAAAGATCCCTACCATCAGATTCTCCGCATTTTGGAATTATAAGAGGTATGCTTAACAAATAAAGAGAAGTTTAAGGGAATTTGTTCCCTTTTCAACTTTGTAATTCCTGAAAAGTTTATATTAGGTGTAATTTCTTTAGGCTGTGTATTCAGAATGCTTCAGAATGTCATATTAGATAATGTTCGGGCTTTGGAATCATTCCTAATTGTGTTTGCACCCTAATTTCATTACTTACCTAGTTGCATTTTAAAATAATTTCCCCAAGGTCATAGCAGGTACTCTTATTGTGCCCAAATTACTAATTAAGGAAATGAGGGTCAGGAGGTCTTTGAGGGGTAAATGTGTTTTTTTATCTAAAGTATATTTTCAGGGTCTGAAGTGTGCAGTGTTTAATGAAACTTAAAACAATAGTCATTATTATTAATATATGTAAGATTATCAGTTACTTTAGCATTGAAATAAAGCAAAGCATTGCAATCTTTTAAGAATATTTGGATTTCATACTTTCCAATGAATTTCTACTTGAAAGCCTCAAAGATGAATACAAACTAAATTATAAAATAAAATATAAGGTAAAAAAATAAAATACATGTTAAAGAGTGAGACTCCACTTAAATTAAAAGAGTGTTTATTGTAGGTCAATTTTATGTCAATAAAGGATGATTTTTAAAATCACTTAATTTAAAACATCTGCCTTCCCCAGGCTTGGTTTTGCTTCAGGCTTGGAAGACAGCCCTCCAAAAGTAGGATATAAATTGTCTTCTGTCTCTATCCTTCTGCTTCCGCTTTCAGTCAGGTATCTGCTATACGTAATCCTGGCTTCCTTGTGAACTGTCCCGGAGAACACACGAATCGAAGAAAAGGGTATAATCTTGCATGGCTAATATAGCTATAATTTGTCGCTGATGCCTAAGAGTGAGATATAAAGTGCTAGTATTTTTTTTTAACATCTTTATTGGAATATAATTGCTTTACAATGTTGTGTTAGTTTCTGCTATACAACAAAGTGAATCAGCTACATGTATACATATATCCCCATATCCCCTCCCTCTTGCGTCTCTCTCCCACCCTCCCTATCCCACCCCTCTAGGTGGTCACAAGTACCAAGCTGATTTCCCTGTGCTATCCAGCTGCTACCTACTAGCCGTCTATTTCACATTTGGTAGTGTATATATGTACAGGCTGCTCTCTCACTTTGTCCCAGCTTACCCTTCCCCCTCCCCGTGTCCTCAAATCCATTCTCTATGTCTGCGTCTTTATTCCTGTCCTGCCCCTAGGTTCATCAGAACCATTTTTTTTTTAGATTCCATATATATGTGTTAGCATACGATATTCGTTATTCTCTTTCTGACTGACTTCACCTTGTATGACAGACTCTAGGTCCATCCACCTCACTACAAATAACTCAATTTCACTTCTTTTTATGGCTGAGTAATATTCCATTATGTATATTGCCACATCTTCTTTATCCATTCATCTGTCGATGGACACTTAGGTTGCTTCCATGTCCTGGCTACTGTAAATAGTGCTGCAATGAACATTGTGGTACATGTCTCTTTTTAAATCATGGTCTTCTATGGGGTATATGCCCAGTAGTAGGATTGCTGGGTTGTATGGTAGTTCTATTTTTAGTTTTTTAAGGAACCTCCATATAGTTTTCCATAGTGGCGGTATCAATTTACATTCCCACCAACAGTGCAAGAGTGTTCCCTTTTCTCCACACCCTCTCCAGCATTTACTGTTTGTAGATTTTTTGATGATGGCCATTCAGACCGGTATGAGGTGATACCTCATTGTGGTTTTGATTTGCTTTTCTCTAATGATTAGTAATGTTGAGCGTCCTTTCACGTGTTTGTAGATAATCTGTATACCTTCTTTAGAGAAATGTCTATTAAGGTCTTCCACCCATTTTTGGATTGGGTTGTTTGTTTTTTTGATATTGAGCTGCATGAGCTGCTTGTATATTTTGGAGATTAATCCTTTGTCTGTTGCTTCATTTGCAAATATTTTCTACCATTCTGAGGGTTGTCTTTTCGTCTTGTTTATGGTTTCCTTTGCTGTGCAAAAGCTTTTAAGTTTCATTAGTTCCCATTTGTTTATTTTTATTTCCATTTCTCTAGGAGGTGGGTCAAAAAGTATCTTGCTGTGATTTATGTCATAGAGTGTTCTGCCTGTGTTTTCCTCTAAGAGTTTTATAGTGTCTGGACTTACATTTAGGTCTTTAATCCATTTGGAGTTTATTTTTGTATATGGTGTTAGGAAGTGTTCTAATTTCATTCTTTTACATGTAGCTGTCCAGTTTTCCAGCACCACTTATTGAAGAGGCTGTCTTTTCTCTACTGTATATTCTTGCCTCCTTTATCAAAGATAAGGTGACTATATGTGCATGGGTTTATCTCTGGGCTTTCTATCCTGTTCCTTTGATCTATATTTCTGTTTTTGTGCCAGTACCATACAGTCTTGATTACTATAGCTTTGTAGTGTAGTCTGAAGCCAGGGAGCCTGATTCCTCCAGCTCTGTTTTTCTGTTTCAACATTACTTAGGTTATTCTGTTTCCATACGAATTGTGCAATTTTTTGTTCTAGTTCTGTGAAAAATGCCATTGGTAGTTTGATAGGGATTGCGTTGCATCTGTAGATTGCTTTGGGTAGAATAGTCATTTTCACAATGTTGATTCTTCCAATCCAAGAACATGGTATATCTCTCCATCTGTTTGTGTCATCTTTGTTTTCTTTCATCAGTGTCTTATAGTTTTCTGCATACAGATCTTTTGCCTACTTAGGTAGGTTTAATCCTAGGTGTTTTATTCTTTTTGTTGCAACGGTAAATGGGAGTGTTTCCTTAATTTCTCTTTCAGAATTTTCATTGTTAGTGTATAGGAATACAAGAGATTTCTGTGCATTAATTTTGTATCCTGCTACTTTACCAAATTCATTGATTAGCTCAAGTAGTTTTCTGGTAGCCTCTTTAGTATTCTCTATGTATAGTATCATGTCATCTGCAAACAGTGACAGTTTTACTTCTTTTACAATTGGGATTCTTTTATTTCTTTTTCTTCTCTGATGGCCGTGGGTAAAACTTCTAAAACTATGTTGAATAATAGTGTTGAGAGTGTGCAACCCTGTCTTATTCCTGATCTTAGAGGAAATGCTTTCAGATTTTCATCATTGAGAATGATGTTGGCTGTGGGTTTGTTATATATGGCCTTTATTATGTTGAGGTAGGTTCCCTCTATGCCTACTTTCTGGAGAGTTTTAATCATAAATGAGTGTCGAATTTTGTTGAAAGTTATTTCTGCATCTATTGAGATGATCATATGTTTTTTTTCCTTCAATTTGTTAATACGGTATATCACATTGATTTGTTTGTGTATATTGAAGAATCCTTACATTCCTGGGATAAACCCCACTTGATCATGGTGTATGATCCTTTCAGTGTGCTGTTGGATTCCGTTTGCTAGTATTTTGTTTAGGATTTTTGCATCTATGTTCATCAGTGATATTGGTCTGTAGTTTCTTTTTTTGTGACATCTTTGACTGGTTTTGGTATCAGGGTGATGGTAGCCTCACAGAATGAGTTTGTGAGTGTTCCTCCCTCTGCTGTATTTTAGAAGAGTTTGAGAATGATGAGTGTTAGCGCTTCTCTAAATGTTTGATAGAATTCGCCTGTGAATCCATCTGTTCCTGGGCTTTTGTTTGTTGGAAAATTTTTAATCACAGTTTCAATTACAGTGCTTGTGATTGGTCTGTGCATATTTTCTATTTCTTCCTGGTTCAGACTCAGAAGGTTGTGCTTTTCTAAGAATTTGTCCATTTCTTCCAGGTTGTCCATTTTATTGGCATATAGTTGCTTGTAGTAAGCCCTTTTGATTCTTCGTATTTCTGCTGGGTGAGTTGTTACTTCTCCTTTTTCATTTCTAATTCTGTTGATTTGAGTCTTCTCCCTTTTTTTTCTTGATGAGTATGGCTAATGGTTTATCAATTTTGTTTATCTTCTCAAAGAACCAGCTTTTAGTTTTATTGATCCTTGCTATTGTATCCTTCATTTCTTTTTCATTTATTTGTGACCTGATCTTTATGATTTCTTTCCTTCAGCTAACTTTGGGTTTTTTTGGTTCTTCTTTCTCTAATTGTTTTAGGTGTAAGATTAGGTTATTCATTTGAGATTTTTCTTGTTTCTTGAGGTAGAATTTTATTGCTATAAATGTCCCTCTTAGAACTGCTTTTGCTGCATCCCATAGGTTTGGGGTCGTTGTTTTTTCATTGTCATTTGTTGCTAGGTATTTTTGATTTCCTCTTTGATTTCATCAGTGATCTCTTGGTTATTTAGTAGTGTATTGTTTAGCCTCCATGTGTTTGCATTTTTTACAGTTTTTTTTCCTGTTATTGATGTCTAGTCTCATAGTGTTGTGGTTGGAAAAGATATTTGATAAAATTTCAGTTTCCTTAAATTTACCAAGGCTTGATTTGTGACCAACGATATGTTCTATCCTGGAGAATGTTCCATGAGCACTTAAGACGAAAGTGTATTCTGTTGTTTTGGGATGGAATGTCCTATAAATATCAGTTAAATCCATCTTGTCTAATGTATCATTTAAAGCTTGTGTTTCCTTATTTATTTTCATTTTGGATGATCTGTCCATTGGTGAAAGTGGGGTGTTAAAGTCCCCCACTATTATTGTGTTACTGTCGATTTCCCCTTTTGTGGCTGTCAGCATTTGCCTTATGTACTGAGGTGCTCCTATGTTGGGTACATAAATATTTATAGTTGTTATATCTTCTTCTTGGATCGATCCCTTGATCATTATGTTGTGTCCTTCTTTGTCTCTTGTAATAGTCTTTCGTTTAAAGTCTATTTTGTCTGATATGAGAATTGCTACTCTAGCTTTCTTTTGATTTCTATTTGCATGGAATATCTTTTTCTCTCCCCTTAATTTCAGTCTGTAGGTGTCCCTAGGTCTGAAGTGGGTCTCTGGTAGACAGCGTATATACGGGTCTTGTTTTTGTATCCATTTAGCCAGTCTACATCTTTTGTTTGGAGCATTTAATCCTTTTACATTTAAGGTAATTATCAATATGTGTGTTCCTATTACCATTTTCTTAATTGTTTTGGGTTTGTTTTTGTAGGTCTTTTCCTTCTCTTGTGTTTCCTGCCTAGAGAAGTTCCTTTAGCATTTGTTGTAATGTTGGTTTGGTGATGCTGAATTCTCTTAACCTTTGCTTGTCTGTAAAGGTTTTAATTTCTCTGTCAAATCTGAATGAGACCCTTCCTGGGTACCGTCATCTTGGTTGTAGGTTTTTCCCTTTCATCACTTTAAATATGTCCTGTCATTCCCTTCTGGCTTGCAGAGTTTCTGCTGAAAGATCAGCTGTTAACCTTATGGGGATTCCCTTGTATGTTATTTGTTGTTTTTCCCTTGCTGCTCTTAATATTTTTTCTTTGTATTTAATTTTTGATAGTTTGATTAATATGTGTCTTCACGTGTTTGTCCTTGGATTTATCCTACATGGGATTCTGTGCACTTCCTGGACTTGATTGACTATTTCCTTTCCGATTTGTGGGAATTTTTCAACTATAATCTCTTCAAGTATTTTCTCAGACCCTTTCTTTTTCTCTTCTTCTTCTGGGACCCCTATAATTTGAATATTGGTGCATTTAATGTTTTCCCAGAGGTCTCTGAGACTGTCCTCAATTCTTTTTTTTTTTTCCTGCGGTACGCGGGCCTCTCACTGTTGTGGCCTCTCCCGTCGTGGATCGCAGGCTCCGGACGCGCAGGCTCAGTTGCCGTGGCTCACGGGCCCAGCCGCTCCGCGGCATGTGGGATCTTCCCAGACCGGGGCACGATCCTGTGTCCCCTGAATCAGCAGGCGGACTCTCAACCACTGCGCCACCAGGGAAACCCGTCCTCAATTCTTTTCATTCTTTTTTCTTTATTCTGCTCTGTGGCAGTTATTTCCACTATTTTATCTTTCAGGTCACTTATCCATTTTTCTGCCTTAGTTATTCTGCTACTGATTCCTTCTAGAGAATTTTTAATTTTATTTATTGTGTTTTTCATCATTGTTTGTTTCCTCTTTTGTTCCTCTAGGTCCTTGTTACACATTTCTTATATTTTCTCCATTCTATTTCCAAGATTTTGGATTCTTTCCTATCATTCTTCTGATTTCTTTTTCAGGTAGACTACTTACTTCCTCTTCATTTGTTTGGTCTGGTGGGTTTTTACCTTGCTTCTTCATCTGCTGCATATTTCTCTGTCTTCTCATTTTGTTTAACTTACTGTGTTTGGGGTCTCCTTTTCACAGGCTGCAGGTTTGTAATTCCCATTGTTTTTAGTGCCTGACCCCAGTGGGTGAGGTTGGTTCAGTGGCTCATGTAGGCTTCCTGGTGGAGGGGACTGGTGCCTGTGTTCTCGTGGGTGGGACTGGATCTTGTCTTTCTGGGGGGCAGTGCCGCGTCCAGTCGTGTGTTTTGGGATGTCTGAACTTAGTATGATTTTAGGCAGCCTCTCTGCTAATGGGTGGGGTTGTGTTCCTGTCTTGCTAGTTCTTTGGCATGGGGCATCCAGCACTGGAGTTGCTGGCCTTTGGATAGAGCTGGGTCTTAGTGTTGAGACGGAGATTTCTTGTGGAGCTCTTGCCGATTGATATTACGTGGGGCTGGGAGGTCTCTGGTGGTCCAGTGTCCTGGACTCGGCTCTCTCATCTCAGAGGCTCAGGCCTGACACCAGCCTGAGCACCAAAACCCAGGAAACTTTTCTAGGCCTTCTTGCCTCTGGCAGCTCTATCTCTCTTTGTAAATTCTGATTCCTATTTGTAAGCCACGCGAAAGTCTTGCCAATCGCCACCAGCCCTGGCTCTGCTTGTGCCCTCAGTAATGCCGCAGACAGAAATCGCTAATACTTTTACTTACTGGGACGTTTCATGTGTTCTTCATTCCCCCACTGGCAACCTCCAACTTTAACTCATTTGATGCAAAACATTTTTCCCTAAAAAATCTCCAGTTCGGCTCTTAGGCTAATCTTATTTGGGTCCCTCATTTTTCTAGGACTGAGTTTTTTTTACGATGATCCCACAGCCGGTTGCTATGTTATATAAATTAGAAAGTGGCACCCCATATCAGTGGATAAATGACAATAACACCCAATTTTGGAAAATTAAAAATTTAACTGGCTCTCAAAATGAGGTTGAGATGGGGTTTTAGCCTCTATGTCAGCACATCTATTCATCATTTTAAGGTGATGGGATTGTTCTAAAATAAGATGGTGGTGATGGTGGCACAACTTTGTACATTTACTAAAAAATCACAAAGATTGGAAGAGTAGTTGCAAAGTCAGCATCATGACCTTAAGGCCAATCCCCAAAATGTTCTTGTGAGCAATACTGTGCATGGATTGACAGCTGACAATATTTGGCTTCTGAAATTAGGAGAGTCCCATATGGTTATCTGGATGATCCTACCAGTATGCATAAGACTTTGCAAAAACTATAGAAACATTCATTGAATCTCTGGAAAAATAATCTCTCCAAGTAAAGAAGGATAAGCTTCTGAAGATATTCTACAGCTTGAAAAATAGATATTCACACGACTCAATAGGTAGATCCTGCTGTTTAACTTGCCTTTCTATAACAGAAAAGAGCTTATTCAATCGATTGTGTGTGTGTGTGAAAATCTGAAAAGAGTCACAGCATTTTTCCTTTCATGAGAAGCCATTTAAGACTGAAAACAATTTCTGTGGGCATTTAACAGCTCATTACTTTTTACTGATCAAAAGCAATGAGAGTCTATTTATTAGGAAAAATAGTAATTTTATGTTATTTTTTAATTTGAGATGGAAAATCTTAAAAATCTAAGGATAAATGAAACTGGTTCAAAAAGACTCCCAAGAGATGTCATGTGTGGATTTTCTGCTAATTGCTCTGCATTCTTACTTTTAAAAACTCATTTGCCAAGATCTCAAAACCCATGGCAATATGTAGAAGTGATGCTTTAAATTCTTGAGTTACTTTTGTTATCATGTTTAGGCAGTTGAGCATTTTCCAGTTTTTAAAAATACTTCTTCTTACTATACCTGCAATTATATCTCCAATTCATAATAGTTATGGTGGTTTTACTCAATTACTCTTCTTCTCCCTCACAGCCCTTATATTAAAAGCAAAGGTGTTTTTAAAAAATACAGCGCTGGGGCTTCCCTGGTGGTGCAGTGGTTGAGAGTCCACCTGCCGATGCAGGGGACACGGGTTCGTGCCCCGGTCCGGGAAGATCCCACATGCCGCGGAGCGGCTGGGCCCATGAGCCATGGCCGCTGAGCCTGCGCGTCCGGAGCCTGTGCTCCGCAACGGGAGAGGCCACAACAGTGAGAGGCCCGCGTACCGCAAAATAATAATAATAAGTTTTATATACTTTTGATATTTTCCATACGAAATGTTAAAAAATAGATAGTTACTTTCTAATTACATCTTTGCTCTTTAGAAGCTTTGTGGACTTGGGCAAGATGTTCTACCTCGTTGAATTTCTAGTCCTGTAACTGAGTAATGCTATAATAAGACAAAAGCTGTAGAAGTTGTAGAAAGATCAGAGGTAGTACTATATATGTAAAAACTATAGCACAGTACCAACCCTAAAGTCAGTAAATGGTACACATGATTTAATTCATGAACCTTTGCAAGGAGGCATTTATACTTTTACATGAGAATTTGATGACATATGTAGATCTCCAAATACAGTGTCATGCTTACAATAGTCATGGAAGTATAAATTTGAATTCCTAGCACTCTTTGTCTTGCTCTAACCAGCCACAGTCAAGGATGATCTGAAAAGCGTGCTGAAAGAGGCCCTTACAAGTACACTATCTGGATATCAATGTCCTTTGATACTCCAAGGACACTGGAGTATCATTATGTATTTATCTAGAGGTGCTGATTGTAGATATTTATTTCATCATGCATCGCATTCACTGATACCTTTGTACAGTTCATAGTCACACATTTCTGACTGTCCTCCCATTAAGGATCTTATAGATGGAAAGATTCTGAAATTCATTTGAGCTTCTTGTTTCTCAGTTGCAATTTCTTTATAAAAGGCATTATTTTAATCACCCACATCAGCTATGAGGAAAGGTAGGCCCTGTATTTGGTAATTCTAGAAAAGCCAATGGAACACAGAACAAAGAGATCTTTGAGAATAACTTCTCTCCAGAATTAGCTCACCACTAGTGGTGTTCAGAAGAAATGGTTTCTTTTTTATTGTCTTTTTCTCCTATTTTTCCACAAATATATGGGATTTCATAGATATGGCATGAAATGATTATGCTGTGATACTAGGCAATAATACTTTCTTTCAAAACTTGAGATCAGTTGTACGTTCTTTCCTTTCTGGAGTTAGAAGATCAGGTTAGGACATAGACTAAAACCAATAAGCAAGTAATTATTACAGTGTGATGTGTAAATCACTGTGCTGCTAAATCTTGGGTTATTCACTCTCATTCATTCATTCACCAGGCATTTATTGCAAAGAACTCTGAAGGTTTTCCTATAGACTAGGCATTATAGACACAGCAATAAAAATGTTTAGATGCTTTCATGGAGTTTATAATCTAGTAGGAGGCATAATGAAACACAATGATAATAACAAATGCAGAAATCACACACATGTTTCATTAACTACATTTTTTGGCATGTGCTGTGTAAGAAGGAAGCCAGGTTACATTGAGGGTCTATATCAAGGGTACTTATAGCCAACCTGAAGCCTAATTCATCACTGAGACTGTGCCAGTTATTTGACTGCTGGCACCCAGATCCATCTTCTGATGGTCCAGTGCTCTGCTCTTCACTGTAAGAGGTACTGACCGAACAGATCCTGTATCATCCAGAGTTTGGCTGAGTTCAGCTAATGGGAGACAGCGGCTGGGGGGAAGGAGATTCCAAGTTACGTTACTCATCTCCCTTCTTTTCTACCTCAAGTGGCATTTCTGTAGCAGCTGAACCTCCTCAGTGTGTCTTCAGCTCCCCCTTATTTCATTTGACTTCTTGTGATTCTGACTTTTTAGTGAACTCCAGGATGACCATGGGCTCCAGTAATTCTGCATCTTCCCTTTCTCTCTTTGCTTAGTGTCAGTAGAAACTTCCTTTTGTTGTCAATATTTAGGTTGCCTCCGCTGTTTGGCTTCTCAGCATTTTCTATCATCTTTGTTACCACTGTCTTGCATTACATTTCCTGTTTTAAATAATCAGAGTGATATCTGTTGTCTTAGTAGGTCCTTGGACAGTTGAATTGAGAGCAGAGAGAATTTTTTATTTTTGGTTGAATCTTTTCAAAGCACTGTGCTAAGAATTTATTACACAAAATAAGAAAATAGTCAAAGGAAAGGAACAAGCGATCTCTAAAGAAGAAGCACAAATGACCAGTTAATCACCTGAAAAATGTTGCATCCTATAAAGTAAATTATAGTGAGACATCATGTGATGTCCATCAGATTGGCAAAGATTTTAAAAACATAGAACAATAATACCCTTTATTGGCAGTGGTGTGAAGGGGCACAGTCATATAGTTCTGGTCAAATTGCTACAATCTTTTGTGAAGTAATTTAGCAATTGAGAACAGAGAGAATTTGAAAGCAAAGAATTTTTCTCTAAAGGGTCCTATTTAAAAAAAAAAAAAATTACAACTTGCATCCAACATAGTTTGGATAGCAGAAGAACTGAGTGTGAGAGCTTGGCCAGTGTGGTATCATAGAAGGTGAAAATCACTATGGAGAAGAATAAAGGAGCTTGAGGAATAGAGGAGGAAATCAGAGAAAAACATGCTTAGTGAAGGCCTGACTCTCTTGGGACATTTGAGCAGATTTGAGGCAGATGGTGAGTGAGTCCAGCATTCAGATATAGGGGGGTGGGGCAGGGGGTAGGAGAGTGTGTCAAGAGAGGGAAGAATAAGTTCAGTGACCCAGAGGTGAGTCTACCTGTGGTGAGTTCAATGAGTTCAACAGGAAGGAAGCCATTGTGACTGGGAGTAGTGGAGTGAAGTGGATCATGGCTGGAGTAAAAGGAGATGGAATCAAAGAGATCAAGAAGAGACCTTACGTTTGCATTTACATAGCTTCTCTAAGACTTTTTCAAACATTGAGATTTCAGTTTCCTTTTCTATAAAATGGGGATAATAATATCACTTACCTCACAGGCTAATAGTGAGAATGACACGACAAAGTGCTTAACATAGACCAGACACATAGTAACGGTGTCAATTTTAAAATAATAATAATAACAATAACTATTATTATTGCCTCTTCTGGGTTTTCTCTTCCCTTGGTGCTGCCCTCCCCAAAGGAGATGGGTTTGCCTTGGTCCACACAACTTACCTTGGAAGATGATTGTTGACTTTTAGGGCAGAATCAGTGGCTCTAAATCAAAGCAGAACTTGCTCTCTTACCTGAAAAGGAAACTAACTTAACGGATTACTGCTGTATTCATCAGAGGTAAATGGTGCCAAGTATAAATTGTCACTTGCCACCTGCCTCTACAAGGATTAGGTCACTAGCCACTGCAGTCGCCGATCTTCAACACGCCCTGGAAGAAGTTCAGGGCAGAGATCAGGAATGAGGCACTCTGTGCTCTGGGAAAAACTGGCACAACAGGTCATCAGATAGAGATTTTCAGGAGAAGATTTTATGAGCCCAAATTCTTGCATCTCCTCCTACCTAGAAAAGCACTAAAATCATTAACGGTGACATCTGTTCCTCATGACAATCAGCAAGCCTTTGCCAACGGGTGCTTGACTGCATGTACCCCGCCCCCCGCCAACTAAAGTCAAGTAGAACACTGACCTTCCCCTCTACCTTTTTGCAACCGGTACCTCAGAGTTATCTGAGATGCTCTATCCCGGGCTATAGTCCTCATTTTGCCCCAGATAAAACTTAACTCACAACTCTCATGTTGTGCTTTTTTTTTTTTCAGTTGACAATGGTAAATTCCTTTGAGGGCAGAGGTCGTGTCTTCAATGCCTTTATATCTGAAGAATCTAGCAACGAGGCTGTAGTAAAGTCTTAATGTTTGTGGAATGAAAGATGAATGTTCTCATCCACCCAGGCTATCTCATTTGGGGAAACAATAAATTTGAAGTTGCCAGACTTCACTCATACATAACTGAAGCAACAAGTCTTACTCATGTTGGGATATTTCTGGGTCAGTGAATCTGATTTCTCCAAACCACAGTAAAGCCACATCTATAAACAAAGGCAATCTGAATGTTTAGGCAGTTATTCAAATAGTGATCCCTATTTATGCGAGAATGATTCCATTCTTCTTACTCCGTTTTCATGACAGTCGGATTTCTTTTTTTTTGCCTGAATTATTCGTTTCTCAAATTTATTAGTTACCTGCTCTGTACAAGGCACTGTTCCCAGTACTGATTGCCTCAATTATCTGTTTGATTTTGCCTGTGAAAATAAAGCCAAAGAGATACTGAAAATCCACTTTCTTATTCCAAAGTCCTTATTTAAAAAATCAGCAGTTGGTTTGTGTTCAAGTGTTACTTTGTAAGTGCCCCTCATCTGGTTCCTTTATTTCTGGGGCACTCACTTTAATATGTTCAGATCACTAGCTATTCCTGCTGTGTAACTTTCCACCTACCTACCTCGGGTCTGTCACTGTCTTTTACAGGCTTTTAAGCTCTCTGCAGAACGATCAAATAATTAATGGTATTAAAGATGTCGCAGTAAAATTGTTATCTATGCTGGAAATGTTACTTGAGTGAAGAAAAGGAGAAATTTTTAATTGGGAGTCTTGTAGCTGGAAACCTTGACAGGGCTGGGGATTTGCGTTTCTTTTTATTTATTGGAGTTAATGCATTTTAGTTTAGGCAGTATGTGTTTCAAAATTACAAGGACATTTCTGTATCTTGTAGGTGTCCTTCGGAGATTTGAAAGCAGAATCTATGCTTAACCAAATAGCTTTTGAAACAAGGGGGAATGAAGAGTTTGTTAACAGGGGCCAGGCAGTTTTGAAGAAAGCAGCAACTGTGGGGTTTTATGAAGGGTCCTGTAGACCAACTCCACAGCTTCCTAACCATAAAATTATTGTATGCAAATTACATAATTTCTTTCCCCTCAGTACTGTAAACCTTAAAATGGTATTGATATTCTTTCCTTAAACGTTGAAGTAGATTCAATGAATCATTGAACAGTATACCTAGTTTACAATGGATTAATTTTAGTCTGACTTCTTTCCCCTCTTCCTTTCATGCCACAATGAAAAAGGGGTGAAATGTGATTGTGAATGAAATTTGGGAATTCTCAGTACTCACCCCATTTTGAAACCAAAAAAATTCGGTTATAAATCTCCTAGAGTTCATAAAGTTCAGCTCCATTTTTAACATGAGCTGTACATATACAGACTCTATCCAGCAGTCTTCACCATAAATGCAGGTATGCTATACCCATTTTACAGACCAGGACTCTGAGGTTCAGATAGTCTAAGTTACTTTCCGAAAGTCATTCTGTGCTTTGGCAGCAGCACTGAGTATTTGGGATTCCTAACACGAAAGCCTCTTCTCGTGAATTGAAAGGACATTGTGAAGGTCTTGATGAATGTCATGAAGAAGTTACTCTCAATTTAAACACCCTACAAGTTGATTTCATTCCTACCACTTCCTTAGTTCTCACACAAACCTTCCCACCAGGAATTATTATCCTAAGCTCACACTATAAGAAACACTAGCGCAGTGTCTTTGCTTGTGCATTCTGGAGTCAGACTGCTTGGGTTTGACTCTGGCTTTGCATTTATCAATTAAGTGCCTTGGGCAAGTTGCTCAACCCCTATGTGCTTCAGTTTTATCATCTGTAAAATGGAGAAAAAAACAGTACTAGCCTAAGTGCAGTCTAATGATATTTTGAATATGCGTAACTGATAAGCTAGGAATTGTGGTCAGTCCTTCTAAGCTTCATCTCATTTAGCTATTATCATATTTGTTTTTATCATATACTATTTTTATTATGTGCTATTTTATCATGTACTATTTCCTTTCTTATGGTGAGGAAAATCAACAGCCTCCTTTGGCAAATGAGAATACTTCACCCCATAAAGCTGGCTCAGAGGGCCTCATATCCACGTCTTTTTGTCCCCAGAACTCATGTTCTAAGCACTTTGAAATCTCTTCTCAGAACAAACTTCCAAACTATGCTGGACCAGTAGAGGAAGCAAGGAGGTGGACATGCCTATTCGTGTTGTCTTTTTCCCTTTATTATGTCACATGCAAGTGTTATCTCCATCATCCCAACCTCTCTGCCAGAACAGCTAATTTATACCCCATTCATTCAGATGAGATGCAAGCCAAGGATGGAATTACTGCATATGTGCCCTTGGAAACTCTAATGAAAGAGCCTAGCTTTCTTCACCTGTGAATATAAGGACTCAAGGCAGGTACAAGCAGCAATTCTCTGTATGCTCCTAACCTCCTGCAGGGACCAGACTTGTCTGCAAAGCAGTTTGTTTTTAAAGCAGTTAACAAAGGAAGAGTTTGCTCCTTTTTTCCAAGTGCTTCCTTTTTCATGCTGTTGGTGGACCACTGAACAGTTGGAGGAAATGAAATGTGCATGCTGTCTGGGAGACCTCCCAATGCAGCAATCCCGAGGCCTGAAGGTAGCATCCCCCCGTGGCTCGGGTTTCTGCAGAATGATCCCACTGAGACGACAGTGGAGATGTGAAGATTTGAACAGCATGAGTTCCCTTCTGCTCTCTCCCAAGCTAGGGAATACTCTGTACGGAGGGACCTCAGGTTGATTGACAGAGAAAATGCAACTCAGTTAAAAAGAGCATTTTCCCTCTTCCTGCCTTTTAGTGGATGGGCCACCCTTAACATCAATTCAGATGGTCCTTCTCATCTTCAAAGTAAAGTTTTCAAAGGTGTAAGAAATCTTAAACCTATTTTATGCCTAAATATTTTCCAGCCAAAGTTCTGCAGTGGGTTTGGGGCAGTGGGTAGGGGGAAGAAGAGGGGGGGGTTTGAGGGGGCAGGAGAACTGCCTTCTGTGAGCTTATGTTTACTTCTAATTCCAAGTATTGCCTCTTTCACCCCCAAGCCATGCACTTCGAATGTCTGCAATATGTAACAGCCTAAGTATAGAACCCAAGGGGTGAGAAACATAAGTGATGGGGAGACAGGGTAGAGGGGGCTTCACTGAAACACAGATTGGCAGTTTGTTTCAAAATGAAGAGGTGTGGTCCTCCACTTCATTTGACAGTTCAAGAAACCAGCATCTTCTCTGTTACCCAAAACAAGATTTCATAATGAAACACTAAGGGCTTTAGAATAAAAATGATTGGAGTTTGAATATTAGCTCTTCTGTGACCTTGGAAACCTTCACATGACTCAACTTAAATTTCTACATATATAAGATGGAGCAAGGAATACCACCTTTTCAGGATTGTCATAAAGCTAAAATGAGATAAGATATATAAAGTACCTGGTCCATAAGAGGCATGCAATTAACATTAGCCAAACTGTACCCCAAGCTCCATTTTCTCCCTTGAATCCTCCCCCTACCCCCAGCACACAGACCTGGAATTCTGCTTCCACCATTGGATTAGCATTTATTAGCTTTGTGATTTCGGGCAACCACTTAACCTCGACCTCACTGAGCCCTAGACACTATAGCTGTAAAATGAGGATAGCAATATCTCCTCATGGATTTTTGTGGGGGAACAAACAAGGCAAGAAAAGTGAAGCCATTGCTTTGTAAGCCAAGAAGCATACATACTGTGTTTTTATTATCATTGTAGATTTTGTTTTGCTTCAATGATGATAATGATAGCCAGCACTTTGGTACAGATGAAACATTTATTGAGTCCTTCTAAAGATTTTTATAAACATAAATCACAAAAGTTCTATGAAAATGGCTTTACTAATTTTTTTTTAGATAAAGACTGAGTTTTAGATAGTTTAACTAACTTTCCCACGGTCACATCACTAACACGTGTTACAGCTGAGATACAACAATCTAACCATGATCTGAAAGCCACTAATCTAGACTGCCTTCCACTTTCTGGGAACTTGAATTCATGTTAGTTAGCCAGTTAAACTATAGCTGTCTATGTGTGTATTCTTACTGCCATTCCACTGAAGTTGACATTTTTTGGGATGTACAGGAGCAAGAAAGTATGCTGGACATTTGTTGAATAATGGATCATAGGGGATTTATACTGGCATTGTGGCAGTACGGTATCCATATTCTAAAGATGATCAAGTTGCCTGGGTCAAGCAGGTCTCTGAAGTAGCTAACTTTTGGGGGCATTATTGAGAAGGAGGTATAAAGATAGGTTCTAAAGGTTAATTGTGCTTCTCCCTCTTGTCTTGAACGTTGGATTCTTTATTGACCCTTGTTACAATTTTGTCACTACTGACTTTCTGAAACCTTGGAATAACTTGGCACAGTGGTGGAAGTTATAAACCCCCCACCCCCCGCTAAAGGAGTTTTCTCACGCGTAGAGATGACACTAA
Organism: Aethalodelphis obliquidens; assembly: GCF_003676395.1. Classification (NCBI taxonomy): domain Eukaryota; kingdom Metazoa; phylum Chordata; class Mammalia; order Artiodactyla; family Delphinidae; genus Aethalodelphis; species Aethalodelphis obliquidens. The sequence goes on along the minus strand of NW_020837964.1, from coordinate 23,899,697 downwards.
AATGGTCTCTCTCATCTATATAAGCTCTCCTATTTCGCATGAGCAACATGAGGTTTGAAAGAATGCCATTTTCATCAATATGCATGATATGATCTTCAGAGTTTGGTCAGTGTTTGCAGGAATGGGAATTGTGAAATATTTATGCACCTTTGATAAGCACACACACCTTTACAGTTGCTATCGATTAAACGTTTGAAATAAATCTCTCAGCTTGCTGGTCTTTTCACTTGGCTTATTTTTTTCCTCTGCCAAGTAACATGTCCACTAACAGGACCATATGCTGCTTCTCAGATCATTGTCCAATGTAAGAAAACACAGAGATAGAATGGACACATCTCTATAGCTCATATTTGGAATCTCTGGGATTTTTTTTTTTTCTAACAGGGATAGTTTATGACAGGTGAGTGACTCCTACAAGGCTGATTGCAGCATACAAAATCACTGTAAGAATTACCTCCTTCTTTTCTTATGTTATAGCCTTCACCAGTAATTTTTCAAAATCTCCCTGGGTCTCTTTCCAGCCTCCTTTTTAGTCATTAATGCCTGCATGCCCCCTCACAGTAGAGTCTGGTACTGCCAATAAGGTTATAGTTCCCTTATATATACATGGCTGTCTGATCAAGCTGTTTCCTTTGTCTTGAATGATCCCTTCAGGGACTTCCCTTGTACTTTCACTTACCTGGGTAAGCCATGCACCTTTGATAAGTACACTCACCTTGAAGAATCAGCCCAGGTTTACTGCTTTCAGAGTTGACTATCAGAGCTCCATCTCTGTGTTCTAGTCACACCCTGTGTTTGTCCCTCCCGCTGTCTTGGTTGTTTTCTAATTTCAAAGCCTCTAATAAGGCAAAGGGCCATATTCATGTTTAGGATGCCTGGGCCATTGCTGAACTGAACCTCTCTATCTGCATTATCAGACAATGTAATTGGCCATATATACATTATGCATCTGCATAATCTTGTTTTCTTTCCCAGTTTTGTTGTCTTGGATTGAAGCACCACTCAGTCTTTACTTTCTCCATCTGGCAATTCCTATAAGACTCAGCTCAGGCATCTCTTTCTCCTAGAAATCCTCATTTTCCCCCTTTCCCACCCCAGTCTTATTGAGATCCCTTTGTCTCAGATCTTGTTTGCCCTCTGAAAACCTCAGACTTAAGACAAGCAAACCAGTGATTATGAGACAGATAAGAACTCCAATAGCATTGCTAAGGATATGGATCAGGACAGTGATCTCTGTATCCCTCATATTTGTCGCAATACCTGCTCTTGATAAGCCACAAGAACTCAGTGGACATGTGTTAAATGTATATGAATGGATGAGTAAGAGGAAAACTGTATGAAAGATAGCTTCTGCAGTACTCAGTCATAACACTCTTTGAAAACTTGCTGAATAAGAGTAAAAATGCACAACTTATATACATTTTAACTATTCAATCAACACTTCATGATCACCTGGATCACCTTCTTTTTTTTTTTTTTTTTTTTTTTTTTTTGCGGTACACGGGCCTCTCACTGTTGTGGCCTCTCCCGTTGCGGAGCACAGGCTCCGGACGCGCAGGCTCAGCGGCCATGGCTCACGGACCCAGCCGCTCAGCGGCATGTGGGATCTTCCCGGACCGGGGCACGAACCCGTGTCCCCTGCATCGGCAGGCGGACTCTCAACCATTGCGCCACCAGGGAAGCCCTGGATCACCTTCTTAACTACCTTGCCAAACACTGACAGTTATTGGATATTTTTTCCATGTAGATAAAGTGGTGTTCAGGGGAAGCACATTGTTTTCACTTGGAAATTGTTAATATGTAGCAAAATCAGTGATTTTTTTATAATAGGAATGCAGATGGAGCCTAGAGGTTAAGTGACCCTATAATTTATCATTGAAATACTTTGGAAACAGAAGAGGTCATTATTAACAACTAAAATGTTGGAACAATTGGCATAAACCTGAATCGACCAGGCAAACTGTGATGAAAGTTTACACTATCTAGAGAGAAAACAATGTTTTTATGACTGTCCTCCTGCTGACATGAAGTTCAGTGTCCAAAGGCAATGTGATGGATAATCCTATGAAGATCCTCTCAGCAGAGGTTTTTACCTAAGTGTCTGAGGTACCTGTGAACCTGACTGTTAGGTATTTCTCTTAGTTACTCACTCTTGCTATGCATCATTACTGTAGTTTGATAAATTCCTTCCTGCAGGACTATATGTATAAAAGAATGTCTAGGGACTTCCCTGGTTGCACAGTGGTTAAGAATCTGCCTGCCAACGCAGGGGACACGGGTTCGATCCCTGATCCGGGAAGATCCCACATGCCGCGGAGCAACTAAGCCCGTGTGCCACAACTACTGAGCCTGCACTCTAGAGCCTGCAAGCCACAACTACTGAGTCCTCATGCCACAACTACTGAAGCCCATGCTCCGAAACAAGAGAAGCCACCTCAATGAGAAGCCCGCGCACCGCCACAAAGAGTAGCCCCCACTCTCTGTGACTAGAGAAAGCCCGCGTGCAGCAAGGAAGACCCAATGCAGCCAAAAATAAACAAAAATTAAAAAAAAAAAGAATGTCTACTTTGTTGCTGTTCTTCTGCCTTTCCCCTTTCAGAGAGTATGGAAAGAGTAGCGTATGCATATACCTTGTTGGCTGTGCCAGAATCACCCCACCCCCTGGAAGAAAAAGGTGTGGTTGCATGTGTGTGTGTATCCACGTGTTGAATTGTGCACTGATGTTGTAAGCTAAGAAGATAAACAATTGGTCTTGGAAGGAGAATAAATCCTGCTTTCCCCTAGATTTACCAAAGTCACAGTCTAAACAATTATAGCAAAATGTCTTTATACGCCACCCTTCCCCTGGGGGAGAAAAATAGAAGAAATAGTGAACCCTACTGCTCTGTAGAATTTTTTTTTTTAATCTGGAGAAAATTGGTGCTGAATAATGAGTAGGTTGTTTATAGATTTTCTCTTTTGCAAAAACGTCTGCAATAATTCTTCTCTCCATAATTATGCTCCCAGCGAGTCCCCTCTTACATGGAATCTGGACTTTACCATGTGTCGTATCCTGGCCAATGGGACGACAGAAAACATGGCCCAGTATTTGGTGCTTGCCCTTTTCTCCTACACTTGGGTGTCCTGTAACCAGTACCTTGTGAACAGGTATGAACTGGCCTTCTGGATGATGGGACACACATTGTTAAATTATCTCTATTGCTCAGCTAACATTCAGTCAATCATCACATGTGTTTGGAAGCCGTGTTATATCATCCAGTCCCAGCTGAGCCAGCCCACATAAGAAGAATCACCCAGAAGATCCATAGAGTCATAAGAAATTTTAAAACGTGATTGTTTTAAGCTGCTAAGTTGTGGGTTAGTTTGTTACATGGAAAAACCAACTGAGGGCTTCCCTGGTGGCGCAGTGGTTAAGAATCTGCCTGCCAATGCAGGGGACACGGGTTCGAGCGCTGGACCAGGAAGATCCCACATGCTGCGGAGCAACTAAGCCCATGTGCCACAACTACTGAGCCTGCGAGCCACAACTACTGAAGCCCACGTGCCTAGAGCCTGTGCTCTGCAACAAGAGAAGCCACCCAATTAGAAGCCCGCACACCGCAACGAAGCCAAAAAGAAAAAAGAAAAAGCCAACTGATAAAGAAATAGGTACTTTAAAAAGGAGTTATGGTAACAAAAATCTAAAACACATAGCATTGGCTTTGGGACCAGATAGGTGCAGAGGCTGAAAAAGAAGTCAGGAGAATTCTAGGAAATGCTGAAAAACGCAGCAAGAAAACTATTAGATTCTTAGTGGAATCTGTTAAAGTCATGAGGAAAATGCTATAGCAAACTGGTAGTCAACCAGTTATACTGTGGTCAATCAAGTTGTATAGTAGACAAAAGTTTATAAAATATCGATAGTAACAGAAAAGGTTTTTTTTAAAAAATCCCCTAATTAATTTGTAGACTTTGGTTAAGAAATCTTCCAGACAAAATGTTAGAAGTGTCAATTGGCTTCTTTTAGTGAAATATGATACAGTACAGGAAAAGAAATATGAGCTAAAACAAAACAATAATAACAAAAAATATTCATTCTGTAAGCATTATTTAATGCAGTTTTGGAATAGAAGGCTTACTGGGTTGCACAATAAAACTGTTTCTTAGTTAATGTCTCTCAAACAGTAGAAGAGTTTCAGAGTATAAAGTGACCTAGAGTAGAAGTCAGCAAACTATGATGATGGACCAAATCCAGCCTGCCACCTGTTTTTCTAAATAGATTTATTGGAACACAGACATGCCTATAGTTCATGTATTGTTTATTTGCTGGTTTCTCGCTAGAAAGACAGAATCAAGTAGATGTGACAGAGGGCATAAGACCCACAAAGCCTTTTCTATCCCTTTATAGAAAAAGTTTGCCAACCCCTCTCATGGGGTAAAGATCAAATAGAGGGTGAGACTGCCCTTTGTTAAGACATCTAAAAGATTTAAGATGGTACCTCACAGACCAACTTGACTAGAATTTTAAGAAAATCTTTAGGGCAGTGTCTTAAAGTAGACTGATATACTGAAAAAAAATAGACATTTCTCAAAAAGAATAATAGATACGGCTTTTGGAGACATGGACTGGACTCACAGGAAACCTACAAAGTATTAAAAGATAATTTTATGATAAATTAGGAGTTTGGCATTAAAATATACACACTACTATTAATAGATAACTAACAAGGACCTACTATATAGCACAGGAAACTATACTCAATATCTTATAATAACCTGTAATGGAAGAGAATGTAAAACATATATATATATATTTTATATATATTCAGTTATATATATACACAACTGAATCACTTTACTGTACACCTGAAACTAACACAACATTGTAAATCAACATATATTTCAATAAAAAATTTTAAAAAAACATTTTATAGTTGAAAGCATTATCAACATGGATAAAATTGACTTAACAGTTGTAATTAAAAAAGAAGTCTCAGACACCCAGCAGATGAGAAAGATACTGAGCTGAAAATATGCAATACTTCCTGTAGAAAACAAAGGATTTATCAAGGGATGATCCAAGAACCCAGAGGCAGAGTCCAGAGCAGTGGTGAACCATAAACAAGGCATCATGTACATAGAGTAGAACCTGGCTCATTTCCCACCTTTGGAGTAGGAGGATCTGGCAACAGGTAACCAGGTGGATTTTAGAGTAGCTATGGACCAGTGACTTCTATCTATCTCACATTCCTCCCCTATCTAAATAGTAGCTCCAGTCCAGTTATCCTTTTCAAATTTAACCAGATATGTTAGGTATATGGGGGTACAGATAATGTGTCTTTTCAGTTCATAGTCTCCTGATTGAGAGAAGCTGAAACAAGAATTTCATTTGAATTCAGACCTGTTACAGAGCGTGATTAGCTGATTCTATAATTGTAAGAGGTTTTTGGGAGTCCTGGGATAGGAGAGAGCACATATCGAATGTGAGAAGAATATAAAGGATTTTTGGACAGAAGGCAGACAGTAGCAGACAACAGAAAATGGCCGCAGGATGTCTACTGCTTTTTCTATCAGAGAGTGGCAACTCTTTTCCCTCTCCCCTAATGTGGGCTGCCCTTGTGACTGGCTTTGACCAAAAGAATGTGCTGAAAGTGACAGGGTATATAAGTCCCCAAGCCCGGGAATCAAGTGAACCTTAAGAATCTGCTCCCCATCTGGGAAAGTGTCTACCACCTGAGTCCAGGTTAACCTTCTAGAAGAGGAGAAACCACATGGAATGAGGTTCCAGATGTCCTAGCCAAAGCCCCAGGCAGGCGAGTGAACCACGGTGAGAATAGCTGAGGCCAGCTCGGGCCAGAAGAGATACAAAGCTATAAGCGCAGCAGCACAACTTGCTAATGCACAAAACTGGGATTAAATTAAAGGGTTGCTGCTTTATGCCATCACAGGATCACCTTATGAGGAGGCATTCAACTTAGAAATGTTTCTGGAACTCTTTCTGGTTGCGTGTTCTAGCTGAATAATAACAGTAGCTACTATATGCGGGGCATCTTCTACATGCCAGGCACTTTACATACATTATCTCTAATTCTTACAATTATAGTGCTAAGCAGTCTATAAATGATAGCTATTATTATGCATCACACTCTGTGGTAAATGCTTTACATCATTATCACATTTAATCCTTAAAATCATTTCTATAATAGGCATTATTAACCCAACCTCACAAAGAAAGCAACAAAAGCATGCAAACCTTAAATAATGAACCCAAACACACAGAGTTAGTAAATGGCAGACCAAGGATTTCTGTTTGGATCTATTATAATCTAAAACCAGTACTACTCTGTATCTTGGCAGATGGAAATCCTAGATAGTGAGAGTTCTTTGTCAGGTACATATAAACACCGACAATGGATTATTTTCAACTTTGTTCTCAGACGTGCCTTTCTGGAAGCAAAGGGAAACATCGAAGAAGCAGTCCACACTCCTTAGTGACTTCTTCCAAGAGCAATATTGACTTTCCAATGTCTTTCCCTGGCACGATTCACAACATCAAATGTATCCATCCCTGGAAGGAGCCTTTTGCATCACTGGTTTTCAAGTTATCTCTTGGGTTCTGTCATGTTGGGAGTGATGGGGCGATGGAATGGACAGGGTCTCTGGTCCTGTCTTTCACCTGTTTCAGTCATAGAAACTTCACATCTATGTGTTCTATATAATTACGGTACCTTGAGAAGAATAGCTTAATATAAGGATTCCTCTATTAAGAAAACAATCAAACAAGCAAAGCCAAGTAATTCTGCTTTATGCAGTTTCCCATAGTATAGATGAGACCACTGAGCCCTGAGAGGGGAAGCCATCTTCCAAAGGCCTTCAAAGATAGAGCTATGGTAGAGGTAGAACGCTCAGAAATATTGCCTTTTTTTCCTTATAGGACGTGCTGTGAGGCTGTTAGTAGGTGAAATTCCCAATAATCAATCTTTGGTGTGCACAAAGATTCTGTTTAGTGTCCCTTAAGCCCAAAAGAGTTAGCTGGATATTTAAATAATGTATTACCATGGCCTGTATTGAGGATGGGATGATGGATGAAACCAATTCTAGATTCATCAGAATTTTACTTGGGACACCTTTGGACCAGGTCAGGGCCGTGTTTAGGCCAGTTCACTTAAATAGTGACCTCTGGGATTAGAGGCATTGCTAAGACATTAGACAGAATGAACTTGCGGACGCTGTCCTGAGCATCATAGAACGTTTAGCAGCATCTCTGACCTTTTCCCACTAGATGCTAGTAACATCCCACCCCTGTCTCAGCTGTGACATATCCAGACATTGCCAAATATCTCGTAGACTACAAAACCACATTCAGTTGTGAACTACTCATTTGATGTAGGCACTAAAATAATTTATTTGATCATCACTTTTTAGCAGTATCCAAAAGAAAACTAAATTTACAATCCAAAACAATAAACAATATTGCACTTATCATAGAAAGCAAAAACAGAACTTGAGTCAAGACTAATGCAGCTTTTAGAGTGTTTGGTTTTTAACTGAGTTATAGTAACTGAGTTGTGCAGGCACTGAAGTGTTTGTGGATGTTTCAAAATGACCTGCTTTTCATGAACATCAAATTTTTGATCTATCTGCAGAAAAAAATGGATTGATAGCTGATATCAAATTTGATCCGAGATCCTGGATGTAAAAAAAAAGTTTTCTTGCTATAAAATTTTAGCTGTGTGTCACTTACATTATATTATGTCACATCTCACAATGACATATTGCAATGCAATGCAATGTAAGTCACATAATAGACAACTGCAATTCATAACTTTCTGAACAGGGAGAGTCATTCTTTACAGAGAAGCTTCCCAAGGGGAGGGAAGGAATCCCTCTGCTGAGGTCACTCATAGCACTGATACTGCTGGCCTATCTGTGACTTATCTTCTCATCCTGTCTGTACTATTTATTTTTCCAACTTACCTTCCTTTTAAAACGCACCTTCCTTCACATCTTCTGATTGTGATGGAGCTGTCAATCAAGTGGCTTGTCCCCAGTGGAAGGTGGGGACTTACCCAGGCTAAACCAACAGGGATCTCAGGGCTGCTACTAGCCTAAGGTTGCATTTGTGTGAATTAAAATATGTATTCATCTTTTTGAAGTTACAGCCTCACAGAGTTCAAGGGCTTGGTGATGAGATGGTGCCTTTCTAAAAATGAGACAAAGGAGACTGGGCTGGGATCATAGCTTCTCAAGGGGAGTGTGTGCTGGTTTTCAGTTGTCATTCCTCCCAGGGCTGAGGGCCTTGCACAGGGAGCAACTCATACAACTGTAGCCCTGAGAACATTTCATCTCTGTAAATACAGAGAATGGCTTTTGAGTCACATGCTCATCTCCTAGGTCAAACAGGGACCCCATTGTTTTAAACCAGGAATTGATATGAAACCTGGCATAGAGAAGATCTCTCATTTACAAACACCAAGCTGTGAGATCTGTATAGGTCTACCTTGTCTGCAAGCTTTCTTTCCCACTCTTTGGAGAGAATGTACAGGGAAGGCAATATAGCACAGAGAAAGAAAGCAGAGGAATAGTGCTAGGGAAAGACAGGAACCTATAACATCTTTGGGGCACCTGGATCTGGTCATGATAAAAGCCAATTAAACTCTGGACTTTTTGTTATTTGGGCCAGTTTACATTTATTGTTTAGGTAATTTGAGTGGGTTCTTCTGTCACCTGTAAGCAAATAAGTTTTTAATAAGCATATGCACTCTCTCCATCTAGTTTTTCTTTTTTCTTTCTAAGAGAAGTGGTGTAAGCTCTTCACAAGCTCTTCTGTGTGAAGCTACATTAAATGCATGCATTCATTCAACAGTTTCTTACATTTTTTAAATGCAGCCACCATCTGTTGCTCTTCCCTTTGAGCCCATGCAATATACTCTAAGGTCACATAGTTTGTTTTTTAAACTCCTTGTAACACTGTAAGTAATGCCTGGATGTACCCATCTTAAGAGGAGACTCGGGCTGAGAAATGGAATACTTATCAAAGTTCAGCTAACAAGCGATGCAGCCCATAGTCAGAACCCAGTCTGGGAGATGGTTTCCCTACCTTGTGTGACTGTCTCTGTCATTGCTCACTTGCATCATTGTTGCTTCTGAGAGTATTTCATGTATTAGAAGCCCAAGGAAGTCACAAATTTGTTGGATCAAGGATAATAGAATCACAGCTGGAACAGCCCATGCTTCCCCCCTTTCTTCCAATTCTCTCTGCATCATAACTTTTTCCCTTCTAAGCCCTCTAAGAAAACAAACTAATGCATGCCGTATATCAAGAGGCTCAGACCCTCACATTGTAATGTGAATGGTCTTGCTTCTGTAAGCCCAACATCCAATGGACTTAAAAAAGTGGAGCTCGCAGGGACCCAGGGAATTGACTAGTAAATTATGGACTCTACCTGCTTCATCTCCACAGTCTGGTTTTGGCCTTGGTTTCCTAAGTTTCCCCGAATCTCCTAACAAAACTGACTGATGACTTTCCTGACATCTTATTTTGTTCTTTTCATCTTTGCCCTCCTATGGAGCCAGAGGTACCCATGGAACAAGCACCTTGGCTGGGTGCTACTCTTAAGAAGGAGAGTCACAGGTGGGAACATCTACATCCCTACTAGTGAGAAGTTTTTTTACGTTTTGGAAATTCCTGCTGCCATATCATCCTCACTAATTTGACCCTTCTTATCCCTTTTTGGGATCAGCTTGAGACCTAGGATACATTTCAGGGAAGGTTTTATATAGCTAGTTTAGCCCCTTAAGTTCCATTCTTACCTGCTTCCTTCTTTCCTCTTGTAAGGTCCCACCAGCTTTGCTACTTGGTCCACCTGAATTATGGTACTAAAAACCCCACTACTCTCCTGTTCTCTGCCACCTGCTCATTCTCATCACCCTTCTGAGGAGGAAAGGCCCTGATGAGAGAAACTTTATGATGCTAAAACTCCATGTTCTATACTTACAAACAAGACCCAGCACATACTCCAGTAACGTATTTCCAGGAGAATCTTGCACAGCCAAGATTTGGATTTTAAATTCTTATTTTACAATTCCAACATTGGAAATTGTGCTTTGAGAGAAATAAGTAATTCCTTGTTAATGGTGCTTTGCTTATTTTGAAAGACATTGTATTAAGGGATTAAGCAAGTGAGTAATATAATAAAAACGATGACTGCCTTTGGAAATGTGCTTCTTTATAGCTTTTACTTATAAACTTTGCTTATACTCTTTATACCCAGCATTACTTTTGTACTTAGGTTCTTATTCTTTTCCTCCAGTTCTTTTCAGAAGCTAATGTGCTTTTCTTCAGGTTTATTAATCAGAATACCGTATTGATTGCAATATCTGTGAAATATGGGTGTGTATTATAGTTGAGGGCACATTGTATTTAATTGTCAGCTTTTTAGTGGAACATTATTTTTCGTAGCTGGATATAACGTTAATGATACATCTCATTAACAATATATTATATTTGGTGACATTAAAGTTTTAAGGCATCAGATTAGAGTTGAGGCTTTCAATCAGAAAAAGGCAAAGATAGTGTGTTGGCCTGATATGGTTTCAGGCCACTATGATTGGCTTATCTCCATTGCAAATGACTCATTAGACTATATTGAGGTATAAGGTCCAATGCCCTAGTTTAAGTCCCTACTTTGTTCTATATGAACATAATAACCCTAGAAATATCCAAGGAAGAAAGGATACTAATCTAGGTACCCGTCAAGTATTTATGTGCCCCTAACTTTAGATCATGTAAATGTCACATCCTATTACTAAAAAGTACGTAAAAACTGTTTATGTGGAATTGAAGTACTACAAAAGTCCCATTTCCAAAAACTAGTAAATATTTCTAAATGCTTTTTCTTTCCTTTTAATGCATTTTAGACTCTTTGTATTAAAAAAAAAGTTTAAATGATTTATCTGTGTTCTCTTCGTCCTAATGCATTGTGTATATATTTGAGTGGTTATGTATGATCGTTGAATAGGATAATACAGCAAGATCTTTCACCTTTTTAATTAGACAGTCCTTCCAGATTTTGGCAACATGTTGACTCTCAGTCAGTTTTTGTGGCTTTCATTTTTCTATATTTTTATATCATTTTCTATGCCTATATAGAAAGATATCTTTCTATATCTTCACTAAATTTAGGGTGGAAAGTTGTGCAAGACTGAACGAGGTCTATTAGCCCAATACAAGAGTCATTGTTCTCTTCCTAAGCATAGGAAACAAATGCTTTACTATGTTTCTTAATAACTCAGTATCATTGTAATGAATTTCAAAGACCCTTGTGAGGATCAGACACACACAGTCTAGAATCACACTTGGCATGTAGTAGATGCTCACTAAGCAGTAGGCATAATAAGGTTTTGTGTAGGCCTGCAATATCTACAGTAAATCATTTGTTTTAGTATTCTTTTTTGATGCTTCCAGGTTTTCTGTAACTAATACTGTGACTGTCTTCTCTGATGTTTAGCTATTAGTTTCTAACGTTCTATAGTTTGAAAAAAGAAAGCACAAGTGTTTGAAAATTATAAATGAAATATCAACAGTTTTACTGAGCAAATGTTCTAGAAGTATAGTGTAAGGCATTGAAAGGCAGCAGGTGCTACTGGTGAGAATGTAGCTTTAGAAGCTTGGTAGCAAGCTGCATTCTGTACCTGGCGGGTCAGTGAACATATCTGAGCTTCAATTTCCTCATCTGTAAAATGGCAATAACAATACTCACCCTGAATATATATGGTAATAGATAGATATTATGTAAATTATCTGAAATAATAGGTGCTCGATAAATTTTAGCTATTTTGTTTTGCACTATGATATATAACTCATGCAGAGTAAGAAAGTACAGATTTGTCTTAAAATAACCACAGGACTTTTAAAAAATATCCTAAACAGAGATGTAAGCATACTTTCTAATCTTTATAATCATTTTTTATATTTCTCAATGAAAGTTATTTTGTAAGCAATTCTCTTTTCATGGTATGTAATGTTAGATTATTCCTTGAAAAAAAATGTTCTTACAAAATTAAACATCCATTTTAGAATAAATATTTTAGAAAGACAGAAAAGTTATAACAGGATTAATACAGGGGTATAGGTTTTCTTCTTGTTTCTTGCCTACCCAGTCAAAATGTGAATTTTATACAATTACCTGCGTACATTTTACTTCTCTTTCTTTGGGCAAAAAAGATAATGAATTCTAGATAATTGTCTCTTAACCATTCTAAAACTTTGTTGAATTTTAGCCTACCAACATTCATAACAAAGGCAAGTTTTATGTCAACTCACAATATGTTTCAGAATATGGCCAAAGTTATTATTTGTTTGTTTTGTTTGTTTGTTTTGCGGTATCCGGGCCTCTCACTGTTGTGGCCTCTCCCGTTGCGGAGCACAGGCTCTGGACGCGCAGGCTCAGCGGCCATGGCTCACGGGCCCAGCCACTCCACGGCATGTGGGATCTTCCCGGACCGGGGCACGAACCCGTGTCCCCTGCATCGGCAGGCGGACTCTCAACCACTGCGCCACCAGGGAAGCCCCAAAGTTATTTTTTATTTTTAAGATATAAAACTGTGCACTGAGAAAAAAAAAATTAAATGTATCTATTACTGATGTACATAATGTGTAGATCATGATGTTTACATCGATTCACTTCCTAGGGCCATTAGTAACCTTTGTGTGCATGCATGAGCCTGTGTGTGGAAAAACCTCTTCAAAGTGTGAGACGCATTGTTTATCCTATGAAAAGCATCAAGAATAGATGCAGATATACTCAAAATATGAAGTACTACTTCACTAATTTATTTTTGGGAATCAAGCAAACTCTTATGCTCATAGAGTTTATGAATCTCCATGTCTCACTGCATTTTTCTTTTAAAAACGTTTTTGGTAATTCCCTATTTCTCCTTTAAGTAAACTATTCATATATCTGATCATTCTTCCTTAACTTCGACAGGCACCTCTACCCAAAACTGTGTCTTATCTCTGCAAAAGTTAGTTCAAACTCTACCTTTTTGAGAGATTTTTCTGTAAATCAAAACTGAATCCAGTAATTAAATGCCTTCATAAAACTCTTAACTTTCCTTGTCTCCAGCCTTAGAAGATAAGCAAGACTTAACAATTCTGAACTATTGGAACCATGTATCATACATGATTGAGTTATTTTGATGTAGGGGAATAATTTAATTCTATAACATGTCCAGAAACCTGCTCAATGAGTTATATACAACCTATAATATTGTAGAAGCATATCTTTTAATAATACTATCCAGTATTTTAATGTGGATGAGATTTGGTATAATAATTTCTAATGTAAAGATCACTTCCATTTGCATTATTTCTTTTGAAGGTTGATAAAGACAAAATACATAGAGTATCTAAGTTCAGGTACTGCCCTTGGCATTTATCCTACATTCTTTCATTTGCTCATCCCAGCAATTTTGTTTTGACGTAGATAAACACGGTCTGTTACAGAAAGTTAAAAGCCTTGTCCAAAGTCACATCTTCGTTAATTGGTGGATGTGGGATTTGTCTGATTTCAAAGTTTGTACTATTTCTCCTAATACCATGGGTTTGCACGCTCAGTATGTTAGAATAGATGAGTCCTTAGCTCCCAGCCCTAACCTATTCTTTTTGTGTGAGAGGAAACTGAAGTCCAGGGAGAAGTATATCACAGTGTGACCTTGATGAAACTAGCAATGCCTGTCTGGCCAAATGAAAGCAGGAAACTCAGAGAAGGATGACTGTGTTCAGCACACCAGGTACCGTATCACCCTTTTTTCAGACTGCTTTAAGATAAACAGCCTTCAAAAGTCTGAGAATAATATACTCAAGCAATAGAGGGAGGAAATTCTAGTAGGCAGTCTACTAGGATGAAAGCAAAGGCAATGAGTAAACCAAAGAGGTCCAAGGACAACAATTACTATCTTCCTTTATGAAGTGCATCAGCACGTTCATTCTGGTGGCAGCTTAGGGAACAGAACAGGCAACAGATAGAAAATGAATCCAACATGATGTCCTGAAATCAGTACAATACCATCCTCTAGTTGCCAGGGGCCCTCAATAAACATTATACTACATTGAAAGTTAGCTAAAACATGTTAACTGACAGGTCTCTTAAACCAGCTGTGCATAGCAACTGGAAAAGGCATGAACTATTTACAGGGAGACTTGGACCAAAACTAGAATGGATTCTAATAAACCTGCAAAAATAGAATCATCAGCCCCAGCTCACAGTGCTACAGCACAAATTGCAGTGATGACTGTGGATCACTGTGAATTTGGAAAGAGCTCACCAAAATTATTTGACTCTGCAAGCAGAAAAGCATTACAGAGTATAGTTCAGCATAGTTTGTCTAAGCTCAGGAATCACGAGGACACCAATCTGAAACTCACAGGAGAACCATGTGTTCATGAGTACAGATGTGTGTCACCACCCCGATCAGCCAACTGCTTTGTAAAGATGGGAGAGATGGAATCTAGGAGAACCTAACTCTTTATATAGAACCAGTTTCACAAGTTGGGTAAGATTTAAAAGGGAACATTGTTTATGACAGTATGGAAACTAGAATGTGTGATCATTCCTCCTCATATCATAGTATTTTGCAGGCTAGCCTGTGAATTTCTCCACTGTATGACAAAAAGCCATGTTAAATTATAGCTGTTCTCTCTGAGAATTCAAATTAGTATAAGACTGAGTCCTAAGGAGAACAAAAATACTCTGTACAGGAGGACAAAAACAGTGTATATGTGATTCACTGTTTTATTTTGAATTTCCAAAGTAGTGCCTTGCACGTGGTAAGCACTAAATAAATAGGTATTGAATGAATATATGAGTGAATAAAGATATGGTGTGTTATCAATAACCTCAGAGGACAGTGGAGGAGATACTCCTTGACTGAAGACAGATACTCGTGTCTACCTTAGCAGTTATCACAGTCCTGCAAGAGAAAAGCAAATCAAACTTCACAGAAACCGTTAAGCACTCCATTGCTCTGCTCACAGATGAGGGGAACCTGGGTTGTTATGAATGACTAGAAATTAGCTAGATGGAAAATAGAGGGAGCAGAGGATGTATATTCCAGACAAAAGGAAGGGATATAAAAAACATAATTGGTTTTGCGTTTTCAACCTAAAGGATGTATAAGACAGGAACAAGGTAAAAGGGAGAGAGTGATGGAAAATAAAGTTGGGGTGATAGATGTCTCTCGTCGTTGCCTTTTTAAAGCACACTGCTATTGATTTTTAAAACATACATTTGAAGTCTCTGTATCTAGTATCTAATATCTTCATAATCTGCCTATTTACTAAGGCGCTACTAGCTCAAAAATTATATCATTCTATCAACTCTTAAATATCCCATTTGCCAATATATAGAGAGCTATATGCAATTGGATCAAGTCCTGTGGAAACCTACAATTTTTAGGTACTCTTTATTTTTATCCATTGATTATGTTATGGTAATGAGGGTTATATCCAAAGAACAACTTAAGTTACCCAAATACTCTTCTTTCCCATTTCTCCTTTCCCCTCTGCTTTACTCATGGTCAGTGTTTACCAGTAGGTTCAATTATTGGCCTTTCAGGTAAGGGACAGTTGAACAGCATATAACTACTTATCACCCAAATCCTTATTTTAGGTTCCTTTTTAATATTTTTGTTTGTTACATTGGGTGAATGAAAGAGGCTCAGGGGGTCACAAATTTGTAGAAGAAGGAGAGAAAGAGAGGAAGGAAACTAGTATTTATTGAGTGCCTTCTATTTACCAGACACTAAACTTAGCACGTTTTTATGTTTTTACTTAAATTAATATTTTCTTAAACAAAACAACATAGGGATAATTATTACTTTCAGTTTATAGATAAAGGCTCAAGGTTACTCAGTGATTCGTGTGAGTTCTCACAGTTCATGTTCAGAAGCGCTAGGATTCAAAACTAAATACTATTAACCAGGAAGCTTGTGCTATTCTGTATTCCACAAGGGCTCTCTCTTTTATCCTTCATTCTAATGCATCCCAAGTCAACTTTTTACATGTTTATCTATGCAAGTGTCCCCTTTACTGTTTCCAAATTATTTCTCTGCCTTCTCTATACACTTCAGTAAACTGAAGGATCCAAAGCACATGGTGTGATATTCGGGTCACATCCCTAGACGGAACGCCACATATGCCTAATGTTGTGTCTATAAAGTGCTCAGATTAATTCAAAATGCAAACTTCTGGGCGGAAAAGAGATGAAATGATTGTCAACTACATTTAATACTCTTTTAGAAGAGGAAAATTTGCATAGACTGACAGCTCATTTTGTTTCCACATCCGATTTTAATATCTGGTTGTTCTTACCAGAGGACAGTCATGTTTATGTCCACACAAAATCCCCAGACCTATTTTCATGCTTGCAGATAGATGGTAAATCAGTAAATAACATTATTCTTTAATGACGCAAACAACAAAGTGGTCCAAACAAGATTTGATAAATTCAAAAAAAAGTTCTCTGAGTAATTCTTTTTACTTCCCCTAATGTTCAATCTATTCCTTTATCGTTCTATTTTTCTTTTGAAGCAAAAGTCTCAGAAAGCAAAATTCTCAAAAAAAAAAAAAAAGTTTCTATGCCATAAGGTATGAGATAACTTCAAGATAACTAACCATGTGCCCATGTGTCTCTTCGTTTTTCTTTCAAAAACCCTCAGAATTAGAATTCTCTGTAAGAACCAGAAAAGATTGCTAGCAAATTGACAGCAAAGCTCTGAATCAACTCATAACTTTGAATAGCATATGGACAACACACATATGAGCATATGCAGTGTATCTAAATTACATCCATAGGAGTCAGCAGTCTCAGAACTAAATTGTCTTCTATAACATACACTGAAAAATAGATACTGTGCTGTGCTGTGTCTGACCAGAGCAATAATTTTAGGATTTTCAGTTTTTGCAAAGGAAATTCTTAGCTTCTGTGGGTACTCTTGTATTATGATTTTTAAAAAAGCAAACAAACATACAAAAAAGATTCCGAGACGATACAAAATAACAAGAGTTTTCTAAAAACTACTTAAGCAAAGAAAATCTAGTTTTCTGAACCAAGCTATACAGTCACACTCAACTCAGAAAGTGAAAGTACAGATCTGTTATCTATTTTTCTTAGCTCGCACATCATCCTTAATTACAGTTTAAACGACAAAATGAAACATAAATGGCTTTTTATCAACGAAACATTGCTGGAAGCATAAACAATAAATTATGAATTACTGAAGCAGAAGCCTTTTTGGATCATGTGTGCATAATGCTATTCTGCATATTCGGAATCCCAGTTGGCCCTTCTGTTCCATGCAAATTGAGCACCACCTTTTATGATTGAACACTGAGGAAGAACACCTTACTTCATATGAGTAAAAGCTAACACCAAATATGAAAGAGACCTCTTATCAATGTTTGATGCTGTGGAAAAGTCTACTATGTGAGCGGAGTAGACAGGGTCACCATGTCTACTGTATGTAGACATGCGTGTATAGGTATTCACTACCACACTCGGCCAAGCGCACAGTTTTCACGTGATGCTTAGGTATGGTAGCCTGAGAAACCCAATAATAATGGATCCACTGTCACTGAGGGATTGAGGCTTCTTTTTTCTTTTTTCTTTTTCTTTTTTTTTGCGGTACGCGGGCCTCTCACTGTTGTGGCCTCTCCCATTGCGGAGCACAGGCTCCGGACGCGCAGGCTCAGCGGCCATGGCTCACGGGCCCAGCTGCTCCGTGTGGCATGTGGGATCTTCCCGGACCGGGGCACGAACCCATGTGCCCTGCATCGGCAGGCGGACTCTCAACCACTGCGCCACCAGGGAAGCCCGGATGGAGGCTTTTTAAAGACCACTTGGGGAAAGAGATGTTATTTAGGAAAGTCTTCTGTTAGTTGCAAAGCAACTTGGTGTAATGGAAGAATTTAACGAGACTGGTGGTGTCCAGAAAGAGGACAGTTGGCTTACCAAGGTCCTCTTTGCTGTGTGGATAATCAAGGAAGGCTTTTCAGGTCTAATTCAGCCCAGATGGGGCAGAGGGACTCTGCCTGCCTGGAAACCTAAATCCTGAATACAGGAGAGGTGTGCCTGGAGAGAGGATGGAGGGCTGAGGATCAGCTCTGGCTGGCTTGGAATGTGGAAAACCCACTTCCACTTTCAAGAAGTAAATTTTAGTTTGGGGACAAGAGGCGTCTGAATTAAGTTGACATTATTCAAAAAAGCAAAGGAAGACTCTAATTTTCCAGCTTATACAAAATGATTCCCACAGAGTCTGTGTGTTGGGAGGTTGTGGATGATTTAAAACAACTTGATATGCTAGAATGGAATGTCATCTTAACAAATTGGAAATTGGGATTAGCCATTTTACGGAGAAAGCTTAGTTTAATATTGGCAAAGGAGAGAGAGAAAAAAAAAAAAAGCCTGCATATTTAAAACCAGGTCCAGGAATCCCAGCTATTTCGTGGCTGGTAAATATTTTCATTCTTTCCCCACCTTCTCATCTTCCTATTTTTTTCCCTTTTATGTTTCTATGATAATGCCCTTTAGACTGCAATACATTGCAATGCGTACTAGTAAGGATCATTAGTTTCACAACTACCAGTGAGGCCAATTTCAGAACTACTGTACAACATTCAAAAATCAACAGAGTTATAGCTGCAAAGGGACCTGGTTGAGAATGATAAGCCATCTCTTCCATGAAGAGATGGAAATTTAGGAATTAATGGATTCACATAAATAAGATCTTGTCCCATTTCATGATGGGTAATTTTCTATGTGCCAGACACTGGGATAATAGCTGTCTAAGCCCTCAGTTACTCATATCCATCAAAGCACACCTAAGGGGTAGATAGGTAGTATCTGGTATTACAGATGATGAAACTGAGGCTTAAAATAACTTGCCTGTAGTCAGTATTCTCACAAGGGATATTTCTAGAGGATAAAAAGACATGAAACACATAGTGATTGAAGTTGGCCATTGAGTTGAGATGGAAACCCCACCAAACAAAACATGAATTATACTCTAAACAGGTAACCATGGAATGGATATTGAGATAACCCAAGACACACTTATTTCAAAGCTCTAATCACCATCTCCATTATCTAAATTAATTATCACAATCATGCCTTTAGAGTGAGGTTCTTGTTAATAGAATTTTGGTTAAAAAAGAGTCACCAAGAGGAGAAAATAAAAAATATTAGTGTCATCAGATATTCTGGTTCCCCTCTGTCTTTCCTTAAGCCTAATCAAGCTATAACTAAGGCCAAGTCTATGTCTTTCCTTCCCACAGACCCTCTTTAGGGGAGCGTTTTATGTTTATCCTTATTCCTCTATACATGTGATTCAAATATTTCAGTATAAAACATGAAGACTCCCATTTCTTCAGCCTGCTTTCTGGCAATTTCAATCATATCTTTTAACTGCAACGTGCTGGCTGGCGAAGATCGTGTTTCTGCCGACCTCACATTTTCTGCATGCAAGAGATTTCTGTATCTGGAAAAGGTTCATTTATCTTCCCTGACTTGTTAATATGTAATTGCTGAGTATCTTCTGTTTTCACAATTAGAATGGAAGCCACTACTGAAATGCTGTCAGTCAAACTCCTTTTGTTTATAAATTCATCCAACTGGAAGATGAAGAAACCGATGTCTGAGCTGTATAATTGAGAAGATTCAAAACGTTGTGGTTGTTTGGTGTGTACATGTGATGTGAGTGACTCATCACATTTTTTTTTTTTTTTTTTTTTTTGCGGTACGCGGGCCTCTCACTGCTGTGGCCTCTCCCGCTGCGGAGCACAGGCTCCAGACGCGCAGGCTCAGCGGCCATGGCTCACGGGCCCAGCCGCTCCGCGGCATGTGGGATCCTCCCGGACCGGGGCACGAACCCGCATCCCCTGCGTCGGCAGGCGGACTCTCAGCCACTGCGCCACCAGGGAAGCCCTCATCACATTTTTGACCTTTGTTTTCACCTTTATCTGTATTGAAGTTTGCTTTCCTATTCTGGCAGAAATATAATTCTCATATATTCAGAAAGAGAATTATTTATGAAATCACTCAACTGTATAGGAGACAAGAGACAGTTAATTTCTATCTCATTTTGTTTTTGATTATGAATTAGTCAGCTGAAAATTGCAGAAGGACCAAGCTGTATGAGAGAGGAGAATGATCACAGCAACTTCGAATTGAAAGACATGCTGCAAGTTTCTTAGAAAATGCCAAATACTGAAACCATCTCCCTTAAAGATCCAATTAAAAAGAGGGTTCATCCACCTATCAATTATGGATTTGAATGTCTTGGCTGTCTCAAAATATTAACCTTCATCTGCTGGGCTAGGACTTGTAAATCATGAAGTTCTCAGTGGAGAAACATCAGCTATTGACCATTTTAAAGTCCATCTGAAGAAGGAAAAGCAATTCTGAATATGAGTTTATCATTTGATTCTCTCACATTTTGAACATAAAATATACCATAGTTTTAAAATAAATAATGTCTAGTATTTGAATTTTTTTGGTTGTTTTGTGTTCTCTCATCATTAATAAGGAATGAGAAACAGGCTCACAAGACAACATTTTATCTACCTTCTTATCAGTATATCTCCACCATTTTAAACCTGACAACTTCTTTCCATTGCTTTGTTTCTAAATGTTAAGAGGAGACAAACTGTGTTTTTTTTCCTACTTTGATGGAAACTATCCAGATGCCAAAAAAGTGAAACAAAACTCATGCATTTCTGATCCAGGAAAAGGGAGATAGAGTATAAACTTGACATATCTGTTCCAGAGACCTGTGTTCATGATTAATTCTATGGAGATGTTGAATATTTGGATCCTAAATCCAAAATCACAGAGAACATATGTCCTAGTTTCCACAAGACTGTCCTGGTTTATGGTGTTTCTAGGCATAAATATAAATAGCAACCCCTTTCACTTTAAAAAATATCCCATTTGGGACAATATATGGTCACTCTTTGCAAAATAAATCAACACATAATTTTAAATAAACAGTCATGGCACAGAGAGTGTTCTTTCTGTCCATTTTGTGATACCTAGCTTTTTTTTTTGCAATTATTTCACACACACACACACACCTGTGAGGTAAGTCAAACCTTAAATCCTATTTTCTAGTTTCAAGATAAAACAGATAATCCACATGCCTTAAATATTCTACTACGGGGTTTATTGAAATGTGGGTTGCAGCACGAAGAGTTTTCCTAGGTGTACAAACTTTTACTTCGTACTAATTCTAAAAAGTAGAGAAAACACTTGAAATTCATCCACTGTAGGACTAAAATCTCCTCTTTCAAGGGTTTAGGGCATAATAAATATAGTACAAAACTACACTTTCACAGGCACCCAGTAACTACCTCTCATTCATCCAGCATATGTTTACGCCGTGTCTTGGACGGGCCATACCTGTAATGGGCACATCTTGAAATTGCAGAATGCACAGAAAGCGCCAAGGAGCTCAGACCTTTGGGATGGGAAAACACTTCTTCCCAGAGAATCTTTAAATGTAGGGCATTTGATATGCAAAAATAATGACTAGTACCTATTAGCTCACAATCAAAGTAAGCATGGCTCACACTTCTGCACAGACTTTCAGCTCAGTTTGGAATTGCCGAGGGGGCTCTCATCTTAGGCGTGGTCACGGGGCTTCCACAAAAAAAAGAAATGTTGGCGGCGTTATCCAAAAAACAAAGACAATGTACTTGGATTAGAGCTCCTAATTCAGGGAGGCTAACACTTGTAACTCCTCTATTGAGGAGAAAGATCAAGATTTCATTTCCTTAAGGTTTTTAATAGTGGAAGCCAGCTGAATGAGTAATATCTATATCATAGCTTTCTCATTTCCTTTTCTGTGATGCATCCCCAAAGAACTAAGTAGCATTTTGTTAAAGGGTAAGGCCAGAATATATTTAACAAGAGCCAGAAAATGTTATTTCACTTCATAAAGGAAGTTTTACCAAAACTCACTACCTCCTTGAAACAGAACAGAGAAAATGAACCAAATGTCATGAGCCAAATTTTACTCTTCAGATTGAGCATAGTTTTTATATAGACCATTCATAAATCTAAACACATGCCTATAGTAAAGCCAGAAGACAGCCCCAGATGATACATTTATTCTGCTAATCATTCTAAAACAGCTGAAACTAAGGCTTAAATACTTCTGAGCCAAAACAGACAGCTAAAAATCCTTGTTAAATGTACAGCAGCTTAGTAAAGAAAAACGCACAGATGAGACGGACTTTTTTAAAATGATCTATGACCTTCATATGTAATAGACAAGAGTTAAGGGAAATGGTTAACCCGAGCTTGGTTCTCAAGAAATAATGAAATGGATTAAATATTTTCTGTGAGTAAAAGACTTAACAAGAAAATCAGTTCATATTAGCTCCAAAATAATACTGATAAGGAGTGTCCTTCAAGAAGGATTTTCTGATCTAATTGCTATTGTCAAAGTTGGTACAGGCTTAAGACAAATACCTCTAATGTGTACCCACAAACCAGATGAAATTAGAATAGGCTTTCCCTAAAGGCTTGGTAAACATTCAATTAAAACTTAACAACTGCCAAGTATAAGCCAGCCCCTCCTCTATCAGATATCTCGGTATAATGTACTTGGATAACATCAGATATCTCAGTAAAATTACTGGAACTTTCACAGGGGTTAAATCTTACTGTCCGTTTTTTTTTTAAAGTAAGGTGATTGAGGTATTCCCCGGGATAAAATTAACTTGCACATTCACAATTCCCTTAGCTATTGTTTCAATATTGGAAAGAGGAAGTGATGTAATTACCATGCCTTTAGGCTGATAAGCTAAGTTTCAACTGCTCATAGTGAAGAAAAATTATTTTACTTGATATTTTCAGTCATATTATGAAATCACATCCTATTTTCCAATGTATATTCTACCCTGTTTCACAATGCTAATGTATTTACCTTCATTTTTCTTGATGGTAAAATTCGGATTGTTGACCATTTCTGGAAGAAGGCTGTATAAGAAATAATGTCCGTTTTTGGGCTCATCTTTGTCCGTGGCACTCACTGTTTGAATGACCTGTAACATAAAACTTGACGTCAGCACTTCTGATGACATCAGAGGGCTTGCACTGCCTTTAAAAGCTGAGTGACATTCCTTTAGTAGAGTGATACTTTGGTCCAAGGAATATTTTTCAGTTTTCTAAGTTGTTATGGATGGTTCACACCAAGAATAAGGAGAAACATTCATCACTTTAAAACCTAGCTTTGATAAACTGATGAAAATTAGGGTCACTACTTTTGTGTCCATTTGGTATCTGTGGCTTGAAATGGCAAATTTAAGGGTATTTGAAAATTCCACTGGGCAATTACAGGCTTCTTTCCACTTTGAGTATGTACGGGCTTCAAGAATGAAATCTGGAATTGTTACAGTGATTGTAGTGTGGCTCTTGGGAGGATGTTGGAGGTAAAGTACTTAAATCTTGAATCCTCACAACTCCTCTTTCATTTTACTCATTAGGTTACAAGTGTTTGCAAATAGAATGTTCCTCGGCACAAACATCACTGCCACAAACCTTTCTGAAGAGTTGCATCTCTTCCCTCCCAATAATGAATACTGTTTTTAAAGCTAGTGGATAACACATGCAAACAATGCCTTGGAGTGTATCCTGAGATGAATAAATTATAGGGATTAGAAGAATTACCACCGTGCAGAGAACTGTTTGGATAGATACACATACTCAGAATTGGTGCCAGTTGAATGTGCTTATTTCAGTTGCAAAGCTGCATTAACTTAGTGCTAAGTTGTTCCTTGGGATGTCAGAGAATTAGCTTAATAATTCATATTTATGAGTCTGTGATATTAATAACTTCCATATGAAACACTGGGCAACAGCTAATGTAGTAAAAATTATAGCTTAAACTACTACTGTAAATAGTTACAACATAATTTCTACCAAAAAAAAATGCCCATGAAGCATGATAGTCAAGGGTATAATCAGATTTACCATAAAAAATTAACAGGGAAGTACTCTCAGGTTTGTGAAATTTAGAGAATTATGATGCCTAATGTTGTGTCAGTTTAAACAATTATGTGCCACTGAACTTTGTCAGTGTCATTAAAGAGAAAAAAATGGATCACTTCTTTGTGAGAAAGAGACATCATTGCCTTGTAACTTATCACCTAAATAAGATATCACCACAATTTAAGAACATTTTCAATAGCTGTGAAGTTTTGCGTTGTTATCACCCACATGCTATACGATAAGCAGTGCATCAAGGTTATTTGGGGCATAAATGAAATAACTTCTCTCATTTTCTATTTCTCCATTTTTGTAAATGGAACATATTCCTACTTTGTAGGTGTTTTACTCCTGTTAAAGACCTTGTGAAATGTCTTATAACTGTACTTAGCTTGAGTAACAATATAACAAAAAATAGCACAAAATATAACTCATGGTGGAGACAGTGAGATAGTCATTAAGTTGATGGACTCTGAGCTGCCTTGACAGAAGTCATAGCCTTATCCTTTACTCATTGCATGAAATGGAGGGATTTACTTAACTCTTTGAAACTCAGTATTTCTAAATTTTAAATAAAAGAATACTTTTCTCATAGGGTCGTTTTAATTCTTTATGTAAATTCATGTCAATCTGTTAATACAGTGTCTGGTTCCTAGTAACTGTTCAATGAGTATTAGTCATCATCATTATTATTTATTATTTTTTCTTAAGGTCACTACCATTTATTCATGACATAGCACATTGATAAGTGTAACAACTTAGATGTTACACAAACGGGCCTCGCTTCCATCAGATTAGGTGGGAAAGCAATTATATTTACTATATCTAAACAGCTAGCATATTTGCCTTGACATTTAGGTGCAGAGAGATTCCTTGGGCTTCTAGTTTTATAAAGAAGAAAGAATTAAAGTACAAGGGGAAAAACTGAAACACAGATGACTCTTTTATAGACAACCTACATGTACAAATATTTAACAGAATAATTTGACTTGAGCCTTCTTTTAGGCAGTTATGAAGAACAAAGGGGGGAAAAGTTCCTTGTGAGCACATGTAGCATCATCTTCTCCCTTTACCCAATTTTGTTTCAAAAAGACTTCTAGGGCTTCCCTGGTGGCACAGTGGTTGAGAGTCCGCCTGCCGATGCAGGGGACGTGGGTTCGTGCCCCGGTCCGGGAGGATCCTACATGCCGCGGAGAGGCTGGGCCCGTGAGCCACGGCCGCTGAGCCTGCGCGTCCGGAGCCTGTGCTCCGCAGCGGGAGAGGCCACAGCAGTGAGAGGCCCGCGTACCGCAAAAAAAAAAAAAAAAAAAAAAAAAAAACTTCTATTCCCAAGTGCACCTGTTGAAGAAATCATTCCTGAAGTGTGTGAGCGCATGTGAAGAAAAAGAGCAAACAAAGAAAGGATGTCTCCACAGTGGCTGTATCAATTTACATTCCCACCAACAGTGCAAGAGGGTTCCCTTTTCTCCACACCCTCTCCAGCATTTATTGTTTGTAGACTTTTTGATGATGGCCATTCTGACCGGTGTGGAGGTTCCTTAAAAAACTAAAAATAGAACTACTATATGACCCAGCAATCCCACTACTGGGCATATACCCTGAGAAAACCATAATTCAAAAGAGTCATGTACCAAAATGTTCATTGCAGCTCTATTTACAATAGCCAGGACATGGAAGCAACCTAAGTGTCCATCGACAGATGAATGGATAAAGAAGATGTGGCACATATATACAATGGAATATTACTCAGCCATAAAAAGGAACAAAACTGAGTTATTTGTAGTGAGGTGGATGGACCTAGAGACTGTCATACAGAGTGAAGTAAGTTGGAAAGAGAAAAACAAATACCGTATGCTAACACATATATATGGAATCTAAGGGGGAAAAAAGGACATGAAGAACCTAGGGGCAAGACGGGAATAAAGACACAGACCTACTAGAGAATGGACTTGAGGATAGGGGGAGGGGGAAGGGTAAGCTGTGACAAAGCGAGAGAGCGGCATGGACATATATACACTACCAAACGTAAAATAGATAGCTAGTGGGAAGCAGCCGCATAGCACAGGGAGATCAGCTCGGTGCTTTGTGACCACCTAGAGGGGTGGGATAGGGAGGGTGGGAGGGAGGGAGACGCAAGAGGGAAGAGAGATGGGAACATATGTATATGTATAGCTGATTCACTTTGTTATAAAGCAGAAACTAACAAACTATTGTAAAGCAATTATACTCCAATAAAGATATTTTAAAAAAACACATGAAAAGATGCTCAACATCGCTAAAAAAAAAAGAGGATGTCTTGTATTCTGGGGTGGGAATCATTCGTAACTAAGAGCATTCTTAACGTGTATTTAATGGCTAGAGCTCCTACAAGCAATACCATTTCTAAGTCATCTGCATGAAAAAGACTCATACGTGCTGGCGAGTGAATCTACATGTTACGCTCTCACAACCAAAACAAAAGAGGCAATAATTTAGCTTACCTGAAGTAAATGAGTATAATCACCTGTCATACCACATCTCAGAAGTTTGGTCTAAATATTACATCTGCAATAAATATTTTTTCCACCATTTATTTAAGTCAGGAAATCTGTTAGCCATGCAATTTCTGAGCTTGCTGAACCAAAAAGTCTTGGGACAGGGCCTAGAAATCTGCATTTTAAAGTCTTGTAGGTGATTCTGATGCATGCTTAAGTCTGGGATCCACTCTTTTGAGTCAAGGGAGAAGATTGGTGTCCATAGATCTCTTATTACTGTTCATTAGAAGAGTTTGTACTGTCAAGTTTACATCAAAATCAGTGCATGACGTGTTGGGAAAAAAGTGATGAAATGGTGAATCTTTAAATTAACTTCCAAATATCCTATGAACTAGCTATGGTTAAGACTTTGGTTTAAACCATTTTTGACACTTCATTTTATTTTAATGCAGTGGCCACTGTCTGATCGTTTTCTCTGAGAGTAGATGCCTGGTAGATCACTTGAAGGACTTTATGCTATTAAAATGCGTTAAGTTACCCACATTTAAAAGGCTGAAATTTTCATTGATGTAATGACATCTGAACACATTTGGCTTTAAACAACAGGAGAAAAAGAATAGATTTATTCAAGGAAGTGCACCTCCACACAAGCAGATGTTATAGGTACACTGAGTTGATGGCAAATGAAAACTGCATGCATTTCCCACTGTGAGCTACTTGGACATCAGCTGATTTTTAAGTAATTGGACAACTATTTCATGAAAATGATATCAAAATTTCTGAAGAGGTCATAGATTTTTACTAGTAAATATACAGCATTTAGCGTAAATATTTTCCTTTCTAGCAATAAAGTTAGGATGCAGTTGAAAAATCTAACGCTTGATAATTTATTGTGGATTAATTTCAAGGGAAGGTAAAAGCTAATATACTTCTCTATCGGAAAAACAAAGCATATCTGAGATTGGGCATAAGGAAATGAATTTCAAGGCCATACTTGAATTTCCATGGGAGCAGACTCTGATCTATTTCTTGAGAGTACTGATTTGAAATCAAATGACCTTCCTAAGCGTAAAACTGAAAAGAAATTTTTTTTTAGAACTGTCGGCCATATCGTAATTCTGACTCTTTTTTAAAAAATTATTCATTGTTTATCAATAATGCTAAACCTCAGATCGCTTTAATTAATATAGTTTATTAAACATTATTTTAGATTTTTATAGTAACTCAAAAGAAGTTAATAGTAGTAGGTTTCACTGTCATTATTAACTTTTCAAAAGGCAAGCAGCCAACAAACAAACACATTTCTGATTATCTGATCTGTTGATAACCTTAAAACTCTCTTGGAATCTATTAGAATATCCCCTGTGAGTTCCTGTAGTTATTTTTCTTTGTTTTTTTTTTAAATGATGGTTGGGTTTTCCCCCCCCCCTCACTGCTATTAGAACAGTGTCTGGCACATAGTAGCTTTTTAATAAGTATTGTCTAAATGAATAAATGAATGGATGAATAAATAATCATGTCAGGCATGTTTTAGCATCACTACTAATTCTTTTGTAACTTTGAGAGGTAGGTATGAAGAGATTTATCAGAACGCTAGTGCATCAAAGACATTGTAACATCTGATCCCAAGTAAATTAGGTAACAAACTCCCTACATCTTCCTGCTCCGCATGTCAGACTGCCTCAAAATCTTGTTGGCATTCATATCTTCCGCACGTGTACTTAGTTAAATTGGGGCTTAGACTTCCAATATTTTGGAGAGTGCATAAAGATGAACTTATCCATTCTTGACATTCATGTACTTTGCTTTATGGATATTAAGGTTCCCTTTTGATTTTGAAGGTGGTGGAAAGAGAGTGAGGATACATCAAAGGCAGTACAGCATATTTTTTGGTTTTCTATTCATTCTTTTGCCTATTATTGATAGTTTATTTCTGGTTACCAATGTAAACATTCCTGAAATACTAGCTTCTATTTCTTAGAGCAGTAGTCTTCAACTTGAGGAAGGAAAAGATGATACATGAAAGTAAAATTGTATGAAATTATTTATATATGCACATATATGAAGGAAAAGTCCAGAGCTTTTATCAGATTATCAATGGTGTCCATAACTGAAGGGAACAAAACAAAATAGGCTAAGAGCCATCCCCTGAAAGAGCCGTCTTTGCAAATACAAATTTTGTCTACAAGAGAAATCAAGTTATACCAATGATAACATTGAAAAAGGAGGACATACAGGAATTTGAGGAAACTATATGAAAACCCACATGACCCAATTATCCTCAGTTATTTCAAAACTGTGTAACATAGTTCAAATTGAGCACTGCTCCTATCCATTTAGTGGACAGTTCCTGGATACTTTTTTTATAATTTGTAAGGCAATCCAGTTTCTATCAAGATTTTTCTTTTCCTCCCCAAAGTGTTGTCCCATGTCACGTTTCTTTGCATGAATATGTCTTTGTCTTTAAAAAGTATTAGGCGGCTACTTAGAGCATGTATCTTAGAGGTCTGACCTATAGAAAACACAACAGGAGAATGTAGATTAGATTGTATATGTTTCTTTTAAACACTAAGTGAAGTCCTCAGTCCTCTCGGTAGACATCTGGGGCCTGTGCCTTCATTAATCCACCACACAACTTCTGACATTTTCCTCAGTTTCGTTCTTTTACAGTCCCTTTCCCTTTACTGTAACTAAGTTAAGGTAAAATGATACAAAGCAAGGACTCTTAAAGGATGTATTTACACAAAGTTTGAATTTTCCAGTTTCTCCTGTTTCTTATTTTCTTTTGCTTGTCTCTGCATATTTCATCTGTATTTTGTGCATCTCTGAAATGATCAATATTTTTGAAAAATTACTCCATCACTTGCTGTGCTTTGAAAACCTCATTAGTAAAGTCCACAGTTTTTAACACAATTTAGAAGTCTCAACTGCCTTTTTAGTCTTACCTCCTCTCCATCTTCCACTACACAACTTCACAGGAATATTTCCTGATGCCTCATTAATATCATAAACATTACTTCCTAGGCTGAAAATGCATCCTATTGTTTATTCTTCTTAAGCAAGATTTTTCCAGCTGGCTTCCATTTGCCACTAGTTGTATAGTTTTCTCTGAAGGAAATTCAAAAGATTTTATAATCAGCTATGTTTGGTAAATGCCCAAGACCATTTGGTTCTAGCCCTTTGGGGATTCATATGTATTTATAAATGCAAGGGGATCTTACAGTGAAACGAAACCAGTAGAAGATAATGTTCTTTAATTTCGGTTAATACAGTGGTTCCCAATCTTATTGGGAAAAACATGTGCACACACACACCCAGACACACCACACACCATACCATATACCGACATGCTATACCCTAAAAGTGTTTCTCAGGCTGTCACTTTAAGACACGCTACCCTCTAGAATATAAGTCTTAAAGGCCCGGAGACCTCTGTAATCTCCTTTTGAAGGTGTTGTATCTACATAGCTTGGTGGTTATAGCACTAATTCCATCTGCATCTCTGCCCTTCCAACAATACATCAGCTTCTCTCGGTACCAGATCTTACCCAATTTATGTCACTAACACAAAGCCTAATATGACTAAAACCTCCTCATAGCTAGTGTCATTTTTACTTTCTTGAGAAAGACGTGCTCATCACCATGGCTTCCATGAACAAATAAAAACAAGCATACACATGTGCATACCACGCTTCCATCTAAATTCTTATTTACTAACTTGTAGGTTGAAAATAAAATGAAGAGAGAACGTCAGTAACAACCCAAGGTTTGTAAACAATCCTTTATGCCATTGTTTTTTCTGTGGATCATCAATCCTAATATTTAGGCGAAGGGCCAGAATAAAGCATGTGGATTTGGAATCATACAAGAGGTTCAGTCAAAGCATATAGAGGCTGCAAACATGACTTCAAAAAAGATTTAGATTGTATGTGTTCCTGGAAGTTGATTCTGCTGTACTTAAAAAAAATAATTATATTAGCCCACAAATTCATATGGGGAGGAATGAAGTACAAGCCCTTTCTTCACTCTTGACAAATACACTTGTAAATTATCAGAGGAAGAGTTATTCCAATACAGGGAAATAGACTGTCCTCTTTTATATTGACCCATTTAGGCATTGTTTATAGTGTTTTGCTCCAAATCAAGGATCATAAATATATAACAATAACAGCAATAAAAACAACAAAGACAATACTAATAAAATATTTTGCTTTTGAAACTATGAAACTAGTTAAAATATATACTACTAATAATTACAATTATTTATTGAGCACTTGATATTGAGCTAGATATTTCTAAAATGTGAGAGTTTAAACTAACAGCAGTTAAGACCCAAGGTCACAAAACTAGTAGATGGCAGAGCTGTGACTCAGACTTAGATTGTGCTAGTTTCAAACCTTCAAACCTTCAAAAATTCTGAGTTTTTTTAAACTTTTTTGCCTTTTTCTTTTAGCTTTTCCCCCTCTGTCAAAATTGCACTCTAAAAGTTATACTTCTATTAATGATTCTCTCGAAATGCTTTTTTACATGTGAATTCTTCAAATATTGTTTTATACATTCCACTAATCTGCCTTCCCCTTACTTCACCTAAAGTAAAATGAAAATCATATTTTATGCATTTTGTTGAGGCCATCAATTTCATCTGTTCTAAAATCAATCCTGTCTCTCTCTTGTGTATGCAGATAGATTCTGAAAGATGCCCTCCGGCAGGAAAGTTAAAATTAAGTCTCCTATATTTATTGTTTCATGAGTGTTATAAAATGCCATAATTTCATTTCATTGTTTCACATTTATTAGAAAAAGACCAACAGAAACTAAAAATATATATAAATATGGTAGCAAACTCGTTTATTGCTGCTATTTATCAAGGGATAATTCTACTTTTCTTATTATGTGGAACGCTTTTGAATAGAGTGTGTTATTGATCACAGGAGTTTGTTTTTTTTTTTTTCTTTTGAAAAGTGCTCACTCTTGATCAGAATCTTATTCTCATTACTATTTTTCTAAAAAGTGTGTCACACAGGCAATGGCATTTCAAAGTCTGCTCCTTGGGAAGCATTGTGAAATCCTAGAAAGTACAGGGACTGGGGCACCTCCAAGAATAGACTTTGAAGCCCATCTTTCCTACTTTTCATGGCCTTAGTTAAGACCCTTACTCTTTTATCAGCCTCAGCCCCCATATCTGTAAAATGTCATTGCAACACCAAACTCCCAGAACGGTGATGTTGATTGCATGTTAGATGTCTGTATGTATTATTTCATTCATGGAAGCATGCAGCCTCCCCGGTCACCTCTCTCCACCTCCACTGCCAGCACCTTAGGCCAGGCTACCATTATCTTTTGCAATTACAACCTTCTAGATGCTCTTCCTATTTAATTGCAGGTGCACGCGTCTGCATGTGTGTATATGGATTTTATTCAAACATAATACTCTTTTTGTCCAATTTCATTCTTGCACTCGTATTACATTTGCTTATTACTCTTATTATACTCAGCCACAGATGTCTTCAATTTTTCAAATAAACCAAGGTTTTTCTCCCTTCAGGGTCTTTGCACAAGCTTATTCTGTTGGCTAGAAGGCTCTTGTTTCCACTTCTTGTATGACTACCCTTTCTCATTTTCGTTCAGTTTCAGCCTAAATGATATCCCTTTAAAAAGTAACTTTCTTTACAACACTACGTAAAGTAGATCTCCGCTTTTTCTTTGTTCTCTTCTGTCTATACTGTGTAGTTTTCTTCAACTCAGTTTTCAAAATTTATATTATTGACTCATTCTATGTTTTTTTATTATCCATCTTCCTCATTCAGTTCCATTGGAGAGAACACTTTCTTTGTTCTTTTCACATTGTCTCCCCAGGTCATATTACAATACTTAGCATCTTGTAGATACACAATAAATACTGTTCAATAAATAAATGATTTTTCATTTGTGCACTCTGTGTCTGTGAATAAAACAAGTGTTTCCATGGTAATATCTGAGAAACTAATTATTGAAATATTTGTCACTGCTAAGTCAGAATCATTCTAAAATTTTGTGGATATCCACTACTACATGACAAGCATTGGCTAGATATGTATCTATAAGTATGGGCTATTATCTTTTTTGACCTGTGATATTCCCAGGATAAGCAAACTTCATATTGCTGCAGTATTGGTCAGAGATAGAAGGGATTAAAAGAGATAAACCAAGGTATGTTTTTAACCCAGACATAATTAACTTGATGCTAAATAGAACATCTCGACTTCTACAGATGGTGATGAAGCTCAAATTATACTCCACTAGATTTATTTATAGTAACAGGGGAAGCTCCTTCCTGAAGGAAAAATAGCTGAAGAGGTCGGTTGCTAACTAATTCTCAAACAATAAATATTCTCTGAGACTAAACAAGAGGCCTTGAGTCACCCCTGGAAACACAGTATTTTCAGTTCAGTCCCTGTGTCAGTGAACCATCTGGAGCACATTACCCTAATTCTGTATGTATGGTAAGCAAGAGGTAAGCACCTGAAATCTTAGAAAGACCCTACTGAGGAGACAAGATGTAGGACAGAGTTATGGAAGGCCCTCTGTCCAACACTGGTCACTGATGTTCTCTATTTCTCTTTCATGTTTGGTTTTGAGTATGGTGTTATCATAGTGAAGGAAGATACTGGTTTCTCCTGAAGGAGCTGTTACCTGGTCCTCCACCCATCCCACCAGAGTACCATGCTCTTCAGACAGAACCTGGTTTATCCCCAGCTGACTCCTTTTCAGCACTTGATAGATGTTTCCTATCTCTTGTGGAATGCGTCCTATACTAAGCAGTCTTTTCATTAAGATAGTTCCATTTCCTCTCATCTCTTCAACCTCCTTTCTGCCCAGAGGATTTGAGGTATTTTCTTGCAATTCTACCACATCTAATTTTCTCAAGTGCCTACCAGAGGGAAAACTCTATGAGGGAAAAAGACTGATGTTTGTCTGCCACTAAATTCCCAGTACCCAGCCAAGTCTTGGCATACAGTTTGTGTTCGACAAATATCTACTGTCTGATCAAAACCTATCATCCTATTAGACACATGAACTTTCAGATATCTTGCCTTCTAATTTTGAAATCCTCAACCCATACGCTCATTTCTGCTTTGGTCATTAAAGAGGAGCAAGTGGAGAGAATCTTTTTATTCATCCTGTTAAACTGAGGGCCAAGTAATTTGTAGATGACTCTATCATGGCATTATTGAATTGGAGACTAAAGGTATACGTCACCTTATAACTTTTAACTTAAGATAAATTACCTGTAACTATTGGGGGAAAATTGTTTTAAATAAGAGTAACTAGCCATCAGAAAATACCACATCAACATCTAATTTTGAAGTGGAGGGATTATTTAAAAGGATTCTAATCAAAAGGGATTCCCGTTGAGTTTTTATAATATTGACTGTGAACTCTCTTTGTCATGGGTGGTTGTTACTCTCTTAAGGGAACCAATTCAAGAAAATGTCATCTTTTACTTCAGAATTGTGGGAAGGTGGGAGGAAGAGACAGGACTTCCAGTTCTACTTTCAGAGTAAACCTATGCCAATTTAACACAGATGTACCATGAACTAGAGATCTATCTTAGAGGAAGGTGGCCTCCCTTCTTTCTTTTTCTTTTCTTTCTTTTTTTTTTGGACTCTTTGTTTAAATGAGTCCAGCGGAAAAGAGTCAAGTGCAGTAGAATTCCCTACGTTCATGTTGATACTGGTTTTCATTTTGTGAGATGTTTTAAAGAACTCTTTACAAAGCCTCACTCAATCCAGAAGATTTTTTACGGATTGAGTTTTTTTAACGGCTTGTGCTTGATTATTGCTAATGATTTTCAGCTGCATCATCTCCCAGGAAGCTGACCCCCTCGAGTTTAGCCTTAAATCCATATCTTCCAGGCAAACTAGACATTTCAAAGCCACCTGCACTCCTTTCTCTTAGGCTGTTATAAAGCAGACATTAATTGTTGAAAAATATTGAGATGACTATGAATTTAGTGCTAATTCAGTCTTTGACATTTGTTTTGCATGAATGTGATAATGAATATTCTAATTTCAAAGTGAGTCAGCCATTTGTATGGTATTATGAGACATGATTGAAAGTGTATCTATGTTGAACTTATATAAGTGAACGCTATTTAGTGTGGATAACAAAAATGAATTTGGGAAAATGTTAAATATAAAAATGAGATACTTGAGCTATTAAAAGTGACTTAGGAATGATATAATGAATCAAACATGAGTTCTGACTAGCACAAAGGATTCAAGGAATTCAGGAGCTATTTGAACAACTGTGTGTGTATCAACCAGTCAGCCATATGTCCAAAAATTATGCTGAACAGACAAAGATCTGATTATCTTCATGTAAATATGAACTCTAATAAACATGCCTAAATAGATTCATTTGAGGATAAGATAGTGCAGTGGACACACACAACATAAACATTTTTTCACAGAATGAGTCATTCAGGTTGATTTGCAAAAATCATAAAACAAAGAATCAACTTTTTTTTTTTATTTTGATCTCGCATAGGAAAGGGGATGAAACAATGCATTTTTTTCGGAGGATAAAAACTGTTGAGGAATCATTAAAACCTTGGAAACAGTCAAAATCCACAGGGTAAACCTCCAGATTCCAGGAGGTCCAAAGGCATGCATGTCAATATCACAAGTGAAGCCAATGTGTAATTTTTGAAATATCAATGCCATTGACTCTCTGAACTTGTGTGATGAGTTTTGCATGAACAGTGGAGTTTTACTTAAATTCTAAAGCATTTGACAGTTTCTCTATGATCAAAAATGTCTGGCTTATAACTCTGTGATTGGCTACATTACCCCAGCAACAATCTGGCCCACACAACCGTATCCTTGAAACTGACCTGCATATATTTTGATCAGACTCTCTCCACCAACTGCATTCACCAACTTAGCTAAATGATATTTGCTGCCAAGTATATATACACTCCATCCTCAAAGGATCACAAATAAAAACACTCAAAAGATAAGACCGATAGAGGGCAATTCGACATGATGAAATTAAGAAACATTGAAACTAATGTTAGAATATTATTTTTAAAAAGAGGTCACCTTTGGCATATGACTGCTGAAGGTGAATGTTTTGATTATAACGACATTTATGATGTCTAAGTGTTTAAAATTACTCAATTTTATTATTAGAATTTTAGCTTTTACTTTGTATGTGTGCACATGTATGTGTATCTTTTTTTTGTAGATGGAAACAATGCCAATCCTTCAGATACAGGAGAGTAGTCTAGGGGAAAATGCCCACTGTTTTATAGGAGAGTAGCAACTTGATCTTTTGTAAGAGTTAAATAAAAGTATAGAGCCACAGTTCTATTCCTTTCTTAGGTGGAAGAAATCTGACTCTTGTCAGGTAAACTGCTCGGCATATAGTAAGTTGAATTCCTAACACCCACGTGAGGCACAAGAATAGTTGGATTAACAACTCCAGTGTCATGCTGTCAGCTGCTGTTTATTTAAATTAAAATGTCACCATCCAGAAATAAATTAGGAAGTTGAAAAACGATAAATTTCTTAAACATACAGTACTTTGGCACCTTGTTAAAATAAGTCTATTACATTTGTGTTTTTTAGAACTTTACATAGACTATTTCCATTTTGACATTCAGAGTATAGCAGGTTTTGTTTTCGTTCTTCTTTCTTAACTCTCTCCCTCCTTCCTCCCTCCCCCCTTCCTTCCTTCCTCTCTCCCCGTCTCTCTCTCTGTGTCTGCATTGTCCTATCTAAGCTACATAAGACAGTTTAAAAGAAAAAAGTTCCATCAATACACATCAATACACAATTATCAGATGCTTTACTTGCATGTCTAAAACATGTTGTTCACATTATGTCTATCTAAATGCAGCTACACCTTTACAGATTTAAAAATTCACTTCCTGCAATTGGTCTTCCTAGGGTTCCAATGTTATGTGTTATTTCTACATTTGATGTGAAACAAACATGCCTTCCCATGGGCTTTTCCCTCACTTTCCATCGTTTGAAGGTTAAAATTTTGGCCCCATCACTCTAAGACCTCCCCTGTGATCATCCACACCCCGAGATATTTTAAGATAGTTTTTTGGCTCAGGGTTCATGGCACAGCAGGCCATTCCGCTTCAGGAGCCAATTTGGTCATAAGTAGGAAGAGAATGAACATCTCTGAAAGAAGAATACTCCCTCTCTGTTCCCGTTTGGATGTTTCTTGCCTATGACTTTGCAGATTGTGAATGATGCAAGTGCACACTATAATGCAGGTTAATCAAATATGAGACAGCTGTATACAAACATATTCAGCATTAACAACATGGAGATATTTACTTGGCCGGGTTTTCCATTTTCACATAAAAATGCCTCATATTCGGATGCGAATTCAGGGGCGTTGTCATTGACATCCAGCACTTTAATAGCAACAGGTACTCGGGATATCTGACTGTGGTTCCCTATGGGAAGGAAAAAATAACATCAGCATTGAGGATATTGCATTTTAATGTGCAATTCAACTTTCTTCTTGAAAGCTTGTGTGTCTGTTTCAACTTCCCTTAATTAGGGTGTTTTCAACATGGTGATTATGGAATCTGACCATTCAGCAAGGAAAAATAGCAAGTGCTTGGCTGCTTAAAAAAAAGTATAAATTATTATTCCAAACACCATTTGCTGGAGCTTAGCTTGATAAAGACCATCTCTGAATAAATGAAAAGAGGTTTCCTTGATGAAGAAAGCTTTATTTTATTGAAAAAGCCCATTGTACAAAAGAAAAGAATGCTGTATTGCAACAAAGATTTATCTCTTTCTTTATCTTGGGTAGACAGCCCATTTCTGCACCGTTACTTGTTCGACTGACTATATATTAAAGATGAACATCAAAACCTGAAAAAAGGCTAGAACCAAATCAGTTGTTGAGAAGGCATCTTTAATACTGATAAAAGGGATAATCTTAAAGAAAGGGAATCATATCTTTTATGAATTTTATTTTTTATTCAAAATTGACCTTGGGATCTTTTTGGGTAAGATAAGCCCAAGTTATTTTAATATGTCATTTTCATAAAGATTTTCATCAGTGTAAACAGATAATAATCTTTTAATCTTTCCAGGTCAATTCCAGTAGCACAGACCTTAATCCTTAAGCCTTAAGTCCTTAAATTTAAAAAATTATACACACACACACACACGTGCACACACACGCATACACGCACAAATATGCATGCACAGAAATCTGGCCCATTAATACATTGCTGACTTGGCCCACATGATGATTTTTCATTTCTAATAAATGCAGTACCATTTGACTCTGACTGTACCATGCAATAATCTTTTGATTGCTTGTCAATTACACAGAATGCATTGAAAATGGCCAATTATTTATTTGTGTTTCTGTGGCACTGAATATTTATAAGCAAGCTAGGAGGGGAAAAATCTTTGGCTTTTGAGTATGAAGAAACAGACTTGTATTTGATATATCAGACTCTTCTTCTTTTTGACAATTGGTTAAATTCAGACCTCTGAAACCTTCAAATACTCATTTTTTTCATTACATATAAAAGTGTTTGAAAGCACATGCCAAATAATCACAGCCATGTTACAATTTTATAGTTGGTTAACCCCACTGGCAATGCTACAAGATTGGAATTTAACTACCATGGCTATTCTCCAATATTCTAATTTGATTAACTATGGATGGATGAGTATTAGCCTTTGGAATTCCAACCACCTCAGTAATGGAACAAAAATCTCAATTCCCAAAAATCACACCAGTGGCCTTAAATGTCCTTTTTCTTTTACCTAATATGTTCTTTTTCTTTTACTGTCTTATGTCTAATGAAATAATTCATTCCCATTCAGAGAGGAGGCATGCAGCTCCCTAGTTTCAGTGGAAGGGAAAATTTTAAAAAGTGTAACACATGACTCTGAGGACAAGAAACTTACATTCTACCCTTTATCTACTTGAATCAGGTAGATAAATGAGTTATAAGGTATTTGAAATAAGGTCTGATTATGTCCTTAAAGATTTACATCTCTTTTCTAGTCTGACCATGAGCTGAATAGCAGCTGCTGAAGAGTAAAAAAGGGAATCCGTGTTTGCAGGAAACAAATGTTTGGAGCCCCATCTTTGCCTCCCACTAGCAACATGATTCTGAACATGTTATTGAAGCTCATTTTTATTCCTGAGGACACTGAAACTCAAGACCTTGACACCTTATTTACAGAACTGTTATACACATTATATGAGAAGAATTAGAAGTGCCCAGATCATATTGGGCACATAGTCAAGTGTATCTTAGACTTCACCTTTTATAATTGGAAACATCAGCACCGTGCATATTCAGTGTGCACTATGTACAGTGCAAGATATTTCACAGAATCACCTCATTCAGTCCTTACTGAAGAGCTATGCAATAGGTAATGTGATCCCCACGTTGTGGATTACTGACGTGGAGACTGATATGCACAGGGCTACATGCCTTTACCAATATGACTCAAAAATTAACTCCAAGACTCCGAAATGTAGTTTTGGCCTTCCAAACATGAGTCATTTTCACAGTATTATATTGATGAAGTTTAAAACAAAGTATATTTGCTTGTTGTTTGTTTACTGGTAAGGTAACTAATCACTGCCATTTCCTCAAGAATGCTTATAGGCTTGTTATAAATTTTTATTTCAAGTTTGACCACTCTTTGAAGTTTGAGTACAAATATAAAAAATCAAGCTGGATAAATCTAATGGGTTGTACCACGACTGATATTCTCAGAATTGCACTAATAATCTGCAAGCCTCTCTGAGAAACTGAACCATTTAAATTCCATATTTTTCCTCATACTTCGATTTTGCCCAAGGTCTCTTTAGTTGATTGATTTTATTTTGTGATTCTCTGTATTTCAACTCTAAGGACTATTGATTAGTTAGTTACATAACATTCATTTCTTCCGTGCCATATCTTAGACCAACTCTTGTGTATATAAGTGATTAGAGGAGCCTTCTATTATGTTTCAGTCTCGTTAAGCATTCAATTCATAGACAATGATCAACATAGACTTGAACAGTGAATAATAGATGCATTGTCTTCGAAAACTGCAGGTATAAGAAAAAGCTGTCGTACTCTTTAAACATGATTTTGTTCCTGGGGAAGTGAAGAAAATGCTGAGCTTACTGAGTTAGAGTCACTGAAAATGGTTGATTGGGCCAAGTTTACGAAATATGATATTCTTTGTCTTCCCTCTTTCTCATGCCTTGCACACACAAACACACACAAACACACACACGCCACAGGCAAACATGCATATACAGATTTTACTCTCACTATTTTGGCAAAAGGATAATTATGCCAAGGCACATGTTCTTAACTTCTCTCTTCTCTTTTCTTAATCTCACAGTTTTAAGAAACTGCAATTATCTCTTAGATCTAGATGGCCAGCAGGTGGTAAAACTCAAGCATAGAGGCTAGAGAATCTCCATGAGCTTCTTTCTGGGATAACTTTCAACATTAAAGTAATATATGCTTTCTCTTATTGTAAGATCTGGGACAGGGTGGTGGTTAACTATCCAGGGGCCCAGATCCCTAGAATAATACCATCTAATTTTTTTCTGTTGTTAGAAGTAATGTAGGTTTGGGAGCTATCACTTAATATTGTTAGAAGATCACGAGCATAGGGGCTATATCATATGATCACTGGCGAGTCACTGAAATATTTTTGGATGAGATTTATAATTTTAAAAGCTAGCATAAAGCTTACTGACAAGAGAAGTTATGGTTTGTTTTAATTTTGTTTTCTTAAGCAAATGAATGTCCCAGACATTTACTTTATTTCTTGAAACTGCTAAATCAAGGAGAAAAACAATAAAATATAATCAAACAATAAACTGGTGCCGTATATCCCCAAAATATCCCCCAATGTGTTTTCATTACCTGTATTAGATGAACGCACACAACTGAAATTACCGCACCCTATAGTGCTTGACACAAGTGTCATAGTTAAATGCTGAAGATTCACTTTTATCTAAATTAATGAAGTGATGGGAGTTCAAAATTTAAAGATATTATAGAGCAATAAAATTAATTAGATAAGCTTCTAAGGAAATTATTCATGTCCTTTGTGACTGGCCCCAAAATGTTTGCCTTTCATCTGATACACAGACATTAAATATAAAGATATTATAATTAGAAACTTGATTAGCATTCGTTAAAGATTAATTTTCTAAACACAGGAGATGTGACAAAGTGGTCTGGAAGGAAAAGCCCATTTCAATTGGCCACAAAAGTTGACTGTTTTCACATAATGATGGAAAAAAGGCTGAAATGGCACCTACTATAAACAACTCCTGACTTCTACCATTTGAATAGTAGTGACTTCCTGTCACCTCTCTGTCACATAGCCTCATGAATTGCCCATTAATTTTGCCCTTTTATAATCAAAGGTAATGGAATACTGCCAAGTCTGCGTTACTTGGGAATTTGCTTCTAACTAGTTTCCACGAGCTGCTGTTTTTGCAGGCATCGATTGAAATAAACAGCCTCTCCTTTTCAGGCTATAAGAGAGAAAATTGATTTGACAAATTTAGATATACTGGTGGGTTCAATAAATAATTCTTGAGCCTTCTGCGAGTGGAAGGATGGAAGGCATGAGCAGTAAATTACAGTCAACGGGGGGAATGCAAAATAGTGAATTTATAATTGAATAGGGATGAGAGGAATGCTGAAAGTTTATAAAACAGGAAGATTCTAACAGTATATGATTGACAGAAAAGATAGCAACTTAGGAAATTTAAAATGAAACTGATGGGAATTTCAAAGAAGGTCTTGGAAAATAATTTCAGTCGTGAATTTAGGCTCTCTGGTGACTAAAGATAAAACTTTTTGATGTACATTTTGCCCATAAATGGTGTGATAATTTCTAAATCATTAGTTATGGTTTATTAATTCATAGATTAGCATAGAAACAAGGTGGAATATAATTAACCAGTGGACACCAGGGTAGAAAATCTGTTGGGACTTTTTAAAAGTTTTATTGGACAAATATATATCACTTATATGTGGAATCTAATAAAAAATGGTACAAATGAACTTGTTTACAAAATAGAAATAGACTCACAGCTGTAGAAACCAATCTTATGGTTACTGGGGGGAAAGGGATAAATTGGGAGATTGGGATTGACGTATACACACTACTATATAAAATAGATAACTAATAAGGACCTACTGTACAGCACAGGGAACTCTACTCAATATTCTCTACAAAAATATTCTGGAATATTTTTGGTAGGTTTTTCTCTTTACAGTATTATTTTTATGTGTTACCCTTTCACTAACATGGCAACTGTATTGATGCACCAGTTAAAACACAATCTATTATCTCCCTCAAATACATACCAAGAAATTTCAACATCAAGGGAGCAGTTGACCACCATAATTTTAATAATTTTTCATTTATATGATTGTGAAAATTCCAGCAAGCCAGGCTGTAAAGAGAAGTCATTCTATTTTACTCCTTAAAATCTCAGTCATATTTAGATTAGTTTAGAATTAAATGAGAACTTTAATCAGAGGGTGTCTCTGGTATCAAATGAACAAAGCTTGTAAGGCATAGTTTTTGTATTAACCAAGTAGTAGCTCTCTCAAGAAACGTAGAGAAATGCTTTCTCTCACTGTGCAAGTTGTGGACTTAGACATATTTGAAAATGCCTTAAACTCTTTGGAGAAAATGACTCTTAAATGGTGACTTCAGTTTAAGTCCTCACTGACCCCTGTCTTTTCCCTACTGACTACAAAAATGCATGCTGTCTGGCTCCAGCATTTTCAAATGCTCTCTAAATAGGGAGAAAATGTGTAGGTCT
This sequence comes from Aethalodelphis obliquidens, assembly GCF_003676395.1. Taxonomy (NCBI): domain Eukaryota; kingdom Metazoa; phylum Chordata; class Mammalia; order Artiodactyla; family Delphinidae; genus Aethalodelphis; species Aethalodelphis obliquidens. Next base: position 23,857,354 of record NW_020837964.1, on the reverse strand, counting down.
TTTATTTATTACGTTCATCTTAAGTGAACCTGGACGTAGTGGAATCCTTGGCAAGACCTCACTCCACCTTTTCCTACTCTCTACAGTGAACCCTCCGTATCCTTTTTCCAGCTCACAAGAGTTGAAGTCCTAAAGAATAAGGTAGGCACGTTTATGGTTGTTAAATTCTATGGGAAAATATTTTAGAGCCATTGAAGTAAGGACTGATGTTATGAACCTCTTAGATACTATTTATTAAATATAAAGCTTTAAAACAATCATGTTCTAAATAAAGGCAACATTAATGGCAGTTTATAAATGAAAAATTAGTACTAATGGGAATGGAGCTATTACATTTTCCATTTTTTTATTAATATGTTATGTAATATTACCTACTGTATAATACATTTATTTATTTTTGCCTGCGTTGGGTCTTCGCTACTGTGTGTGGGCTTCCTCTAGTTGTGGCGAGCAGGGGCTTCTCTTCGTTGCAGTGCACGGGCTTCTCATTGCAGTGGCTTCTCTTGCTGCGGGCACGGGCTCTAAGCACACAGGCTTCAGTAGTTATGGCACGCGGGCTCAGTGTTGTGGCTCGTGGGCTCTAGAGCGCAGGCTCAGTAGTTGTGGCGCACAGGCTTAGTTGCTCCGCGGCATGTGGGATCCTCCTGGACCAGGGCTCGGGATCCTCCTGGACCAGGGCTCGAACCCATGTCCCCTGCATTGGCAGGCGGATTCTTAACCACTGCACCACCAGGGAAGTCCAATATTACCTACTTTTAATTCTTTTTTAAAAAAATTTAAGCACTTACTTACTAGTTTTATTTTATTTTAATATACTAAACATTTTAACTTAAAATTGATAAATATGCATTATTTGCCAAACTTTTTCCCAAGACCTTTTCTTTGACAATTAGTCTGCTTCTAGAGTTCTGAGTTAAATTTACATAAACCAGTAATTCATGGCTTATGATTTCCAAGTATTTTTTTTAATTAAGGTAATATTGGCTTAGAACATCATGTAAGTTTCATGTGTACAACATTACAGTTCAACTTCTGTATACACTACTGTGCTTACTAAGATACTTTTAACTCTTTATGTATGCTTACCAATTTGTTTCCTTTAGTTGTCTACATTTTTTGTTTTGTGTGTATGCATACATGCTTTTTACGTGTTCATTTTTGTTTTGTTTTATGTACACCTCTCTTTTCTACTGTGTACTACTCTTGCTGAATTTGTGACTGGAAAATACTGACTCCCTCCTTTCGCAGCCCTAAGTGCATGTTTAAATCCTTTTTATACATCTCATCTTTCTCCATACTGTAAGAGGCGAGGAAACAAAATGCCGTAATAAGTTTATTATTCCTTATGCTCCCTTTGGTAATCTAAGTCTTTGCAAAATCTCTAATTCTACTCTGCCAACAAAAATTGCATTATGCTTCTATTACTATATCTTCAGTGTTTTTTCCCCTAATTATTTCAAATAGGATTGATTCAAAATTATTGGAACTGAATTTCTTGGTATTACTCTTACAATGCAATTCAGTTTAAATCCCTTATATATTAGAATCTTAATAAAGGAGACTCACACTTTCAGAGGAATATAGATTTATGTAATATTGAGTTTAAATGCTCATTCAACACCAGCTTAGAATAACATTTGTGCCCCTAATACATGCATACACATACACGCACACACATTTACAGACACACTTTATTAGGGAAGAAAACTAATATTGTAAACTACCCAGCATGTATTGTGTGATCTGTTATGTACTATTTCTTTGAGGTTTGTTGGGTTACTGTGAAGACATTATTTTCTTAAATGGGAATATGATTTCAGGCTATGTAAGACTGAAATTTATATGAGTTACATATCAGAGTAGGGAGTAAAGAACATCCAGTGCGCCTAGAAATCATGTGGACTCTTGTCACCTTGCCCATATTTACTCAAAGCCAAGAAGTGGTAAAGCTGAAATATTAATCCAGGGCAGTTTTATCAACAAGTAAAAAAAAAAAAAAACCACAGAAACAAACAAAACTGATTATTCCCCACAGGCTCTCTTTAGCATAGCACTCGTAAAACATAACCTTAAAATATATTTTTAAGATGGATCACTTCCCAAACAATACAATATCCTAATAAATTAATAACCTCAAAAGAAAGGTTTGATGATTCCATTAACATGGAATTTTTATTAGTGAATTTATTTTTAGAAATATAATTTTCATATTTTTAATTTTTTGGGCCACTCCTTACATTTTCTTGTGTGAGATCAACTTTTGTAGTAGAAGTAAGCCATGAACACAATAAAGTGTATACACCTTATGGTTTTATTCCAGTGTATTGTTATAAAATGAACATACCCATGTAACTATCACTCAGGCCAAGATATAACCAGCATCCCCAAAGCTTCCCATGTACCCCTTTCTCAGTCATTATGCCCTTCAAGGTAACCTCTACTCTGTTTCTTAACACTATATTAGTGTGCCTTCTTCAGAACTGTATAAAAACTGAAATAATATAAAGTACACACTTTTGTATCTGACTTCTTTAGCTCAATATAGTATTTGTAAATTCATTAATGTGGTTGTAGGCAGCTGTCATTCATTCTTTTCCACTGTTTGGGAAAGAATTTCATTGTATACATATAGCACCATTTATTTATTTATTTATTTCTCTTACTGGTGGATATTTGGGTTGTTTCAGTTTCATGCTATTCTGAAAAGTGCTGCTATAAATATTTTGTGTATTTCTGTTCGTGTACAAATACGTGAATTCCGTTACGTTACATAGTTAGGAATAGAACGAAAGATTATAGAATATGGCTCCTTTCAATTTTAGCATATGCTTCCAAATGTGTTTTCTAATGTGGATGTGCCAGTTTACACTCTGACCAGCAATGTATGAGAGTTCAAGTTGCTGCATGTCTTCAAGAACACTTGGAAAAGCCAGTTATTTATTATTTGTTTTTCATTTTAGTCATTGCAAAGGTGTACAGTTATGTTTCAGTTTGCTTTTATTTTAATATCATGATGATTTGATGCTAAGGACATATTATGCTTACTGGCCACTTGGATTTTGTGTGTGTGTGTGAAGAACCTGTTCAAGTTTTTGCCATGTTTTAATTGGTTGTCTGTTTTTCCAATTGATATGCATATTATATATTAAGGATACGTGTCCTTTGCTAGATATGAGTGTCACAATACGTTTCCCTACTCTGTGGCTTAATTTTTCACTCTTAATAGTAACTTTTGATGAACACAGATTCTTAACTTAAAGCTGAATTCATCAGTTTTTGCTCTTATTAACTTTAACACTTGTTGCAACTGATTCATTAATTATTTGCATAATCCAGAATTTGAAAATTCTGTTATTTTTAGAAGGTATATTATTTTTTTCACATTTACATCTCTGATCTCCCTGAAGATTACTAAAATTGATGTTCTGAGTTAGAGGCCAAGGTTCAGTTTCATCCACTCGTGGATATCCAATTCACTGTCAACTTTATTATAAGTCCACCTATGCTATCTTTGTCATTGAGTTGAGTATTTTTGTACAGGCTTGTTCCCGGAATTTTCTGTTCTATTTTTCTGTCTTTATGCTCATACAATCCTCTTTTAATAACTCTTTATGATAGATCTTCATATATTGTTATCATGAATATGCTAAGATCAACAATTTTTCTTTTAAAATATTTTCTTCATTATTTTTCCCTTTAAATTTCTTTACACGTTTTAGTATTATTTGTCAAATTGTGGGCGCACACACACACACACACACATAGCTGTTGGAAGTTTGATTGATATTGCAGAGATTCTACAGATAAATTTAAAGCAATTGACATCTTTTACATTTGAATCTCCAAATCATGAACTATGTATATACTTCATTTATTTATATCTTCCTTAATTTCTCTCAGTAATGTTCTATAGTTTTCTGTTTAGAAGTTTTGTATGTCATTCATTAGATTTTTTTTTTTTTGGGGGGGGGTATGTGGGCCTCTCACTGCTGTGGCCTCTCCCGTTGCGGAGCACAGGCTCCGGACGCGCAGGCCCAGCGGCCATGGCTCACGGGCCCAGCCGCTTCGCAGCATGTGGGATCTTCCTGGACTGGGGCACGAACCCGTGTCCCCTGCATTTGGCAGGTGGACTCCCAACCACTGCGCCACCAGGGAAGCCCCATTCATTAGATTTTGTTACTATTTAATTGAAGTCTTTTTATTATTATAAGTAGTATATTTATTTTCTGAGTATTGTTAGAAAATAAAAATATTATTTTATAACTAACAATATGCAAACTTTCTTCATTATTGATAATAGTTTAACTTAGATTTTTTTTCCCTTTTTATGTACTCAATCATGTTGTCTATGAGTAGAGACAACTTTATTTCTTCTTTCCGATATTTATACTTTAATTTCTTACCTGTATCTTACTGTACTGGTTAAAACCTTCAGTGTAATTGAATAAAAGTAGCAATAATACACAACCTATCTCATTTCCAATCTCAGGGAGAAACCTTTCAATATTTTACCATTAGGTTTGATACTTGCTATTTATTTTTGGTAACTATCCTTTATCAAATTAAGTTCTCTTCTATTTCTAGTGTGCAAAGAGCTTTTTCAAGAACAAGAGATGAAGGTATAACATTTTCTGCATCTGCTGAGAATGATCATACGTTTTTTCTCTTTCCTCAGGATTTTAATTTACATTAATAGATTTTCAAATGTTATCATCTGTCCTTGTATTCCCTGGGTGTAATATTATATTTTTATATTAACAGTTTTGATTTGCTAATATATTACTTAGGATTTTGTTTATGAGAAGCAGGCTGTTAATTCTCCTTTCTTGTAATATTCTTGTTGGGTTTTAGCATTAAGATTATTCTGGCTTTGTGACATAAGGTGGAAACTGCTCCCTCTTTTACTTCTCTCTGATAAAGTATGTGTCATGTTCATTTGGGCATGACAGTTTATGTGTTAAGAGTTAGTAATTGTGAATTCAATTTATTCAATAGAGAAAATGATAGACATATTTTTCTCTTTTTCTTATCTATGCCAGTTTGCACTGACTGCATTTTTCAACTTATTAGGCTATCTCATATACATTTTAATCCTTATTCCATAAATGTTAATAATGTCCAGCTATTGTTTTTTAACATCTATAGAATCTGTAATGAAGTCCCCTTTGTAATATTTTTTTCCATGCCCCCCCGCAGTGAAAGCATGGAGTCCTAACCACTGGACTGCTGGGAATTCCCTGTCATTTCTAATACTGGCAACTTGTACCTTTTCTATTTTTTCTTGCAAGATTTTTATCAACTTTATCTTTGCACATAAAGAGGTTTTGGCTTTGTTGAATTTCAGGACTGTATATTTGTGTTCAATTTCACCGTATTCTACCCTATATTTATTTTCACCTTGCTACTAGTTTTTAATTTTCTGTTCACTTTTAGCCTTTTTGAAGTGGATGCTCAGATAATTGATTTTTAGCATTTCTTCTTTTCTAATATAGCCATTTAAGGCTAATTTCTCTTTAGGTACTGTGTTAGCTGTATTCCACAGGTTTTGTCATGTCATTATTTTGTTATCATTCATTTTTTTTAATGTGCTAATTCCCTTTGTGATTTTATTGTCTTCCATGGATCATTTAGAGACATGGCTTAATTTCCAATACTTGGGGATCATTTCAGGGCCTTTGGTGATTTATTTCTAGCTTAATTCCACTGTGTTAAAAAAGCATACTCTGCTTTGAGTGTTGAGACTTGATTTATGGCCCAATTTGGCCATGTTGGGTAAATGTTTCAAGTGTGTTTGACAATAATAATATTTCTGTAATTTTTGAGTGCAGTGTTTTATACATTACAATTAGGCAAGTTGACTAATCATGCTATTCAAACACTTTCTACCCTTACTAATTTTTTGTCTACTTATTTGATTAGTAGAGTTGTAGGTTAAAATTTTCATCTACAAGTGTTGACTTGTCTATCCCTTTGCTTCTGTCAATTTTTTGCTTTATGTACTTGACAAACATCTTATTAGGTACATACAAATTTAGAATTTTTATATCTTCCTGCTGAATTTGCTTCTGTCAATTTTTTGCTTTATGTACTTGACAAACATTAGGTACATACAAATTTAGAATTTTTATATCTTCCTGCTGAATTTAATCATTTATCATTATGAAAAATTTCTCTATTTTTGGTAATATTTCTTCTTAGTCTATAGCTGAACCATTTTGGTTTTAATTTGCATAGATCTTCTTTCAATCGTTTCAGTCTTTAAGTGTTCTTATATTTGAGGTTTATTTCTGATAAAAAACATGATTTGAAAATTGATTGCTTTTTTCCTAGTCTGACAAATAATGTCTTTTAATTGAAGTATGCAGCTTATTTACAATTAATGTGATTGTTTATTTATCTGGGTTTTAATTTCTTCTTGTACTTTAAAATTTTCTTTATCAGTTCTTTCTCATTTTTCCTCTTTTCTATTTTTTTTGGGATTCATAATTTTCAATTCTTTTATGTCCCCCAACTAATAGGCTAATGGGGGAAATTAAAGAATTAAAACTTATGAATCCAAAAAAAGATAGAAAAGCGGGATTAGCCTATTAGTTACATAGTCTTCTATTAATATTATTTTAGTGGTAACCTTAAATATATTTGTATATATGTCACTGACTTATTAGAATATGCCTTAGAGTAATGCTTCAGACATTTTATGTACAATGAAAGGATATATATAATGCATAATTGTTTATGCCATTTTGTTACCATTTTCCTGTATCTAGGTTTTCATTTTGGAAATCAGGTATGAAAATGTGTTATCTTCCTTCAGATAGAGTTTGATTTTCTCCTCACAGGAAGGTCTGTATAGATGGATCATCTCAATACTCTTAAGGCTGGATTTCAGAATTTATGAGGGCTGATTTAATTTCTGGTTTTCCCTTATTTCTAGAGCCCACCCTTTCTATTAAATTGCGAAAAAAAAGTTTTTTTTTCGCTTTTTGCCTCTTAGCACATGCTCTCTCATAGCCTTGAAATCCTCTTACTCCTGCACATGTTAGGATTTGGTAAATGCATCATGGGAAAAATCCATCCATGATGCTCTGACGTCTTCTTTTCAATTACCTCCTCACTGTAGACTTGGCCTCTCCATTTCTGGATACCTCTGTAGCCCTGACCTACAGCTTTTCTCTCCACAGTCTCACGAGACACTCAAACTCCAGGTCACTGATTTCTATGCCCTCTGAGTTGAATCACTTAAAGTCCTGAAGGAAATAAGCAGTGCTAAATTTAGGAGTCACTTCAGTTTGTTTCTTTTCTTTCTGGTATTTCGGCTTCTTAAGTACTGGCTGCCTTCAAATACCATTTTTTTCTCTAATTTTGTAGTTATTCTCACTGGGGGAATTAGTTGGGTATAAGCTACCACCATAGACATAAGAAAAATACATAATTACCCCTATCCCATGGTGGGATAATCTGTTCATTGTTTTCCCAAGAAATGTAAACTGTAAATCACCCCACACTTATGGAACAATGAACAAAATATTACTATAAAATGACCCTAATCCTCCATGAGTTATTGCCCAGCAGAATTCACGTATGGTAATTAAGATTGTGTTATCCTTAGTTAATGCTCTGACTACAAAGCCAGACCAATCTCTTCAGATTCCTTTCCTCAGTCTGTGCTTTGGCCTCAAAAATTATGCATTTATTGTGACAGTGAACCAAGATGTATATACCATAATGAGTGACAAAAACAAAACAAATACATAACTCAAGATAAATGATTAGCAGAGGTGGTAGAAATGACTGCAGTGCAAGCCACCACCTCAGTGTCAAGTACATGATAATAAAATGGATGATGCTGATTTATTCCCAGATGTTAATATTAAAAGGGTTGAATATATGTGAATGTAGACGGAGATATACATAGTTGTATCCATATGTCACTACTTCCTCCAACTGCATTTGTATCCACAAAAATCATCTGTGTATCAATGCATATTAGAAAGGCAACTAGACACAGAATATTATGTATTCTTTTAATAAAATTTAAAAAGATATATTGGGTGAAATATGTAAATCTATAAGTAATAGGTAGCACTAGGTGTTTTTATAATTGTATTTAGAAAGGCAATGCAGAGCACCTATATATAATGGTATTGTGCAGCTCAGAATGTCTGTAAACCAATCTCTCTCTCTCTCTCGTTTTAGATAAAAGTTAGGTGCTAGCTGCAAAAAAAACTTTAAAACTACCTACTCTGTTAAAGGAAGGTTAATAAACTCTTCATGGACCCAGTTCATCTATCAATCATGCAAATTTGCAACGTAGAGCAACAGAGATGCTGACAAGGACACCAAGTGTCAAGCTTACTTCAAAACATTATGAGAGAGGCAGATTTCAGGGGGAACCTTGAAGATGGCGGAAGAGTAAGAGGCGGAGATCACCTTCCTCCCCACAGATACACCAGAAATACATCTACACGTGGAACAACTCCTACAGAACACCTACTGAAGGCTGGCAGAAGACCTCAGACCTCCCAAAAGGCAAGAAACTCCCCACGTACCTGGGTAGGGAAAATGAAAAAAGAAAAAACAGAAACAAAAAATAGGGATGGGACCTGCACCTCGGGGAGGGAGCTGTGAAGGAGGAAAGGTTTCCACACACTAGGAAGCCCCTTCGCGGGCGGAGACTGCGGCAGGCGGAGGAGTGCACAGCAACGGGTGTGGAGGGCAAAGCGGGGAGATTCCCGCACAGAGGATCGGTGCCGACCGGCACTCACCAGCCCGAGAGGCTTGTCTGCTCACTCACCGGGGCGGGCGGGGCTGCGAGCTGAGGCTCTGAGGCTCGAGTTTCGGTTTCGGACGGAGCGCAGGGAGAGGACTGGGGTTGGCGGCTTGAACATAGCCTGAAGGGGTTAGTGCACCACGGCTAGCCGGGAGGAAGTCCGGGGAAAAGCCTGCACCTGCCGAAGAGGCAAGAGACTTTTTCTTCCCTCTTTGTTTCCTGGTGCGTGAGGAGAGGGGTTTAAGAGCGCTGCTTGAGGGAACTCCGGAGACAGGCGCAAGCCGCAGCTAAAAGCGCGGACCCCAGAGACGGGCGGGAGACGCTAAGGCTGCTGCTGCCGCCACCAAGGGGCCTGTGTGCAAGCACAGGTCACTCTCCACACCCCTCTTCCGCGGAGCCTGTGCAGCCCGCCACTGCCAGGGTCCCGGGATCCAGGGACAACTTCCCCGGGAGAACGCACGGCGGGCCTCAGGCTGGTGCAAAGTCACGCCGGACTTTGCCGCTGCAGGCCCGCCCCACACTCCGTGCCCCTCCCTCCCCGCCGGCCTGAGTGCGCCAGAGCCCCCGAATCAGCGGCTCCTTTAACCCCGTCCTGTCTGAGCAAAAAACAGACGCCCTCCAGCGACCTACACGCAGAGGCAGGGCCAAATCCAAAGCTGAGCCCCTGTGAGCTGTGAGAACAAAGAAGAGAAAGGGAAATCTCTCCCAGCAGCCTCAGGAGCAGCAGATTAAAGTTCCACAATCAACGTGATATACCCTGCATCTGTGGAATACCTGAATAGACAACCAATCATCCCAAATTAAGGAAGTGGACTTTAGGAGCAAGATCTATGATTTTTTTCCCTATTCCTCTTTTTGTGAATGTGTATGTGTATGCTTCTGTGTGAGATCTTGTCTGTATAGTCTTGCTTCCACCGTTTGTCCTAGGGTTCTATCCGTCCATGGTTTTTTTTAAAAATTTTTTCTTAATAATTAATTTTAATAACGTAATTATACTTTACCTTCGTTCTTTCTTTCTTTCCTTCCTTCCTTCCCTCCTTTAGACAACAAATCATCCCAAATTGAGGAGGTGGTCTCTGACAGCAAGATTTATGATTTTTTCCCCCTTTACCTCTTTTAGTGAGGGTGTATGTGTATGCTTCTGTGTAAGATTTTGTCTGTATAGCTTTGCTTCCAACATTTGTCCTAAGGTTCTATCCGTCCCCTTTTTTTTTCTAAATAAGAATTTTTTTAATTCAATAACTTTATTTCTACTGTATCTTCTTTCTTTCTGTCTTTTTTCCTTCTTTCCCTCCTTCCTTCCTCCCTCCCTCCTTTCTTTCCTTCTTGCCTTCTTTCCTTCTTTGCTTCTTTCTTTCTTTCTTCCTTCCCTCCTTTCCTTCTTTCTTTCCTCATACTTCTACTAATTCCCTCTACTTTTTCTCCCTTTTATTCAGAGCCGTGTGGATGAAAGGCTCTTGGTGCTCCAGCCAGGAGTCAGGGCTCTGCCTCTGAGGTAGGAGAGCCAACTTCAGGACACTGGTCCACAAGAGACCTCCCAGCTCCACATAATATATCAAACAGCGAAAATCTCCCAGAGACCTCCATCTTAACACCAGCACCCAGCTTCACTCAACGACCAGCAAGCCACAGTGCTGGACAACCTATGCCAAACAACTAGCAAAACAGGAACACAACCCCACCCATTAGCAGAGAGGCTGCCTAAAATCATAATAAGTCCACAGACACCCCAAAACACACCACCAGACGTGAACCTGCCCACTAGAGAGACAAGATCCAGCCTCATCCACCACAACACAGGCACTAGTCCCCTCCACCAGGAAGCCTACACAACCCACTGAACCAACCTTAGCCACTGGAGACAGAAATCAAAAACAGCGGGAACTACGAACCTGCAGTCTGCAAAAAGGAGACCCCAAACACAGTAAGATAAGCAAAATGAGAAGACAGAAAAACACACAGCAGAAAAAGGAGCGAGATAAAAATGCACCAGACCTAACAAATGAAGAGGAAATAGCCAGTCTACCTGAAAAAGAATTCAGAATAATGATAATAAGGATGATCCGAAATCTTGGAAACAGAATGGACAAAATGCAAGAAACAGTCAACAAGGACCTAGAAGAAATAAAGATGAAACAAGCAACGATGAACAACACAATAAATGAAATTAAAAGTACTCTAGATGGGATCAATAGCAGAATAACTGAGGCAGAAGAACGGATAAGTGACCTGGAAGATAAAATAGTGGAAATAACTACTGCAGAGCAGAATAAAGAAAAAAGAATGAAAAGAACTGAGGACAGTCTCAGAGACCTCTGGGACAACATTAAACGCACCAACATTCGAATTATAGGGGTTCCAGAAGAAGAAGAGAAAAAGAAAGGGACTGAGAAAATATTTGAAGAGATTATAGTTGAAAACTTCCCTAATATGGGAAAGGAAATAGTTAATCAAGTCCAGGAAGCACAGAGAGTCCCATACAGGATAAATACAAGGAGAAATACGCCAAGACACATATTAATCAAACTGTCAAAAATTAAATACAAAGAAAGCATATTAAAAGCAGCAAGGGAAAAACAACAAATAACACATAAGGGAATCCCCATAAGGTTAACAGCTGATCTTCCAGCAGAAACTGTGCAAGCCAGAAGGGAGTGGCAGGACATGCTGAAAGTGATGAAGGAGAAAAACCTGCAGCCAAGACTACTGTACCCAGCAAGGATCTCATTCAGATTTGATGGAGAAATTAAAACCTTTACAGACAAGCAAAAACTGAGAGAGTTCAGCACCAGCAAACCAGCTTTACAACAAATGCTAAAGGATCTTCTCTAGGCAAGACACACAAGACAAGGAAAAGACCTCTAATAACGAACCCAAAACAATTTAGAAAATGGGAATAGGAACATACATATCGATAATTACCTTAAATGTAAATGGACTAAATACTCCCACCAAAAGACAGAGATTAGCTGAATGGATACAAAAACAAGACCCTTATATATGCTGTCTACAAGAGACCCACTTCAGACCTAGAGACACATACAGACTGAAAGTAAGGGGATGGAAAAAGATATTCCATGCAAATGGAAACCAAAAGAAAGCTGGAGTAGCAATTCTCATATCAGACAAAATAGACTTTAAAATAAGGACTATTAAAAGAGACCCAGAAGGACACTACATAATGATCAAGGGATAAATCCAAGAAGAAGATATAACAATTGTAAATATTTACACACCCAACATAGGAGCACCTCAATACATAAGGCAAATACTAACAGCCATAATAGGGGAAATCGACAGTAACACAGTAGTAGTAGGGGACTTAAACACCCCACTTTCACCCATGGACAGATCATCCAAAATGAAAATAAATAAGGAAACACAAGCTTTAAATCATACATTAACAAGATGGACTTAATTGATATTTATAGGACACTCCATCCAAAAACAACAGAATACACATTTTTCTCTAGTGCTCATGGAACATTCTCCAGGATAGATCATATCTTAGGTCACAAATCAAGCCATGGTAAATTTAAGAAAATTGAAATTGTATCAAGTATCTTTTCTGACCACAACGCCATGAGACTAGATATCAATTACAGGAAAAGATCTGTAAAAAATACAAACACATGGAGGCTAAACAATACACTACTTAATAATGAAGTGATCACTGAAGAAATCAAAGAGGAAATCAAAAAATACCTAGGAACAAATGACAATGGAGACACAACGACCCAAAACCTATGGGATGCAGCAAAAGCAGTTCTAAGGGGGAAGTCTATAGCAATACAAGCCCACCTTAAGAAGCAGGAAACATCTCAAATAAACAACCTAACCTTGCACCTCAAGCAATTAGAGAAAGAAGAACAAAAAAACCCCAAAGCTAGCAGAAGGAAAGAAATCATAAAAATCAGATCAGAAATAAATGAAAAAGAAATGAAGGAAACGATAGCAAAGATCAACAAAACTAAAAGCTGGTTCTTTGAGAAGATAAACAAGATAGATAAACCACTAGCCAGACTCATCAAGAAAAAAAGGGAGAAGACTCAAATCAATAGAATTAGAAATGAAAAAGGAGAGGTAGCAACTCACCCAGCAGAAATACAAAAGATGATGAGAGATTACTACAAGCAACTCTATGCCAATAAAATGGACAACCTGGAAGAAATGGACAAATTCTTAGAAATGCACAACCTGCCAAGACTGAATCAGGAAGAAATAGAAAATATGAACAGACCAATCACAAGCACTGAAATTGATTAAAAATCTTCCAACAAGCAAAAGCCCAGGACCAGATGGCTTCACAGGCGAATTCTATCAAACATTTAGAGAAGAGCTAACACCTACCCTTCTCAAACTCTTCCAAAATATAGCAGAGGGAAGAACACTCCCAAACTCATTCTACGAGGCCACCATCACCCTGAGGCCACCATCACCCTGATACCAAAACCAGACAAGGATGTCACAAAGAAAGAAAACTACAGGCCAATATCACTGATGAACATAGATGCAAAAATCCTCAACAAAATACTAGCAAACAGAATCCAACAGCACATTAAACGGATCATACACCATGATCAAGTGGGGTTTATTCCAGGAATGCAAGGATTCTTCAATATACGCAAATCTATCAATGTGATACACCATATTAACAAATTGAAGAAAAACCATATGATCATCTCAATAGATGCAGAGAAAGCTTTTGACAAAATTCAACACCCATTTATGATAAAAAACCCTGCAGAAGGTAGGCATAGAGGGAACTTTCCTCAACATAATAAAGGCCATATATGACAAGCCCACAGCAAACATCATCCTCAATGGTGAAAAACTGAAAGCATTTCCACTAAGATCAGGAACAAGACAAGGTTGCCCACTCTCACCACTATTATTCAACACAGTTTTGGAAGTTTTAGCCACAGCAATCAGAGAAGAAAAGGAAATAAAAGGAATCCAAATCGGAAAAGCAGTAAAGCTGTCACTGTTTGCAGATGACGTGATCCTATACATAGAGAATTCTAAAGATGCTAACGGAAAACTACTAGAGCTAATCAATGAATTTGGTAAAGTGGCAGGATACAAAATTAATGCACAGAAATCTCTGGCATTCCTATATACTAATGATGAAAAATCTGAAAGTGAAATCAAGAAAACACTCCCATTTACCATTGCAACAAAAAGAATAAAATATCTAGGAATAAACCTACCTAAGGAGACAAAAGACCTGTATGCAGAAAATTATAAGACACTGATGAAAGAAATTAAAGATGATACAAATAGATGGAGAGATATACCATGTTCTTGGATTGGAAGAATCAACATTGTGAAAATGACTCTACTACCCAAAGCAATCTATAGATTCAATTCAATCCCTATCAAACTACCACTGGCATTTTTCACAGAACTAGAACAAAAAATTTCACAATTTGTATGGAAACACAAAAGACCCCGAATAGCCAAAGCAATCTTGAGAACGAAAAAAGGTACTGGAGGAATCAGGCTCCCTGACTTCAGACTATACTACAAAGCTACAGTTATCAAGACGGTATGGTACTGGCACAAAAACAGAAAGATAGATCAATGAAACAGGATAGAAAGCCCAGAGATAAACCCACGCGCATATGGACACCTTATCTGTGATAAAGGTGGCAGGAATGTACAGTGGAGAAATGACAGCCTCTTCAATAAGTGGTGCTGGGAAAACTGTACAGCTACATGTAAAAGTATGAGATTAGATCACTCCCTAACACCATACACAAAAATAAGCTCAAAATGGATTAAAGACCTAAATGTAAGGCCAGAAACTATCAAACTCTTAGAGGAAAACATAGGCAGAACACTCTATGACATAAATCACAGCAAGATCCTTTCTGACCCACCTCCTAGAGTAATGGAAATAAAAACAAAAATAAACAAATGGGACCTAATGAAACTTCAAAGCTTTTGCACAGCAAAGGAACCATAAAGAAGACCAAAAGACAGCCCTCAGAATGGGAGAAAATATTTGCAAATGAAGCAACTGACAAAGGATTAATCTCCAAAATTTACAAGCAGCTCATGCAGCTCAATATCAAAAAAACAAACAACCCAATCCAAAAATGGGCAGAAGACCTAAACAGACATTTCTCCAAAGAAGATATACAGACTGCCAACAAACACATGAAAGAATGCTCAACATCATTAATCATTAGAGAAATGCAAATCAAAACTACAATGAGATACCATCTCACACCAGTCAGAATGGCCATCATCAAAAAATCTAGAAACAATAAATGCTGGAGAGGGTGTGGACAAAAGGGAACACTCTTGCACTGCTGGTGGGAATGTGAATTGGTTCAGCCACTATGGAGAACAGTATGGAGGTTCCTCAAAAAACTACAAATAGAACTACCATATGACCCAGCAATCCCACTACTGGGCATATACCCTGAGAAAACCAAAATTCAAAAAGAGTCATGTACCAAAATGTTCATTGCAGCTCTATTTACAATAGCCCGGAGATGGAAACAACCTAAGTGCCCATCATCGGATGAATGGATAAAGAAGATGTGGCACATATATACAATGGAATATTACTCAGCCATAAAAAGAAACGAAATTGACCTATTTGTAATGAGGTGGATAGACCTAGAGTCTGTCATACAGAGTGAAGTAAGTCAGAAAGAGAAAGACAAATACCGTATGCTAACACATATATATAGAATTTAAGAAAAAAAAAATGTCATGAAGAACCTAGGGGTAAGGCAGGAATAAAGACACAGACCTCCTAGAGAACGGACTTGAGGTTATGGGGAGGGGGAAGGGTGAGCTGTGACAGGGCGAGAGAGAGTCATGGACATATACACATTAACAAACGTAGTAAGGTAGATAGCTAGTGGGAAGCAGCCGCATGGCACAGGGATATTGGCTCGGTGCTTTGTGACAGCCTGGAGGGGTGGGATAGGGAGGGTGAGAGGGAAGGAGACGCAAGAGGGAAGACATAGGGGAACATAAGTTTATGTGTGACTGATTCACTTTGTTGTAAAGCAGAAACTCACACACCATTGTAAAGCAATTATACCCCAATAAAGATGTTAAAAAAAAAAACAAACATTATGAGAGAGACTCTGGGAGGGCTCATGCCAAGGAGTACTTCCCAGATCTTCTGCTTCCAGTGTCCTTGTCCTCATGGTGAGCCACTGCCACCCCCTGCCTCTGCAGGACCCTCCAACACTAGCAGCCGTGTGGATGAAAGGCTCTTGGTGCTGCAGCCAGGAGTTAGTGCTGTGCCTCTGAGGTGGGAGA
This sequence comes from Aethalodelphis obliquidens, assembly GCF_003676395.1. NCBI lineage: Eukaryota > Metazoa > Chordata > Mammalia > Artiodactyla > Delphinidae > Aethalodelphis > Aethalodelphis obliquidens. The sequence goes on along the minus strand of NW_020837964.1, from coordinate 23,841,297 downwards.
GCCAACTTCAGGACACTGGTCCACAAGAGACCTCCCAGCTCCACATAATATCAAATGGCGAAAATCTCCCAGAGACCTCCATCTCAACACCAGCACCCAGCTTCACTCAACGACCAGCAAGCTACAGTGCTGGACAACCTATGCCAAACAACTAGCAAGACAGGAACACAACCCAACCCATTAGCAGAGAGGCTGCCCCAAATCATAATAAGTCAACAGACACCCCAAAACACACCACCTGACGTGGACCTGCCCACCAGAAAGACAAGATCCAGCCTCATCCACCACAACACAGGCACTACTCCCCTCCACCAGGAGCCTACACAACCCACTGAACCAACCTCAGCCACTGGGGACAGACACCAAAAGCAACAGGAACTACGAACCTGCAGTCTGCAAAAAGGAGACCCCAAACACAGTAAGATAAGCAAAATGAGAAAACAGGAAAACACACAGCAGATGAAGGAGCAAGATAAAAACCCACCAGACCTAACAAATGAAGAGGAAATAGGCAGTACACCTGAAAAAGAATTCAGAATAATGATAGTAAAGATGATCCAAAATCCTGGAAATAGAATAGACAAAATGCAAGAAACATTTAACAAAGACCTAGAAGAACTAAAGATGAAACAAACAATGATGAACAACACAATAAATAAAACGAAAAATACTCTAGATGGGATCAATAGCAGAATAACTGAGGCAGAAGAACGGATAAGTGACCTGGAAGATAAAATAGTGGAAATAACTACTGCAGAGCAGAATAAAGAAAATTGAATGAAAAAAACTGAGGACAGTCTCAGAGACCTCTGGGACAGCATTAAACGCACCAACATTCGAATTATAGGGGTTCCAGAAGAAGAAGAGAAGAAGAAAGGGACTGAGAAAATATTTGAAGAGATTATAGTTGAAAACTTCCCTAATATGGGAAAGGATAGTTAATCAAGTCCAGGAAGCACAGAGAGTCCCATACAGGATAAATACAAGGAGAAATACGCCAAGACACATATTAATCAAGCTGTCAAAAATTAAATACAAAGAAAACATACTAAAAGCAGCAAGGGAAAAACAACAAATAACACACAAGGGAATCCCCATAAGGTTAACAGCTGATCTTCCAGCAGAAACTGTGCAAGCCAGAAGGGAGTGGCAGGACATATTGAAAGTGATGAAGGAGAAAAACCTGCAACCAAGATTACTCTACCCAGCAAGGATCTCATTCAGATTTGATGGAGAAATTAAAACCTTTACAGACAAGCAAAAGCTGAGAGTTCAGCACCACCAAACCAGCTTTACAACAAATGCTAAAGGAACTTCTCTAGGCAAGACACACAAGAGAAGGAAAAGACCTACAATAACGAACCCAAAACAATTGAGAAAATGGGAATAGGAACATACATATTGGTAATTACCTTAAATGTAACTGGATTAAATGATCCCACCAAAAGACACAGATTGGCTGAATGGATACAAAAACAAGACGCATATAGTTGCTTTCTACAAAAGACCCACTTCAGACCTAGAGACACATACAGACTGAAAATAAGGGGATGGAAAAAGATATTTCATGCAAATGGAAACCAAAAGAATGCTGGAGTAGCAATTCTCATATCAGACAAAATAGACTTTAAAATAAAGAGTATTACAAGAGACAAAGAAGGAAACTACATAATGATCAAGGGATAAATCCAAGAAGAAGATATAACAATTGTAAATATTTACACACCCAACATAGGAGCACTTCAATACATAAGGCAAATACTAACAGCCATAAAAGGGGAAATCGACAGTAATATATTCATAGTAGGGGACTTTTAACACCCCACTTTCACCCATGGACAGATCATCCAAAATGAAAATAAATAAGGAAACACAAGCTTTAAATGATACATTAAACAAGATGGACTTAATTGATATTTATAGGACATTCCATCCAAAAACAACAGAATACACATTTTTCTCTAGTGCTCATGGAACATTCTCCAGGATAGATCATATCTTGGGTCACAAATCAAGCCTTGGTAAATTTAAGAAAATTGAAATTGTATCAAGTATCTTTTCTGACCACAACGCCATGAGACTAGATATCAATTACAGGAAAAGATCTGTAAAAAATACAAACACATGGAGGCTAAACAATACACTACTTAATAACGAAGTGGTCACCCAAGAAATCAAAGAGGAAATCCAAAAATACCTAGAAACAAATGACAATGGAGACACAACGACCCAAAATCTATGGGATGCAGCAAAAGCAGTTTTAAGAGGGAAGTGTGTAGCAATACAATGCTACCTTAAGAAACAGGAAACATCTCGAATAAACAACCTAACCTTGCACCTAAAGCAATTAGAGAAAGAAGAACAAAAAAACCCCAAAGTTAGCAGAAGGAAAGAAATCATAAAAATCAGATCGAAATAAATGAAAAAGAAATGAAGGAAACGACAGCAAAGATCAACAAAACTAAAGGCTGGTTCTTTGAGAAGATAAATAAAATTGATAAACCATTAGCCAGACTCATCAAGAAAAAAAGGGAGAAGACTGAAATCAATAGAATTAGAAATGAAAAAGGAGAAGTAGCAACTCACCCAGCAGAAATACAAAAGATGATGAGAGATTACTA